>NW_027555847.1:1980615-2435615 GCF_003287225.1 Phascolarctos cinereus
ACTCCTGTTGGTTTTTATGTGACTGCCCCTGACTAGGTATGATGATGACTTATTGACCCAGTGGCTAAATATTAGAAGAAATTTCAACTTACCTTTGTCAGGAGCAGGCTTTTTTGTCACTGCCTGAGCAGATGGGAGTCAAGATATGTAGCTAATGGCCCTGAAGAGATGAAACTGCACTAGCTGAGCAATGTTGATCAGGGATGATGTGATCACTAGAAAATTGAGAATATCAGATAACACCATGACAATGCCACTAGAAGATATGGAGTGTTAGAACAATGAGTGTTCCTGGCCACAATTGTTCCCCGAAGGCATATTCAGCATTCCTGTTCTTGGCCACATGTGTTTTCTGGGTGTATACCCTCCCCCACTACTGATGTGGTGGCCTATGGTCACCCCTTCTGTACATAATGATCTCAGTACTTCATTTGCTACTCAATTTGTCACTTTGCTATGATGTTTGATTAAATGTCTTTTCTTTTGAATCAATGTATCCTAAACTGGTTTGCTAATAAAATTAAATATGCCAGCGGGGGCTCAAACCATGGTTTAGAGTGAGTACTGCCCCATGACTTAGATAGGTTTTCAGGAAGTCTGCACGCAAGAAGGAGCACTCCCAATTTTACATATGCTTCAATAGGTTGGGGAAATCATAGGGGAAATTCCTGATTTTCTGTCATTTATAGTCTATCAATAATGTGTGTGCATGTGCACACACGTGTATGTGTGTGTGTGTGTGTGTGTGTGTACAGGAGGGGTGGTAGCAACCTTACCCTTGGAATTAGAAGAGCAGAATTTGGAGTGTCGTTCCATTCTAAGTTATTGCTGGAAAACATATGGCACATTGGATGATCCTTAGCATAGTACTTATTTTCAGGATTTCTAAGAATATCTCTTTTGATGCTCATTGGCTCTCTGTCTCTGTCTCTCTGTCTCTGTGTGTGTGTGTGTGTGTGTGTGTGTGTGTGTGTGTGTGTGTGTATGTATAAATGAGGTTTCTGCAGCTCAAAAGTCAGGAATCCCAGCCATTGCCCAAATCCAGGCATGAGGGTTTCTCAGTGCCAGCCTCCTCCTTGAAAGTGAGCTATTGAAGTGACAATCAAAGGCCCCCTTGGTGGAAGGCCTCCCTGGTGCCTTTATATTCTGAAATGTAAATTATGGTTTGCTTGGGCTTCAGTCTCTAAGATGTCCTCCTCCCTTTGTTCAGACAAGGTTTTCAGTGCAGCTAAGAAGGCTGCTTCTAACCAGCAGGCAAATATGCATATTAGGAGGGTAGAATGCTGGACATCTTCTGAGCTAGACACAGAGACAGCAGTGTTGGCTCATGTATTCTGGGAGCTATGTACACTCACTCTGATACAATAAAGTCTGAGCTGAGGTCACTGGACGCATGTGAATGATTCCTCTTGGAATCTATGTCATCATAAGCAGCCACTGGATGCTATCCATTGGACAGCATCAACTTCTGGAGGCCTAGATGGCTTCTTATAGGTGGCTAACATCTAACATCAGAAGTTTTTCTGAAAGTCAAAGAAGGACTTGACTGAAAAGATACCTGCCCCCTGGGCATGGGGAGGAAGATTCTCAGCTTATACACATGGAAATTGTGGGGAAACAAAAGAAACAAAAGCAGAGGCACACACTCCTAAATGTTTTGTGGCAAAGTAGCCCTGAGCCTCAGGAAGATGAAGAGAGGATGGGCTTTGACTGGGGATGCCTCACTGCGGGCTCCTGAGGAAACATTTTCTTGACAAGATAACATGTGGTGGGCACCAGAAACTGTCCCCTCTTGATAGTCCGCTCATGCCGAAACCAAGCAGTTTGACAAAAAACAAACCAAGTCCAAGACAGAAGACTAAAGGCATAAATGCAAAGTCTTCCAGAGAGGCTTCCAGGGCCTCATCTTCCCAGGCAAGAGGTAGCAGAAAATCTCCCAAGACTTTTCAAAACAGATGAATGCTACCCACTTGTAAGTTCTTGTGTAGGCACAAATGAGACAGTGGGAATCCAGAAAGTGCTTATCATTGGTATTATTATTATTATGGTACAAGTCTTCAAGAAATATATTTGCTTCTTATTTTAGATTATTCTAATCTAAGCATTTTTGCTTAAAAACAGATAGGATCAAAGACAGAGATGATTCTGGTCTCTGAAAATCTCTCACACACCATTCCTGAGTGACAGTTCGTGATATTTCAAACAATAGACATAGTTCCACAGTGAAATAAAATGTTCTTATAGAGCTCAGGGTCAAGTCCAGTTGATATTTTGCTCCATCAAACAGAATAAGAGTTACTTAGCTTTCAGGACATTATTGGAGATTAATTTTCCTAAAAACTATTTAATCCCCTTTGACCACTCTCTTGAAGCATTCTCCTTTCTAGCTGGTCAAAGGTGACTTTAAGATACATCCATTAAATGACATAATCAAATCACCTTCTCTGTTTTAGTGTTATCATTAACCTAATTCTGCTAAGGAATTGGGAAGGAGGGCTCAGCTCTCAGGCAGATCAGTCAAGGACCCCTGGCCTTGGTCTGCTCACTGCCTTAAAGATTTCAAGGAGTCTTTCCTGGGCTGAGCAGGAGAGGAGAACCTTCTGCTCAGAATGATGGTGAACAATTTCAAGTGCTGGACTCTGTTTCCCAACTTCTAGTTAAAGAACAAAGAAATGAGAAACTGAGCTAGGTTCTCTTTCAGCTTAATCCGAAGATTTCAGACTACACTGGTCTTTAGAATGCTTCTTCAGGCAAGTTGAGTCAGTAAAGGTTTATTGCTCATCTACATGTGTCAGGCACTGTGCTAGGCATTAGGGACATGATAGGAAGAAGAAATAGGGACTCTTTCCTCAAGAAGCTTCCAATCAAATGGGGGAAAACAGCAGGAGAAAGGGAGGGGAGAAGAGGAGGGGGATGGCAAGGTAAGAGCCAGGGGCGAGGGGCCAAGTCCAAAGGCATGTATGTGTGCGTACGTGTGTGAGTATGCTCGTGTGTGTGCATGATTGTGCATGCATGTCCATGTGTCATATCTTTCCATGTGTGTGTACATGTGGGGTGTGTGTGTGTGTGTGTGTGTTGTGTGTGTGTGTGTGTGTGTGTGTAGAATGAAAAGAGATTGCCCAGGAACTTCTGCTCTCCTCAGAACCTCTCGGGGGTCTAAAGAACATTTAAAGACTAGAAAGGGCAGTGTTTTCATTCCTGCTCACTACCAAAGGCCAGAAAGCTATGATGGTTTGCCACACACACACATGCACATTCAATGCACATACCTGTGTATGTGTGCACACACACATCTCACACAAACACATACACATTCCCAGAAGAAAGACTCAAAGAAAGGAAAACAGTAGGACAACCTACAGCTTGGAATATTCATCCACAGAGGTTCAATGGGTTTTCTTGCTCCAGCGTAGCTCGAATCCTGGCTCCAGGAAACCTTTTCTTGATTGTAAGGGTCACAATCACAATTCTCTGCTGTGTACTGGTTTGCAGTGAGCACCTCAGAGGGGGACTGCAAGTTTGTTTTTTTTTTTTTTTGTGGGGGAGGTCCTGTATCTGGTGCAGGCCCTGGAGGGGAAGGAGCTCCAGGCTGGCACATGCTGGTCCCGTTGCTTAGTTCTTGAGCAGCTGTTTCCTCAGCTCTTCTGGACACAGAAGGTCCTGCTCTAACATAAGCATTTTGTTTAAAGTTCTGGAAATCTGACCTAGCAAGTATTTAGTCAGCACTTTCCATATACAATGCCCTGTGGCTGGGTTCAGAGGGGAATATCCAGTCCCTGTCCTCCAAGAGCTTACAGTCTGAGCACATCCTTCCTGATCCCCGAGCTCCGGTGGTTCCAGATGACCTTTGGGGTTCTCTTTCATGTGCCCTATGCTCCTTTCCGATTGCGCAGCTTGCTGAGGTGTCTCTGGCCTCCGTGCCTTTGCAGTCTTAGCATGTCCTCCCTTCTCACTGCTCCTTTTACTGCCACCTCTTCCCAAAGTTAATCCCTGCTCCCTGGTCTTGCCCATGTTTTGTAACACAGACACTTTGGAATTGCTTCATATGCATTCACCGATCAATGTACATGTTGCCTACCCCTATCCACACATGGTAGGATGCAAATTCCTTGAAGGCATGGACAATTTTTATCCTTTAAATTTCCATTCTTGGGGTTTAGCACAGGGCTTGGCATTCATTTGCTTGCTGAATGAATGAAATGTGACAGGATGGGATAGTTTGGCATGGTTTGAGATAGGATAAGATGGGATGATTTGGGATGGGATGTGGTGGGGTGTGGTGGGGGTGAGATAGTATGTCTTGGGATAGTTAAGGATGGTATGGGACAATTTGGGCTGGGCTGGGCTGACTTAGAATGTTTGTAACAGGATGGGAGAGGGTATGGTGTGTGTGTGAGACAGGATGGTTTGGAATGATTAAAAATGGGATGGAATGGTTTGGAATGGGATGGAGTCCTCCTGGGGAACTTCAAAGTTATGGTGACACCCCAGAAACTAGGAGCTGGGAAGGGCTCCATGGCCATACTCCATCAATAACACCAAGGGATTGTCCCTATAAAGGGAGGCTGACCAGTCAACTTTATTTCTCCTGGGAGAAATATCTTGCTCCCTTTTCAGGATGTCCCACTCAGATGAGTCTCTTTCTCATTCTTGCTCAGTTTCTTACTAGGCATATGATAAGTATTTCCTCTGCAGACAGGAGCAGATGGGTCCACTGAAAACGAGCAGAGGTTGAAAGGATGCTGGTTGTGTGATCAATGCAGGCAAACAGGCAGGGGATGGGTAAATCCAATGTGCTCTCAGTGATGCCAGTTTGCACTGCCTCCTCCTCATTCATGGAATGGGGGCCTTCTCCAAGGTCACAGAGCATGCTTCCACAGGGGGCACAAGCATACCAGCCCAGATCAGCCTGGCCCCCAGAGCCATAACTAGAGTTCTCAGCTAATCAGCAGCAGCCACGGTTCTTCCTACAGGGGAGGCCAAGGAGAGACTGGCTTTTCTCCAGGGAGCAATAAGAGAGACGTCAACTGACTCTAGTAACCAAAGGGGGAAAAGAAGGTGGGGGAAGAGAAATCCAAGCCTGGCATTGCGAACTTGGCAGAGCATGTTGCCATGGTAACAGAATTTCAAGGCAGCCTTCAGAATTCTAGGGCTGAGCAATTATGATCAGGTCACCTGTCCGGCCCATCTAGAGGCCCCACTGCTTGCTACCTCCCACTGTTCTGGCCTCCTGAGCCATGGAAGGGATGATCAGACATTCCTGGGCAGAAGAGGGGTGGGGGTAGGGGGAGTAAGGTCTAGGCTGCTCAAAGTTCTCATGAGAAAAGCCAGGGACTCATGGTAGCAGGTTGAGGTGTCTGTCCCAGCTAGATCACTACTGAACCACACGATTCTGGACAAGTCCCTGGACCTCAAATGCCTTCTCTTAAAATGAGGGGATTAGAATTTTTTCCAAGGTTTCTTCCAGGTCCAAAATATTACAATTCTCTGTAGTTTTAGGAAGTTGCTGCTGCCCATTGTTAATTACAGAGGCCCACGGCTGGACCCTCTCTGGGGGAAACAGTGGGACAAGATGACTCCATTACTTACTATTGATATGGCCTTCACTCTTTGCTGCCAGCATTTCCCCCACCATCTTCCCTCCCAGTGCCTCTGAGGCAAGGCAGCACAATATGGGAGGTTACTCTCCTCACTTAAGCACAGAAAGCTGGGACCATTTGTTTCATGGGGCAGTAGCCATCCACCAGTGTCTTCAGCACATCCTTGGGCCACCAGGGCATGTAGGCTCCCTTTATACCTGCTTACCCCACTTGCTCATTTAGCAGCACCTGGCCTAACAGAGATTCAGGAGAGAAGTTAAGTGAGTGTCCAAAAGCCACTGGCCAATCATTGACAGAGAAGTCCTAATCAGGTACCCCACTCCTGGCTATCTTTGGGTTTCAGGGAATAGGCATGTGGCTCAGACCTAAAGTCTACTCATGGAAGTGGGTGAAGAGCTGAAGAGAGCTTTGCATCACTCACAGCTGGCCCTCAGGTCCCAGGCCTGGGACAGCCACACAAGGTGCATCTCTGCAGGTGAAGTGACACCACTATGGTCCTAGGGGGGAAGCAATGTCTCAGCAACAGATCCCATGGCTAAATCTTATTGAGCATTGCAGAGAATGTCACAAAATTAAGTGAGGCAAGGGGTGCAAGGAAGTATCTTCACTGAACAGATGATGAAACAGACAAAACAAAGTTGGCTTCCCACGCCTTGTTCAAGGTCACACAACTAGGAAACATTGGAGCCAGGATTCAAAGCCAGGTATCTCCTGACTGTCTGGCATTCTTTGTCCAACTGCCTCACATAGGCCAGAGTCCATGCCCTGGAAGTTTTAACCTTTTCATCTCTGAGCCTTCTGCCCCAGGGTCCCATTGTCTTGACTGATCAATGCCTCACTTGTCCATTTTTCAGGCCAAGCCTACTCCAGCCATGCTTCTCTTTACTCCCTGGCCATCTCCATGCCACTCATCTTGACACCAAGTAGGGACCCTCCCCTCTTCCTGGTGAATGGACTTTGCAACTTCTCTCTATCACTTTTCCCTTAGGTTTTGTCTTCCCTGTTAGAATGTAAGCTCCTTGTGGGCAGGGGCCATATGCACTTTTTAGTGATATCTCCAGTACTTAACCTGGTACTTGGTACTAAGTAAGTACTTAAGATTTTCTCATCCCTTCATCCACCTCTCTGTCTCTCCATCCCTCTGTCCCTCCAGGCCTCTGTCCCTCCACCCATCCATCCTCTCTTTTCACTATATCATGCTTCCTCCCAAGATTAGCCTCCTATTTTTTGTATACACACTCTCCTATAACATACTTCAATACAGTCATCCTCCAATCACGACTTCATTCCTCATTGAATGAGCTTATTCTTGTTAAGCAACATCAGTTGTCAAGTAGTACTTCCTCATGGAAGCTGCAGTTGCCTCCCTCTAACTCCCACTCAGGTCATCGACCCTGCTCTGAGGACCCATAGACCAAGTGTCTTAGTCATAGACCTTGGTCACAGACTAAGGAAGAACACAAAGAATAATGTCAGCAAGACTGTGGGGGTGGGGGCAATCATTAGGTTATAGCAGCAAAGGGTGTGTGAAGGGGAGCACAAGGAAGGAGGCCCGCCACAATGTAGAGGGCCTTGAATGCCAGGCAAAGCAGTTCAACTCCCATTCCAGGAAGCAAGAGGGAGCCCTAGAACCTACTGGAGCTGAGTCATTGCTTAGTGGAAGACCAAGGTGGAGCTGTGAAGGATGGCTATGGTGATAATCCAGGTGGATGGTGATGAAAGCCTGTGAGAAGGGTAATGGCAGAGGGACAGGAGAAGAGGGGACAGATTGTTGAGCTGCTGTGCAGGTGGGATTGGGGGACTCAGTGGATCTGGGAGCTGATTGGGCACAAACAATGAGGGAGACGGAAAAGTGCATGATGTCCACCCCCAATGCTGAGGACACTGGGGAGCCTGGGGAGCCATGGGAAGCAACAGGGAGTTCAGAAATGGAAGGCAATTCAGGAAAAAATCATTGACAGCATGTTAATAATGACATAAGCAATCCAGGCATCTCCGTAGTGACCCAGCCCTCATCAAAGCATCAAAACTATCTGAGGTAACCGCAAAACCCTTGCTCCCTTCCACCAGCATCTGAATCGGCATTTCCTGATGCTCTGCCATGGGTCAGCATGCCCATGCCCATTGCCTGTGCAGGTCAGGCAGTGTTTTGTCCAACTGCTGAGCACCCTCCTCACTAGATCTAAGGAAGTAAGGTCAGAACAGTTTTTGGCCAGCATGAAAGCACTTTATAAATAACCATTATCCTCATCATTGTATCATGATTCATCTGAAACATTCAGATCAATGTCACCTCAGGGAGATCTGAGTTCAAATCCAGCCTCAGATACTTAGCAGCTTTGTGACCCTGGGCAAATCACTTAACTCTGTTTGCCTTAGTTTCTTCCCCTGTAAAATGAGCATGGAGAAGGAGATGGCAAACCACTTCAGTACCCCTGCTGAGAAAACTCCCAATGACGTCACGAAGAGTTGAACATAACTGAAACAACTGAACAACAATGCCGTGAGGCACAAGGGGGATGCATTTGTGAAGAGAAGGCTAGCTGGACCACATGCAATTTTAGAGCTAGAATTTTGACAGATGAGGAAACTGATGCCCACAAAGAGGAATGACTTTCTAGGGGTCACCAGCAGAGGATGCCAGAGCTGGATGCTGGTCTTTGACTCAAGTCTACAAAGGACCTGGAGCTTATGGAGAAAGATCCACATGTGCATCCGTGGAAGGGTCCTAAGGCTCACCCAGCCTCATTCAGGTGTCCAGACTGGTTAATCAGCGCAACATGGCCCTGTCTAGAGTCCACAGTTGGAAACTGGATGTGGCAGCCTCAGAGAACATGGCCCCTGGCATGGCCTCATGCTGTCGTGTTGGCTTGGAACTCTTGGTCCCATCTGCAAGGTTTTTGCAACAGGTCCAGACACCCAATTCCTGCTCAACCACCCTGGCTCCGGGACAGTGGTCAGTGTGTGGCATGGGATGCTGGGTGGGGGTGGGGCTGGAAGAGGACAGTGCATCTCTGAAAAAGACCCCAAACCCTTGGGGGGTCACAATGGTGAGCTTGCCTCACTTTGCAAAGAGGCAGAAAAGATGCTAGGAACTTCCTGGGCCAGTGGCTGTGGACAGGTGTCACTGGAGGGAAGCGCTGCCTCCTCAAGTCAACTGTTAGCAGAAGAGAAGACATGCAGGTGGGGTCCATGTTAGCCACTCAATAAACGGTGGAGTATTTGTGAGTAGGGGTGCTCATGTGTAAGAGGGTGGGCATGTGCTCATGTGTGGGTAGTGTGCCTGGGTTTGTGTGTGGATGTGTGTGTGTCCATGTGCTCATGTGTATGCTTGTGCTTGTGTGTTTTAAACTCAAACTGCCAAGATGGAGGCTCCCTCAGGATGAGCTGCTTCCCACCTCACTTCCCAGCATTCTGACAGAGATCTTTATTTACTTTCCAAAGAGGGCAGCATGTGTCAGCAGTGTGTTTAATGACTGACCCTGTAAATTTTTCTCTATGTTTGGATTTATGAAGTGTGTGTGTGGCCGGGGCGGGGGGGGGGGGCGGGACGTGTGTGCATGCGTGTGGGGGGTTGTGAGTGTGTGTATGTCTCTAAGTGTGTGGGTTTGTAGGGGGTGGGGGTGGAGATGGGGGGAGATGTGGGTGTGGGTGTGTAGGTGGGGGGGGTGTGAAAGCCAGACAGCAAGAGAGCTCAACAAATCCCAAGTCAAATTGTCAGCTTGATGCAGCAAAGAAAAATGCAGTTCCTCTGCTTTAAAAGCATCTGTCAGATCTCTGGTAATATCTCCAAGCACAGCGTCTCGTTTCACTTGACAAGGACTCCAGAGCACTTGATTGCTTGTTCTGGGGAGCAGGGTGGGGGAGGCGCAATGCAGCCCTCGACATATCTAGGTGGTGTTTAGTTGGAATGAAAGCTGAGAAAGCTGGCAAGGTGATGGGACAGAAGAGCAGAGCAGAACCACGCTTCTGGGATTCTCACTCCTCCTGCTCCCTCCACTGAGGGCACTCACAGTCCTCACCCCAGAAAACAGAAGCTGAGCTGGAGTAGCTCTGCAGGCACACTGTGTGGGGCACATGTTGTAAGTGTCTTAATTACATGGGCTGCTGAGGCAGGAAAGCAGATCAGGACAGCACTGCCCCGCACCACCCGGCCCAGGCTGCCATTTGTGCCCTTTGTGTGTACCTGTTCATGGCCAATGGGGAGCTTCATTTCATCACATAGGACCTGTTTGTCCTTGCCAGAGGAGAGATTTTATTTTCTTTACATTATCTTCTGTATTCCTTAAGTTTAAGTGTGTGCAGACAAGGGTCAGGGAGGAGGAGGAGGAAGAGAATGGAAATGGAAATGATCTAGAACCTGAAGAAATTGTAGACTTAAAGAGAGGATGTGACCACTCCCCTCTTCCCTCTCCCTGGGTCCTGGATACTGTCTGCTGTCTGCTGTCTGCTGTCTGCTGTCTGCTGTCTGCTGTCTGCTGTCTACAGACCTTTCCACAGTCTCATGTCCAGTGTTGGAGTAACTCTTCTTATAAACGTCTTCCATTCAACTGACCCAATGTTCTTACATTGTGTCTAGAATTCTGTTCCTAATGCTACCTGGGAGCTCAGATACATGTCATTTGGCTTCATATGTTTCTTACTTAAAAACTTCATTGGAAAAGGTTAGACTGCAGTCCCTTTATTAATACTTCATGGTACCATGGAGACAATGGTGGGTTCTTGATAAGTTGAAGGTGGTAGAGCACTGGTTCCAGCAGGTTCTACCACTTTGGGAAGGCTTCTAGAAGCACAGGCTGCACCTGCTTCCCTAGGATGAGCCCAGCTGGCCACAAAGACACTCATTCCCAGCCAGCTGGGCCCTTGGTGATACTCCATGGGGCCATGGCCATCCATGAGACCTAGCAGATACAAAGTGTCCCTGTGGAGTCCTCTTCCATTCCTTCAGTGCTGTGGATATAAGGTGAGGAAAAGTGGGGGGGGGGTCAGGAGGGGCTGAGAGTCACACAACTAGAGAACAAGCATCTTCTTGTCTGTCAGGGCTTTCATGGGCCACTCTTGGCCAATAGCCAGTGAGTAGACGTGCTAGTGCAGAAGTGGCCTGCCACAAAGGCAATCATTTTCGTTAAAACTGAAGTCAGAAGACAGATAAGTTGCTGTCTAAGGGAAGACTCACCTTGGAGAGGGAAAGAAGGGTGTTGGTGAAGCTGGTTTCATTATCCATTGGGAACAGGAAGTGTAATTTAATAGGACCTGTCTCAATGTATTCCTAGTGCCTAGAATAGTGTCTGGTATATGGTAGCCACTTATTTACTGATAGTTGATTGACTGACTTTTCCCTATAAAATTAGTGGTGTAAAGTAATTATTATAGCCAGGCAGCCCAAAGGACTGAGAAAGTACCTCAGGCAACGATCACTTCATCTTCCTTCCAAGGGAAGAGGGACAGGAGCCACAGACCTCCCTGGGTCAGAAGAGCAGTGGGTTTCTAGAAATGGATGGAACAACTTGCTCAGGTTGTGAGCAGGAGCAGTAAGTGATGAAAAACCAGCGGCCAGGAAAAATGAGGAGCTGGAATGCGGGCTTGGGACTCCAAAAGGCTGTGTCAGTTTGAGAGCGTGTAGAGACAAAACTGGAGGGAAATAACGGGAAAGACTGGCTAAGATATCACCAAGGTAAGAAGCTAGACCACAGGGCAGGTCCATGTTGGAGGAAACACAAAGGGGACGGTGTTCGGGAATCAAATCTCAAGACGTCCAAAAGCAGCAAAGCCACCAACCACCTCTACAGATGCTATTGCTAGTGAAAGAAGACAAGCCAAGAGGTATTAGTGATAACCAACCCCCATCCTTACATTTGCATTTCTCCTAAACACATGCAAGAATCATTTCCACACGTATTCAATTTCTTCTTAGTGAAAATGCATGAGAAGGGACAAGGCAGGCTTTCCTAAATACTGTGCAACAGCAGACTATATCTTTCTATTCACATAAATACCTGAAAGCTACAGAGATGTTAAAATCCCACTGTGATTGTGTTGATTTGTTCGCTATAAAAATAATCATTTGATTTGAATAAAAAGCGACTTCAGATCTTCACCAACAAGAGATCTCCTGTGCATATATTAATCGTGCAACATTCCTCAATGTGGTCAACAGCAAAGTTCATGTTTCACATGACTGATTGACAAGTCTCTGATCATGAATGTCAAACCAGGCATGAGACAAGGAGTACAAAACATGCCAAGCAAATATGCCAGGTGTTGCACTGAGCGTCCAAAGATGGAACAAGACCTGCCCTCATGGAACCGCTATTCTAGCACCTCCTTTAGGTCTTTCAACATTTGGTGGGCACCAAGTTGGCACTCCAGCTCCCCATGTGCCAGGCTTTACTGGCACTGTAAGACCCACCTCCTTTCCCAAGTATCAGTTTCTTGCACCACACCTCTCCAGCCGGTTCTTCCATGTGGGTCATTGTTGGTTTAGGAGGAAGCCTGATGAGAGCTCCTGTGCAGCTACAGCAAAGATTTAGGGGAGGCAGACATCATCATCATCATCATCATCATCATCATCATCATTATCACACACACACACACACACACACACACACACTGATATCACACCATTGCTTTTCCTATAAGCCTGCAAGAATAATTAGTTCCATTTTACAGCTATGGAATTGTGGCTTACAGGGGTCTAATGTTCTGCTCATGCTCAGTCACAAAGCTAGTCCATGAGAAGCTTCGTGTCCTCAAATCTGCGCATGGACTATTCCAGGAAAAGAGCAGAAGGAGGGTTAGGCACCGGGTTTCATATAAAAACTGATGGTTGAGTTTTGACACCAACCGATTCCAGTCTGTGACAATGGGTGAAAACAAAACCGAAGGCAGGGAGCGGCAGACACCTGGAGGAAGGTGGCGGATGACTCAGCAGAAGCCTCCTGATCCTGCCGCAGCTGGCACACTTAGAGCGTTCCTGGGATGACTGGAGAGGGCCGGGGCACAGCCTCGGCCACTGGAGCCAGGCGACTGAGCGCCGCGCTTGCCAGGAAGCAGAGAGAGAGAGCGGCGCTGCTCCGCCTGCCCCGCCCCCCGCCCCCAACATGGTCAGTACCACCCTGACACAAAGTTGAATTCTGGGTCCCCAGGCTTCAGATCCAGGTGCTGGGCTGCGTTTATTCCCCAGGGCCCTATATCTGGCTGACAGTCGTCCTGGGCCCGTCTCAGCGGACCAAGGCAGAGGTGCTGCTAGAGGGGAGATTCGGGGGCCCCACAGGGTATTGAATCCACCAAGGGAGGAAGCCGTATCTGCTCCCATTCCCTCCGCTCCCCAATGCTCTCTTCGCAAAGACACAAGGGTCCTGGACTGGCGTGTGAGCCAGCCTGGGCGGGGAGGAGAGAGCTAGGCGCAGTGGAGAGCCACTGGGATTCTGGAGGACTGAGGTGTGGTGAGCAAGGAAGGCTATAGGAAGCCCCTGTGGTTTCAGCAGAAAGAGTGTAGGATGTGATTCAAAGCCCAGCTCTGCTCTGTGATGCCCATGTGACCTCCGGCAAGGTCCGTCCCCTGAGTGTGCCTCAGTTTACTCACCAGTGAAAAGAGGGAGCTGGACAACAGCCTGATGTAGCTTCCTTCCACCCTGTGCTTCTGGAGCTGCTCGGACAATGGTGTTCAAGTCCCTGCTGTGATTGGCCAAGCCATGATGCTGCCCTGTGCTGCAATGTGGCAGTCCCGCGGGGTGCTGCCTGGATGTCTGGACTAAGGTAGGCCACTTAGCCTATACAAGCTGGGGCCCCATTCATCCCCCAGTTGTCCCAGCCCAGGCCCATGTCAGCGCTCTGGCCAGCCAGGTCCAGAGGTCCTGTGCTGTCTCTGGTCTGTGGACCTCTGATAGCATTGGTGCTGCTGTGAGACCCAGAGGTCTGGAGATCCGGGACCCCCAAATGGCCTATTCTTCCTATCAGTCCTCTTTGCATTACCAGGGAGGCAGTGGTGTGCAAACAAGCCCCAGTTAGAGTGAGAAGACCTGACTCTGATTCTTAATGCCTCGCGGACTCTGGTGGGGTAGCCTCACCTGTCAAATGAGGAGATTAGGCCAACCGGGCTCAAAGAACCTTTGCAGCTCTGCACCTGTGATTCTGCACCAGCCTCTTTCTGGATCAGCCTGGCCTGGCCTGAGAGGTCCAGGGGAGAGGGCCCTGCAGGCAGCAACATCAGCATTGATGAGGATTTTCTAAGGGCCTGCTCTGTGCCAGTCACTCTGCTAAAAGCTCAGCATGAAAAGAAAGACAACCACCTGTCCTTGTCCTGGAGGAGGTCACAGGCAAACGAGGAAGACAATTCACAAACAACTCTGGACAAACAGGATGAGTGGGAGGGGTTCTCAGAAGGAAGGCAGGCCCTTTTGTTGAGCAGGGCTAAGGACAGCCTCCTGTATGCAGCAGGTGGGCTTAGAAGGAGGCAGAGGGCCCCTAATCCCTTGGAGATCTGGAGGACATTCCAAGCCGGCCCCTCCTGGGCTGGGCTGGGCTGGGGGCATAGCCAGAATAGTTTAGGCCCAATGCTGGGACAAGATATGCCCAGAGCACATTACTTGCTGCAGCAAATGTTCACACAAATGAGTCTGTTGCTAATAATAGACAGGGCCTCTATCCTCTGTGTCAGAGTTTTCAGCCGTGGCTTTCTTTCCAGTGCCTACCAACAGAGGCCTGCATTAAAGGGAGAGGGTGGCCCTGCATCTCCACAGTGACGTCCTGGCTTTCCAGTATCTCAGGCCTCCTAGGGACCCACCCAGAACCATCTGGGTGCGACAGGACACTGACTCTCATTAATGTGTCCAAGAGCTGCTGGCCTCAGCAATGCTTCTAGCCAAGAAGCGATTGTCCAGCCCTGGGAAGTCTGAAGAGTGAGGACTAGGTGTGGGTGACTGGGGATTTGAGCAAGTCCCTCCCTGCTCCAGGACCAACTACCAGCCATGAGACCACGGGAGCACCAGAAAGCAGCATCAGGTAGCACTCTGCACTGAAGCCCTTCCTCCTTCCCGGAGCAATTTATGAGGTGAGGCAATGGAAGGGTGCAGTGTACAGTAATTAGCTTCATGCTCAGTTCTGATATCAGAGCTCCATCAGAGTGAGTCAGTGAGGGGGAATTGCAGGGCTTGAGCCACCTCTTCCTGCCTCCTCCATCTGCATCAAACCTGCTTCTGGGTGGAAGCCTCCACCCACTCCATGCTCTCTCCTTTGCTCTCTTGCCTGGCCTACTCACACCTTACCTCGGATCTACTTGGGCCAGGCAGTCCTGGCAGACCTCTCCTGACTTTTCCTGGGCACAGCCTCCTCCCCACCCTCACCCAAGCATTCATTATTTCTGCCTCTAATGGCATAATCTTTATAATAAAAACAATCTCAGCTTTCCAGGTAATGTGTCCCCATCTGTTTTCATCTTCCTGTGAAGCTAAGCTCCAGATGCAAAGAGACACAGAAACAGAGAGAGGGAGGGAGGGAGAGAGAGAGAGAGAGAGAGAGAGAGAGAGAGAGAGAGAGAGAGAGAGAGAGAGACAGAGACAGAGAGAGACAGAGACAAAGAAGGAGAGAGAAAGAGAGGAAGGAGAGAGACAGAGAGACAGACACAGAAAGAGACAGAGAGAGAGACAGAGACAGAGAAGGAGAGAGAAAGAGAGAGAGGAAGGAGAGAGACAGAGACAGAGACAGAGACAATAAGACAAGACAGAGAGAGAGAGGGAGAGAAAGAGAGCTCACTGATAAGGGGGAACAAGCCTGCCTTCATCTGGGCTGGAGCTTGAGAACATGAAGTTACTAAAAGACCCACTGTGTTCTTCAGGTATACCAGCCAATGCTCAACACTGGTGCCAGTGCTTCCCACAGGGTCAAAGGCCTGGCCTGCTGACAGAGACAGCACACTTCCAGGCCCTAGGGTCTCTAACTCTTCTTTGTCATGAGGGTCCAAGTCCTAAGGAAGGCATTTCCCTTCCAGCTGGGTCACTTTGCCCAGTCTCTTTTTGCTCACCTCCTGCCCGGATGAGGGGAGGATGGGCCTAATCAATGGTCTGTGAGTCACAACAGGTGACTCTGGGAAGACAGTCCTGTTCAGAACACAACCTTGACCTCCTGAGATTGATTTCCTGGGAAAACAGAACCCTCCCCCTGCCTGCCAATTGTAGTGTGGCACTCCTGTTGGGTCCAAAAACCTGCTTCCAATGCTGAGACATTCCTCTCTCCTAAGAGAGGTCCACTCACTGGTCCTACTGTGGAAGGTGCACAAGGGCAGGATGGGGAGAGGCCCCCAGCACAGCAGGGAGCACAGTGGGTCTTTTCCTAACATATTCCAACAGGCCGCAGGTTACATCTTAGTTCTTTGAGCAAGGAATTATGGTACTATTTCAATGAATCTGCTCTCTTATGCCTACGGGTCTAGCCACCTCTCCATGAAGAGTCATGACCAGGCTTCAGTCTGCCCCACCAAGGGAAAGGCCAGATGACAGAAAGGAGGTGAAAGACTGAGGCATCGGAGTAGTCAAGGATTCCTGCACTGTATACAATGTCTTACATCCAGCCAGCATTTAGTATCTGTGCCGTTGGATGGCTGGATGTCCCGGAAGAACATTGTTTACCTCAAATGAGAGAACAATGTCACCCATAGGATTTTGCCTTGTAATGTAATCTTGCTTGATGCAGGGAGAGTCCAAGAGATTTTGCATCACACCGAGAGGGTCCCATGGATGGACAGCAAACATTTCGAGAAGCTGTGAATTGAAAACTGAAGACAACAATGGGAATAAGTGTAATAGGGCTGCCCAGAGAGGGAAGTCTGCTGGTCTGTTGTCAGTGAGTGAAAGGACAGAAAGCCCAGTGCCTCCCAAGGCTGCTGGGCTGCCTGAACCAGACACTCCTCCCAACATGTTCCGCCTCTACTCCTCCTGGACCTCCAATGTCAGGACCTCACTACATGGGTCCAAGGGCAGCCCTTGCCATTTGGAAATGGCACTAATTGCTTGGGATTATGTCCTGATACCAGGCAAAGATTGGCCCTTTGTGACTGATCCAAGCAGATCCTCGGTTTACCCTCAGGACCCTCCTCTGGGCACAACCTTGTGAGTGAGCATCGCTCTCTGTCGGGGTGGCCTGTGGAATTCTCTGATGGGGACAATGCTTCTGGACTTCCTTCGGGGTCCTGGACTTCATCTGGTGAATTTATCTACTGCATATACCACCCTGGCCCCATTCTGGGATGGGCCCCTGACTCTCCTGGTCTCCCCACCCTCTGCTCTTTCCTCTCTGGGCATCTCCTCCCCTTGTCCACAGCAGGCAACATCCTCTTGTCAGGGGGAGGAAGGGCAGTAACCAGAGCTCCTTTTCTCTCCTCTGTCTGGGAGGTCTGTGAAGACCCTCTCTCCATCCAGGGCTGCTGTGCCATGGCCATTTTACAGAGGCTTAGGAAAGCAAAGCATCTTTTCCAGGGTCACAGTCAGCAAGTGTGAGGTATGGTCCCTGGCATCCAGAAGCGAAGTCCAGGCATTGGCCTCTGCCCCTCTCCCATTTTCCCCCCTCCCCAAAGTGTGCTGTGCTGATGCCCCTCCCCCACCCTCAGGCCAGAGTGTACTGAGCTGATGCCCCTCCCACTCTACCCCAGGCCAGGGCGCACTGAGCTGATGATCCACCTCCTGTGAGGTCCTGCCACTTTCTTCACCATAAAGAATAATGTTTCATTTGCCTCTCCTAGCATGCCTGGCTAATTGCTAGGTTGGGTGGTTCTTCCTTCTCCAAGTCTCCAAATAATCCATGAGAGCCATGGACCAGACCAACATTGCCTTGCTAGAGAAGGCTCTGGGACAGCCATTGTCCTGTGTGCTTAGCATGGCAGCTGCACTCCCCTTCATGTAAAGGGCTCAGCTCAGGTTCAAGTTGCCTTCAACAACACTGAATAGCATTCAGCACTAGCAGCTTCTTACCACTGCAGAAACTGGCCAGGGTTCCAGAAATCACTGCAGTTTCTGATAAATCAGTCGGTCAATCTACAAGCTTTTATTAAATACTTCCTCACCCTACAGACTTCCTGGGATGTAAGGGTGCTTAGGAGGATGCCCACTACAGCCCAGGCTGTTGATGAGTCTTCCTGGCCACTGGACTTCAGTGACTCCGAAGAGAAATTGAGGCCCATGACTTTGTGCAATACTGCCTCACTTAAATCCAATCAACCACAACATATCACCTGTGATGTCATTGGTCAACTCCAACACCAACTCCCTATGTGCCAGGCAGGGACTTGTCTAAGTTTTGTGGATATAAAAGCAAAGGTGGCATCATCCCTGCCCTCGAGGAGATTACACTCTAAAGCAAAGACAGCAGAGGCATATGCAGGAATATTCAAGACCTATTCAAATCAAAGACTCTAGACACAGGATTCTACTATCCACCAACCACACAGCAGAACAGGAAGGAGTTCACATTTTCTGCATCTTCTGGCCAATTATGTAACTATAAAGACGTGATCTGTGGTTGAAAATCATATGGACATCACACACTGCCCTCTCCCATCTCATCTCTTCTTCACTGAAGTACTTGACAGGTACAGAAATTGTTCTCATGTCAAAATGAGAAAGGTGGACCTACGAGTGAATACTTATTACTATCGGCTTGGCTACCTCTTCAAAGCTGCATGGATGGTATGATTTATTATCTTTTGATAGCTTCCCTTTGTCATCTCTTGCCAATCTCTCAATATCTTGATTTGGTTCAATATGGCTATGAGATTTTTTTTTTAAGAAAGAGAACACTTCAATTGGCAGATAGACTTCCAGAAAGCCTGAGGCTTTGTTCTGTGGCTGTGTATATGGCAGAGAATCACTGATAGGGGCTAGGGGGGTGGGGAATGTAGCTTATTTTCAATAATCCAACAGGTGCATCTTTATTTGGTTTGTGTCCTTTGATTTTGAAGCATTAGTCTTTTCCCAAGGCTGTTAAAGATGTGGGTGAAATAATTACTATAAATTATGTGACATGTAGAGGAAGAATTTTTAAGTCAGGATGGCTGTGTTTAACTTAAACCTAATCAAATTCAAAAACATAAGGTGCTCAGACACATCAGGTGAATAGAATGCCAAATCCTGCCACAGACTCTTATTAGCTGGGTGACCCTGGAGAAGTCATTCACTTCTGTTTGACTAGTTTCCTTATCTGTGAAATGGGGATAAATACAGTCTCTGACTCCCAAGGTTTTTGTAAGGATTAAATGATATAATGTTGGTAAAGCACTTCACAAACCTTAAAACCTCATGTCAATGCTGATTGTTATAATAATTAATTATTATAGGTTAAAGATAAAGTCTGGATGGGACAGTTAGGTGGTGCAGTGGATAGAGCACAAGCCTTGGAGTCAGAAGGACCTGAGTTCAAATCCGGCCTCAGACACATAACACTCACTAGCTGTGTTACTCTGGGCAAGTCACTTAACCCCAACTGCCTTACTAAAATAAAATAAAATAAAGTCTGGAACTGGTTAAAGCCAAAATCAAATGGTTAATCTCAATAATAACCAAATGTTCAGATTAGAATCAAAGTAACACAAGGGGAAATCTTAGCTTTGCATGTTGGAAAGATTAAACAATGCCTGTCACCATAGCTATCTGACCACCTTCCAAGCATGGAGCCATGTTACACGTCCAACGCTGGTCTCCTCTTACAAATATGCGGGTGTTTGCAGGTGTGTTGATTAAAAAAATCATACCTAATTTTAAACACCATCCACATGTCAAGATACACCACAAGCCGCTGGCCACCGTGTATGTGTTCTAGCTGGTTTCCATTCTGATCAACTAAGCCCAGAGTTCTACCTTGCTTACTGCTCTTGGTCCATGAAGATAGAATGGTTCAGTTGGGGTGAAGATCTTAATAAATTCCATCTGTGACCTCAGGGAATTCTTCTAATTCTTTGGAGCTTCATTTTCTTTACCTGCAAATGGATGCAACCATACTGTAGCATCTAATTCATAGGACTGTTACTGGATATAATGAAATGAGGTGAGTCAGGAGCTTTCTGGCCCTAAAAGTATTAGGTAAATGGTCTATTAACCCATTAGCGTGAATTGTTTCCTCATTTTTAATGATTTTGTCAGAGTGGAAAGATAATTTCTGGTTCCCTCTTATGAGACAATTTCCTGGTGATGTGGGAATTTGTGGTAGCACATGCTTAGCATAAGGCTCATCTTAAAACTCTGAGGAAAAGCAGATGCAGACTTATACAGGGATCTATGCTGGCAGTCACCGGGTTTGGGACATTCAGGGGTCGATTCTCCAGTTTTCTCAATGATAGGAAAGATCTAAGCAAGAGCTACAACACAAATCTTGGATGGTGACTTTCAAGGAGAAAACAAGGTCATCTGAGAGGACCCTAGTGGCTCCCAGCCAGGGACGGCCCCTAGACATTGGTGGTGAGAGCTGGTCAACTGGCAGCTGCCGCTGATGGCTAACCAGCTAACTCTGGGTTAGCACCAGCGCTAAGCACCTTGGACAGAGGCAAAGCATTTTTGGCCCTTCCCTCAAGGGGGTCACATTTAATGGGGCAAATGCCTGTGACAAGATCAATTTGGGCTAAATGGTAAATGACTTGGAGGAGAAGGCCCTGGCAGTGCCGAGTACTTGGAAGGGTGGGATTTGAGCTGAGCCTTGAAGGAAATCCCAGATGCCAGGCAGCCAGTGTTACAACTTATAGAGCATGTGACAGAAAGTAAGGTTGGGATGGGGAAAATGCTGATTTGGGGTCTGGGAGAGGCCTCAGCCTTTCCCACTTCAGATGCTTATCTAGCTGTGTGACCTTGTCACCCTTTGTATCACCCTGTTTGCCTCAGTTTCCTCAATAGTAAAATGAGCTAGAGAAGGAGATATCAAACCACTCCAGAATCTTCACCAAGAAAATCCCAAATGGGGTCAGGAAGGGTCAGATGCTACTGAAATGACTGCAACAATATGTGAATATAGAGATATAGCACATGTGAGTATAGTATATAGTATTCTAGGCTGCATTGCCGAGACTACAAAGAGCCAGTCTGGGAGTCAGGACGACCTGGGTTCAAGGCCCTCCTGGGCTCCATACGGCCTGGGAGGCCCAGGGCCAGGCTGATCACCTCTTAGGGCCTCAGGCAACTCTGAGACCATCAGTGGCCCAGCTCAGTCCCTGTCTCTTTCCCCACTAATTCGAACTCCTCCAACCCTGGACTCTAGGAAGGGGAGGGGTGTGCACTGGGCCGGTCAGCCAGCTGGGGTTCTTCTGTGCCTCTAATGTTGGGGGGTAAGGTGGGGTGGTGGATACCTTCTTCCCAGGAAAGGACTTGCCTTCAATGAACCTCTTGAAGCAGCGAGCTCTGAATGCTGAGGGGCAGCAGTGATGTGTGAAGGGACGGCTCAGAGCGCTGCTACCCACAGTGGGTCAACCAAAGGCCAAGAGCCTGAGCTACAGTCAGGGCTCTTGCTCCTCTGCCTTGCCCAGGATTCTAGGCCTGGCAGGGAAGGGGGGTCAGGGATCAGCCCTTCCCTTCCTCCCACCTCCCCTCAGAATCAAACTTCCTCATTGGCCATGTTTGCAAGGCCAGGCCACCCTAGACCCCTGGCAGATGTGTAGGGCAGCTGTGGCCAGGGCCCTCTTCCAGCTGTGGCCTACCCATGGGTTGCTGGTTGTCTGGAGCCGTGGAACTGAGGCCTGACCCCTTGTCTGTGGGAGGTGGGGCTTGGGGGAGAAAGGGGCCCATTTTTCCTTGGGGCCTTTTCTGCTTTTCTCACCTGAGATAATAGTGTTGTCCCAGTTGCAGCTCCTGAGTCTCTCTCAGTCTGGGGGCCAGAGGAAGCCCAGGGAAGTCTGTCTCCAGCTTTCTCCCTCACCCCCACCTCCACACCGATGCTGCCCCCTGGGCCCCATTCTTGGCTCTCGGCTTGCTAACAGCTAATCCTTTAATTGCTATCCAGGGGCTGCCAATTAAAGAGCTCTGGTGTAACTGTAGACCTCAGAGACCCCTCTCAGGGGTATTTGCATGTGAATGGGAGACTCAGGAAGAAGGCTTTTAAAGCCCCTAGGAGTGAACTCAAGAATCTGGGATGCTGCAGATGTGGGATGGGGTGGGGGTGGGGGCCTAAAAATTTGGTACTTTGGGGCCCCTGGCTACTGCCTTTGCCTATTTCTGGACACACTGTGGCAGAGCAGCCCGGAAAGCCTGTCTCTCCTGGGTCCACATCACAAGCCTGGAGGGTTGGGAGGTTAACTTCCTTTATGCCTCTCCCCTCAGCCCCAAGCCTCACCTTGGACCTGACCTGCTCTTCAAGGTTTAGAACCTTACATTTCACCTTTCAACAACCTCATACCTTTTTTAAAGGTTCTCTGGGAGATTTAAGCAGCTGCCAGAGTGGGAGCATTCACAGTTGGGGGCTAGACACCCTCCCCCACTCTACTGCAGCCAGAAGCAGCTGACCTTACCAGGGGGCCTTGAATGCCAGGCAAGAGGCATCAAGGGTCGTGTTATTTCTGGCCAAAGGATGGTACCAGGTAAGGCATGGCTAAAGGTGGGAGAAGGAAAGCCAAAGGCTGGGTAGGTCTACCCATTCAACAGGGAGGTAGCTCAAATCCTCTGCCTGCAGGCACTCACTCACTGCCCAGCCTCATCAGCTTGTCCCAAGTGTCCCAAGCACAAATCACGGCAAATCTGACCAATTCCATGAAAGTCTCTGGCCTGGCACTCTATGACTTTTTTACCATTGTCTCCTCACTCAGGAAGAAGGACTTTTAAAGCCGTTAGGAATGAACTCAAGATGCTGGAATCCTGAGGATGCGGGATGGGGTGGGGGTGGGGGGCTAAAAATTTGGTACTTTGGGGCCCCGGGCTACTGCCTTTGCCTATTTCTGGGCACACTGTGGCAGAGCAGCCTGGAGAGCCTGTCTCTCCAGGGTCCACATCACAAGCCTAGGGGGTTGGGAGGTTAACTTCCTTTGAGCTTTTCATGTGCCTTTTCTGCCTACCCAGATCAGGTTTTTGAGCGAAGGGCTGGAAACACTTCTAGGAAAATTGGAAAGCACCCCATCAGAAATTAGGTATAGAGCAATTTCAAACATTGTATATCAAGATAAGCTCCAAATTGGTACATAAATGGCAATATCTTAAACACATTATAGAAACAAGGAAGAAATTATCTTTTTGGTGATTTGGGTGGGGAGTAATTCATGGCCAAAGAAGAGATAAAGAGGATCACAAAAGATGAAGTGAGCAATTTTCAATACATAAATTAAGATTTTGCACAAACAAAACCCACACAGCTAAAATTAGTAGGAAAGCAGGTAACTGGGAGAAAAGTCTTAGCAAATTTTTCTGATGAAATCTTATTTCATAGATATATAGGGAACTAAGTCAAATTTATAAGACTAAGAGGCACTCTGGAATATTTACATGGTTGAAGGATATGAACAGGTAGTTTTCAAAGGAAGAAATCCAAGGTATCAACAATGAATGACAAAATCATTAATTTTTAAATCCCTAATAATTAGAGGCATGCAAATTAGGGTTAGGGTTCTGAAGTTTTGCTTCCCACCTATCAGATGGGCAATGTTGACAAAAAAAGGAAAATGCCAAATACTGAAAGGAAAATTGGCAACTTCGTGTTTTGTTAGTGGCATTATGCATCAAATGACCCCAGACATTTTGGTGAGCAATTTTTAATGATGCTGCAAAAGTCACCAAACTGTCAAAGCCTTTGTCCTAGCCAGAGCAGTACTAGATCTATACTCCAAAAGAAATAGTCATGGGGCAGCTAGATGGTACAGTGGATAAAGCTCCAGTTTAGAGTCAGGAGGACCTGAGTTCAAATCTGACCTCAGACACTTGACATTTACTATCTGTGTGACCCTGGGCAAGTCACTTAACCTTGATTGCCTCACAAAAAAAAAAAAGATAGTAATAAAAGGTAAAGGACTCATATGTGCAAAAAATAGTTATAGCAAAAGACTGGAGCTAAAGGGGCACCCAGAAGTTGGGGAACAGCTAACAAACTATGTATGAATGTGATGGATTATTGTGCAATGAGAAATCATCCAAGAGACCATTTCAAGGAAATCTGGGAAGATTTGTCTGAACTGATACAGAGTAAAGTGAATAGAATCATTGATACAATTGATACAATCACAAAATTATGAAGTCAAATAATTTTTAAGCATTAAGGACAACTACCAGAGGACTGAAGCAGGCTGCCCACCTCCTGGCAGAGAAGAGATGAATGAAAGGCATGAAATGAGACAGTTTTCTTCCTTCCTTCCTTCCTTCCTTCCTTCCTTCCTTCCTTCCTTCCTTCATTTTTTTCCCATTGAGGGCACAGTGGGAGGGAGAGAGAATCAATTTTTGTTTATCAGAAAAAAGAAATATGAGAAGAACCTACTTTAGTGAGACAATTAAGGCCGTGCAAAACATGCTACATCTCCTCTCCCTTTCAGCATTTCGAATATCCTCGTTGCCATTCCCCATCCTTTTATTTATTTTTTTGCTCTAGTCTCTGGGAAGGCTGTGACCCTTCTTGCCAAGATCAGCTCCTCTGCTTGCTCCTTTGATTCCGTTCCTTTTTACTCTCTTAACTTCCAGCCTTTCTAGAACAACTGGCTCCTTCCATCCTGACAGCAAATATGCCCAGGCCTCTCCTGCCCTTCAAAATCATTTCCACCCCACCCCCAGGCTCCCTCTGCCCCCCCCTTCCCTTTTCTAGTGAAATTTCTGAAAACTAACTCAAACATTCCTTTACCCATTGTCTCCACGACTTTCATTTTTTTCCCTCTAGCTTCTCAGCCCTTTGTATTCCAGCTTCCACCCTGTTAGTCAAATGAAATTGCCCTCTCCCTTGTCCTCCTGTTTGTCAAATTGCTCCTTCTCAGTCTCCTTTGTTATATCAATAGCTATGTTCAGTCATTCAGTCAATAAGCATTTATTAAGCACTGGTTATGTGCTGGGCACTAAGTTAAGTACCAGAGACACACAAAAAAGGAAAAAAAAACATTTCCTGCTGTCAAGGAGCTCAGATTGTAATGGAGGATGTAGCAGTAGATTACATTTCTGCCATAGACAGAGTCCCTTGGGTGTATCTCAAGGCTCTATCCTGAATTCTCTATCTCTGTCTGTCTCATTCTGTCTCTGTCTCTCTGTGTGTGTATGTGTGTGTGCGTCTGTCTGTCTGTCTCTCTCATATTGATGTAGATGATTCCTAGATCTAAAATACCCAGCCTCAGTCTCTCCTTTGAGCTCAGTTCCACAACCCCACCTATTGGACCTCTCCATCTGGATACCTCAGAGACACCTCAAAATCAAAATCCTAGAAATAGAGCTCATTAGCTTACCTTCCTTCCTATCCTACCCTTTCTCCTAACTTCTCTCTGTATTAGACTGGCCCATGATTCCAATCACCCAAGTTTCCAACCTTAGAGTCATACTATTCTGTTCTCTTAATGATTGCCCATTACAGGCAGATGAATAGTCTTGTCAGGGTTACCTCCATGACATTTCTCACAACTACCCCCTTCCCTCCACTCTCAAGGCCACCACCCTAGATGATGTCCTCATTAATTTCCCCAGACTCACAATAGTCTCCTGTTTTCTCTGCCTCCAGCTTCTCTTATGTCCAATAGCTGCCTCCAATTGAGGCATGGAGTTGACCATGCCATTCTTTTCCTCAAAGAACTTCAGTGGCTCCCGGGTTGCCTTCAGGTTAAGTGGCTAAGTCTTCTGTTTACCATTTAAACCCTCACAGTATAGCTCCAGCTGATATCTCTGGGTGGTTTTTGCACCCGACTGCTCTGTGCTCTACAATCCAGCTGTACTGGCCCATTTGCTCTTCTTTGTCCATGGCATTCCTTCTCTGTGCCTTTGTATAGGCTGTCCCTTCTCTGCCACTTGCTGTCCTGAGCTTTATTCAATAGTCAGCTAAGCCTCAACTTTCTTCATAATGCCTTTTCTGGAAACTTGCTCATACCCTGCTCCTCCACACTAATTACTTTAAATATATCTTATATTTACTTACTTGTGTGCATGGCATTTTCTCTCAGGAAAATGTAAAGCTCTCAAAGCCATTTCTGCCTCTGTTTCACCAGAGCATACACTGTAGCCTCCTTATTTCTGGAAGCTTTGTCTGTCATAATGGAGTTCAAGATCATATTACTGTGGCCGTTCTAGGTGCTACATCACACCACTGACCCATAAGGAACTCTTAGTCCCCTAAAATCCCCTGGGTTTTCTCAAGGAAAAGACCATCTAACCAGATTTCCTTCAGCTCATCCTTATCAAGTTGATTTCTTGAGCCTAAGTCTACAATTATGTGCTTATGCTTCTCAGATTTCATCTTATCAGATTCTGCCCAAGGTACTTTGGGGCCTTGCTCCTGTTACACAGTATGTGAACTTCCTTTCCTGCTTTGCAGCATCCCAAAATTTGATAGACATGATATCTATGGCTCTCTCCAAGTCGCTGATGACAAACAGGACCCATCACAGGCCAAATAGTGGTCTTCAGGGCCCCTCCTTGGAAACAGAACACCAAATTGACATTGAACCATGAATGACAACTCTGAGTTTGGTCATTTGGTCATTCAGACATCTCTGAAGCCACCAATTGTACTCCTATCTACTCCACGTCTCTTTCCTTTTTATACAGTATCATAATACTTTATCAAATATTTGCTAAAAATCTTGGCAAATTGGATCTCTAGTAATCCCCTGGTAGGCTATTTTCTTACCCCCAGCGTCATTAGTCTGACACCACCTGTGCTTGCACTGGGTCCTTCAGATCCCTGTCTCCTCTCTCAGGAGTTCATTAACCATCTTTCATTGTTTCTAGAATCTGGAAAGCCTAGGCAAGCTCATAGCATTGGACTATGTAGATTCTGTTCTTGACTCTTTTTTGAAAAGAGTGACATTTGCCTTTCTCTTTTTTTAAACATCCCTAGTAGTGATTCAGCTATCACAATTCTGTGGCACTTTCACTGACAGGGAAGAAAGCTCATCTGGACCAGGAGACTTGAACCCCAGTTCTGCTGCTCACACACTGCTTTCCAATGATGTTTGTTTTGTCCTTTCCTATTGAAACCTCCTTCTATTTGGCAAAGGGAAGCAAAATGACATGTAGGCTGCTCTGGTCTTATGTGGTGAATCGTCACCTTTACATCTGGCTGAGCAGTCCAGCTTTACCTTTTATGATCCTTTTCTTTTGCCCTTTGAACAAACAAAAGCCCACTTCTGTTTTCTTTGCTTTTCCAGTCCCCATCCACTCCTTCTGAGCTTTACACTCCTGACACCATCATTGCAGGCCCTCTCCCCGCTTTTATGCTTATCTTCTGTTACCTGTCCTGGCTTGCATCTTTTCTTTAGAGATCTAAGCTGGTTGGGGGATTCCCTGTGTATCCACATCAGTTTTTTGTGACAACACTTTTGTTTTTCCTCCCCATTGGAGCTGTTTCTTTTTGTATCTTTAGAGTTCCCCATCCTTTTTAGCCTGACTACTATGTAGAATCTGAGTCCACAGGATAGTAACTCCTCTCCCTTTGAACCCTTTGTAATTGTCTGATTTAACATCTAGGGTGCATGACATACTGTGCCCAGATTTCTTCTCCTCTCTCATAAACTTTAAGAGGCAATGGCCACTCACCCCGAAGCTTCCCCTAATTTTCCACTGCTACCTTCTAGTACATCCCCCTTAGAGATTATATCTCTACTAGAATCATTCATTCTCCTATCCTCTGGAGTATCATTAGCATAAATTAAAAAGTTGTTTCCTGCTCTAATTTTGGGACAGGGGGAGAGAGAAGGATGGAGGGGGGATGTGTGTGTGTGTGTGTGTGTGTGTGTGTGTGTGTGAAAGAGAGAGAGAGAGAGAGAGAGACGTAGTAGAGAGATCTCTGGATAACTGATATCTCCTGTCACCAGGGCATAATCTCTGCCTAGTTTGTATTGTATTCTGAGATTGTTATCTCTTTCCTCTTTCTGTCCACATTGATGATAAAATGCTCAAGTGACAAAATCACTTCTGTTCATCCCTACACCCAAATGCCCTCCACCATGCTTCTCTACTCTTGTTCCTATATTTCTGTGTAATCCACAATGCAATCCCCACATCTCTTACCCAACCAGTCCCGTTTCCATCATGAATTCCCCCCCAAGTCTCAGTGATATATCTGAGTCAAATTTACCTCCTTATGTCAGAAGCTCTTGTTCATCTTGTTATTGCTTTACATTTGTGTATGATTAGAGTCTTTTGGGACCATGATTTGTCCTACTGGGTCCTTTCTTGAAGTTTGTCTCTTGTGAACATCGATATTTCTGAAGTGCTAGTATGGCCTTATTGCAGCTACTTTATATGATAGATATATTAAAGGGTGTGTGTGTGTGTGTGTGTGTGTGTGTGTGTGTGTGTGTGTGTGTAGTCCTTATCCTTTTCAGTTTAAAGTTCTTTTGATTACATTTTCAAGATTCCAGGAAAACAAATTCTTCTGAGCCTTTTTAATCATTCTGTGCTTTCCATCTCTGGGCAAGAACCTGCCATTCTTATATTTCAAGCCATGTTCCAGGAATTCAAACCCCACTTTCTGCTATCATCTTTCCAGACAGCTGCTCACTTCCCAATTTGGCTTTTCTCTTTTGCATTCCTTGTATGGGCATCATTGATGACAGCGCCACCTGTGCCCTTGTCATACTGAATGTCTTGTCCAAGACTTAACTGTGTTTAGCAATGCTTTCTAGGCTCTATCTGGTAACAGCAAAAGCAGGAAGTAGCTAGTTAAATAGTCTTTGGAGCATTTCCCCATTATGTCTAGGATGTGAGCCCTCCAGGCTGATAACAAGCCTCTCTGTATTGTTAACAGCTCAACTGATTGATAAAAGTATCCATGAGCCCCTGGATGTCATCAGCCATCACTGCTGTTCTGATTGCCCAATGGGTAGCGTCTTTGCCTCTATTTGGTTGTCCATTGGAGGACAAGAAAGCTACTTCCTCCTCATCTTCAGGTTCTTCTCTGCAGAAGGAGCCCTGAATTTTCTATGTCTCTATAAACATCGATTCTGCATCTGTATCTACATCAACATTTGTAGCAACATCTATTTCTATGTCTCCATCTACAGCATCTCTATCTATAGCTTCTATACCTACATCTATGCCATCTATGTATTACGTATGCATTTATGTATGTACATATCTATCTATCTATCTATCTATCTATCTATCTATCTATCTGTCTGTCTATCTGTCTGTCTGTCTGTCTTTTTGTCTGTCAGCCTGTTTTCCCCTCTGTTATTTCACACCTTTGCTCTACTGAATGAGGAGACACTTCATCATAGCCATCTTTTTCTTCTTCTTCCTCTTTCTCCTCCTCCCCCTTCTTTTGTTCTCCTACTTCTGCTTGACTAATACTTTTAAGACTCATTTACTTGGACTTCCAGGTCACATGACCAACATGCTTTTAAGACTTATTTAGACTTCAGAGTCATGTGAGTAACAATACAGAGAATTAGACATTTTTTTTTCCTGATACAACCTTTCAAACCTCTTTGAAATAGAAATTACACATCAAAGATAAAACAAATTCGTGTCTCCATGGTCTAGGACACCTGAAATCCAAAACATGAATTAAAAAGAAATACAATTGACACCTACCTGAAGCACACATAGCACCTCCCCCACAGCATGCTACTGACAGTGAGGCTGCACTAGTCAACCCAAGGGCCCTAGTCCTTCTTCTCTCCTTCCATTGTCTTGAGAAAGTTTGCTGGGACTTTGGTGCCTGATGCTCCAGCAGCACATTGTGTGACAAAAGATTTCTCCAGGAGACTAGAGGAACTGAGGGAATGAGTCAGGCCTTCCTTCAGACTAACCCAGTTTGCATTTTGTTTCAACCAAACTAGCCAGTTCACTGTTCCTAAATTTGCTATGCTCTTCCCCAACACCAGGTTTTGGCAGCCACAGTCCCTCATGCCTGTAGTCACATAAATATTCAATTTCAGACATAGATGGATAATAGATGGATGGCTAATAAGCCATCCAGCCTAGGCTATACCTAAAACAAAAGAAAGGGGGTTACCTCCAAAGCATTCCAAGTTTAGTTTGCCTATCTATAAGCAAAAGCTATGTGGTTACTTGTTGACGTGGTGTTACAGGGATTATGTTTTGGTTTCCTGGTACTAGTTGGATGAAATAGCTGCTGTTATCTCTCTCAGATCTGATATTCTGTGACTCTAGGAATGGGGAACAGAAGGCAATGCCTTCCATTCTCCCCTCCACATCTTACACTCCCTAGCTTCCTTCAAGATTCAGTGGTACCGGCTGCCTCCTACATCAAATCTGTCTTGATCCCCCCAGTTCCACTTTAGACATCTGTGTATAGATTAGGTTTCCAGTCAATTGTACTTAGGCTTAATGGCAAAAGGACTATTTACTCTACTCCCAGTGAGCTCTCTTTAGATGGTCTATCGCCCACCACTGCTATATGACTAGATCATTTTATATCAAATTCTCTGGAACATTCAAAGGTGATTAGGACCTAGAATTCCTTTGTTGTTTATTTGTTTGCTTGGGTTGTTTTTACTTTTGTTTTTGTTTTTTGGGGTTTTTTTTGGCTAGGCAATGGTGTTAAGTGACTTGCCCAGGGTCACACAGCTAGTAAGTATCAAGTGTCTGAGGCCAGATTTGAACTCGGGTCCTCCTGACTCCAGGGCCAGTGCTCTATCCACTGTGCCACCTTACTGTCCCCTATTTGTTTGCTTGTTTATTTAGGTTTGGTTATGCCCTTTTCCTTTTCCCACCCCCCTCCATCCTATTAGACAGGAGCACCATTATGGAGAACTCGGTAGAACTTGGGCCCTTTATACCATTGTAGGAATCAAGTGGTTTGGATTTCCTTTTCTTAACAGCTAGAATTAAAAAAGAACTCTTTTGAGTAAAGACTAATTAGTTCCAACATCAGACATCTCAGACCTGGTTGACTCTGGTAGCCCCACCCCCAACTGCTGACTCCATAAGGATTTTCTGTTCTCAGAACAGAGCATCTGAGCACTGTCTCAGGCTGAGTCATCCTCAGCGAGTGGGGGTAAATGGACCATTGTGGAAACCCTTTAAGCCAGGGCTTCATAACCTGGGGCCTATTGAATAGATTTCAAAGGGTCTATGAACTTGAAGAGGCAGGGGGGAATACATCTTTATTTTCACTAACCTTCAGTTTTCTCTGTAATCCTCTGTATTGAATTTGATGCATTTAAAACACATTATTCTGAGGAGGAAATGATCTGCAGGTTTTCCCAAAGCCAAAGGGCTTGCCAAATGAGTTGATGATCCACAGAAAGGTTAATAACCCTGTATCTGGGGTCTTTCCATCTCTGCTGCTTTGCTTTACTCAATCAGCCAACACATATTTATGAAGTGCTTGCTATATTCAAACCATGTGTCATTTTCCTAGTGGAAGAGAGAAGAATGAGCCCCAAATCTAAAGGTCTTACATGCAGAAGTGGGAGGATGATTGCTGGGTGTTGCCCAGTGTGCCAGGTCTTTGGACCACTGGGAATAATGGAATATAATCAGGATTAATAAGATGTGACTTTCTTTGACTCAGCCTCTTCTGGACCCCTGGAGCCATTTGAGGAAGAGTAAGAGAACGGCTGGGTGGTATAGTAGGTAGAGCACTTGGCCTGGAGTCAGGAAGATGCATCTTCCTAAATTCAAATCAGGTTTTAGACACTTGCTAAAGTAGGGCAAGTCACTTTGCCCTGTTTACCTCCGTTTCCTCAACTGTAAATTGAGCTGGAAAAGGACACAGCAAACCACTCCCGTATCTTTGCCCAGAAAACCCCAAATAGGATCATGGAGAGTGAGATATGGCTGAAAAATGACTGAACAACAATAGTAATGATAAGGACAACAGTGCACGAGGAGCTCCATATGTAGCAGGTAGAGGGGTCATGTCACCTCACTATAGCCTTCCCTGCTGGCCAACCACAGTCAAGAAGTGGTCCTAGGCTCTTAAAGGGCCTCCCTATGGCATGGAAGCCCTGGGAGGTCCAGACAATGGGGGACAACCTCAAGTCTGTACCTAACAGTGGGCTGTGTGATTTTGGCCCACATTCAATATTGAGCAAAGTTTGAGGAGGCTTTTTGATAGTGGTTTAGCTATTCAGTGATTAGTTAAGCAATTGAGTAATGACAATTTGGATACAGAATCTCATGAAATGATTTACCAAGATCTAAAAGGTATGCAGCCTTCACCAGTGGAGGGAAGGATCACATGGATGAAATCCTTGAAGCACTGAGTGAGCGTGACTGCATAAGGCATCTCATGTGTTGACAGAAGAACCATAAACAATTTGACTTTGGGGCTAGAAGGGTTTGGAGTGGTGGGATAGGTACCGTCCTCAAGTGATGAAATCTCGAAAGGATGTTTAGACCTCCCTCTTCATACATATTTTATGTGAGACACGTTGGGGGCATTCACACCCAGGGCAATGAGACTCACTTGTTTTTAGGAGACATGCGTTGCCTCCTGAGCCCTCAACTCTGGCTCTCACAGGCTGTCTCAAGCCTTATCACCCCCCTCCCCACTCAAATCATGTGCTCCTGCCAGAACTTCCTCTTTATTTTCCCCCAACAGGCTGTCTGCATTTCTGCCTCTTGCCCAGAATGCCCCCCCCCACTTGCCCCAGCCCTGTCCTCTTGGTGTGCTCTCATGGAACTCTTCAGATCCCCACAGGGATCACCTTGGTTCTTTCCAGGAAGAAAAGGTTGCCCTGCCTGTCTCTTCCTTCACAACTCCTGGCTTCTTCCCGATCCCTGCCTGTATCTACCCCACACAGGGCACTGAGCTTGTGCTGCTTTGGACTACAAGTGTGTCACTAAGGCCATATTGGTCAATTAATTGAGAGCTTAGAAGGGACAATCTCTGCTTACTCATCTTATGAAAGTGCTTGCTCAGTGAGCTCCCAGGAGTGTCTCTGGCAGGTCTAGTGGTGGAGGCATGGAGGCATGGAGGTGTGGAGGAGTGGAGGCCTGGAGGCAGTGAGGTCCACCACTGATTAAAGCATTCCACTTTCAGGGAGAATTTCCTTTTCTCCTCATGCCTTTGGCCATAGATGCCAACAAAACTCAGAATGCTCATGTCTAGCCTTCTTTCCTTTCTTTTCCAAATCTCCTCTTTTGTGCAAGTGTTAACGAGCAGCTCATACAGAACATAATGTAAGCACTAGTGACCTCCTGCATGCATGGTCCTCCAAGCTGGCTTTGTGATTCTCCCAGCACCATGCCCTTCTGTAGACCCAGGCTTTTATGACTATGGGTCTTCTCTTCAGCAGGACAGATCATAGCCCTCAATGCCTCATGCCTGGGCTCAGGAAAGGCCATTTTCAGGAATCTCAGATGTATGGTGATGAGTCACTCTGGAGTCCTCCAGAAAGACTTGTAGCCATCCCCAAGTCTGCATTTAACACCTCTCAGGCTTAGCAGGGACCTGCCAGAACCTAGATACCACTTCTTCTAAGAAGGCTACCACGTTCTCCCTCAGTGAAAAGTGTTGGCCAGCCTCACATCTACCTCACCGTGGGGAAGGAAAGGGCTAATGCCGGCACCTTCCTTTTGCTGATTATCTCCAATTTAACTTGTTTCTGTCTTGCTTGTATATAGCCAACTGCATGTCCTATCCCCCATTAGATTTAAACTCCTTGAGAGCAGGGACTGTTGTTTTTTTATCCATAGTGCTTACTTAGTGCAGTGCTTGGCACACAGTAGGTGCTTAACAAATCTTTATTGAGTGACAGCATGATCACTCCTCCCCAAACTTTTCATTATATCTAATTCAGTTAGTTCCCCTTTGTTTGTTAGAAAGTCTCAGAATACAAGTTCCCTTGTTTCTCTTTCTGCCCTTTGAAGAACGAAATGATCAAGAAGGGAAGTCATGAATTGCTGGCTTGCTTTTGGCACTTGCATATTTCCGACAGATGTCCCCGTAATGGAGGGCAATTCTAGTGTCCAGCTGCCATGGAGTCTGGGGACATCTTTCTGGATCATCTCAAGTTCTTCCTTCCATTCAGGCTATATGTTATCTACCCCTAGACAAATGGATAAAATGATCATGTTTACCCTCTGGGGTTCCTGAACTCCCTCCCAAGAGGGAGCAAATCTTCCTTATATCCAATGATAACCTGTTATTTTAAAAACTCATTTTCTTACTTTTGATTCTGGAATATCCTTAATGAGCCAAATCTCAGTCATGATCCTCATCCCCACAAGACTTAGTGACATCTTCTTCAATGCTCTCAATGGATAAATGCTCTCAAAATATGTGAACATTTCTTTCAATAGGTCATACATGCCAGTTTGACTTTGGGCTCCCATTCATTTCTTCTCAAAAATCAACTTGAGAGAGCCATCCATTCTGGTAACCTCTCTCCAATTCTGCCATTACAGGGGCATCAATGAAGCACCTGCACTGTTTCTCAGCTATTCCTTATACTTACTAGCGAGGAGCTCACCTTCTTTTCCAGTCATTTCTTTCTTTGATTGAAGACACCCTTTCTGATATTTCTCCAGTGCAATTAATTCACTGCTCAGGCCCATAATGTATTTCTCCATTGCTTTTTGGGTGGGCCAAAGATGAAATTCTTCAGAAACTTCAGTGTTCCATGATTCCTATAGTAGGAGAATATTGGTAACTTGAAAAAGGGAGGAGGAGAAGAATCATATCTTTCTGCTAGAAGGACTAGAATTATATCTGTCTGCTCCCTTAATTATTATTAGGCAAGGAGATATGATCAAGTTCAATCTAACTTCAGATTGCTTCATTATTATTGGGGGAAAAGGAGACCCCAAGTTCTATATGCAAGGCTTGACCCCTCCCTCACCAAATACCAGTTCTTCAATGAACACACATAGCAAATAGAAAATATATGTCTGTAGCTATAGCTATGACAAAACAGAAATCAGAGAGGGTATATATAGGAAAATATCTACCTGACAGTACAGAGTGAATAGAGGACAGCTGGGTGGTGCAGTGGATAAAGAACCAGACCTGGAGTCAGGAAGCCTTGAGTTCAAATCTGGCCTCAGATACTAGGTCACTAGCTGTGTGACCCTAGGCAAGTCACTTAAACCTGTTTGCTTCAGTTTCCTCATCTGTAAAATAAGCCATGGAAGGAAAAGACAAAGCAGTTCAGTGTCTTTGACAAGAAAACCGTAAATGGGGTCACAAACACTACTGAAAAACAACCAACTAATAACAATAACAAAGCAACAGCAGATATAGAATTCTCTAGGAGCTTTTAAAGACTTTTGAAGGCTGGACCCTACTTATCTTTCTAGTGTTCTTATACCTGACTCTATTCCATATACTCTGTGATTCAGTAACCCTGGCCTCCTTGTCCCTTCACAGAAAGGTCTCTATCTCCCATCTTTGTACCTTTTACATTGGCTACTCTCAGACCTAGAATCTCTCCTCCTTACTTCTGCCTCCTGGCTTCCATGACTTCCTTCAAGACTTAGCTCAAATTTCTTCAGGAAGCATTTCCTAATTCCCTGATCCCCTACCACTTAGCTCTATTGATTATCTCCAATTTATCTTGTATATATCTTGTTTGTACATGGTTATTTGGATATTGTCTCTCCATTTAGACTGTGACCTCCTGGAAACCAGAGACTGTCTTTGGCCTTTCCTTACCTGTCCAGCATTTAACAATGTCTGGAATAGAGTAAGTGCTGAATAAATGCTTTGATGATGATGCTTCTGGTCATTACCCACACTCTGTGCATTTGACTTTGTAAGCCGCAGTTTTTGTTGCCGGCCTTTTTTTATTGTTTCTCATGAATTGTACCTTTTTGCTGTCTCCTTAGTTGCTGTTCTCAACGGTACCAGGTCTGGCACAGCCTGATGGGCAGTTGTTGTTTTATCTTCCCTATCCCTTTTCAGATTAAAGCCTCTGAATGGCATTCAGAAGGCTGCAGGCAAACATGATTCTTGCAAAGTTTTTCTTATTTATTAATGCATTTTATCGCCCACTTTTTTTCTGCATATATCCCTTGTTTAGTGATCTGTCTCTTGTAGTAGTCTTTAAAAACAGAGAAGAGAAAAAAACACATTTCCATAAAACTAATCAATACATCAGCCAAATCTGACAGTATCACCCCCACATGTGTGGGTGTCCCCCACATATGCCACGAAGGTAGGCAGGTGCCTTTTCTCAGCTCTTGTTTGGAGCCATTTTGCCACGAGCATGATGCTACATTCACTTTCTGTTTGTTTCCTTCTTTCTCCAACCACCCTTCCCTCACTTTCACTGTTGTAGTCACTATGTGTGTTGCTCTCATGTTACTGTTGAACTGCCTCTGCATCAATTCATATAAGCCTTCTTTGAATTCATCATTTTCATTCTTGCTTATGGCACAATAATATGCCATTACATTCGTGGGCCCCAATTTCTTTACCATTTTCCTCATTCAGGGAGCACCCATTTTGAAGCCAATTCTTTGATACCACAAAAAATACTGTGGTTAATATATGGGCCTGTTTAGACTCCCCCCCCCCTTTAAACTCCTTGGGGTACAAGCTTGGTCATGAGATTTCTGTGTTGAAGGGTATGAAAATTTTAGTCACTTAAAAAATACAGAAATATAAATTCCTTTCTGGGATGATTTTGTCCAATTCACAGCTCCACTAATCATCTCTTTGGCCAATTTCAGCTGTTTCTATGTTGTTATTTGGCAAACATGACTTTCATGGCCCCAGCTGGATACAGTTCATCCTTTACCAAAAATTCATTATTTTAATATTTTAAGATCTGAACTGTTATCGTTCAGTCATTTTGGTTGTGTTTGACTCTTTGTGATCCTATTTGGTGTTTTCTTGGCAAATATTCCTTTTCTAGCTCATTTCACAGATGAAGAAACCAAGGCAAACAGGGTTAAGTGACTTGCCCAGGGTCACACAGCTAGTAAGTGTTGGAGGCCAGATTTGAACTCAGGTCTTCCTGACTCCAGGCTCTGTGATCTATCTACTGCACCATTCTGCTGCCTAGCTACAGAGAATACAGACTCAAATTCCACTCTATTTGTCAGTTATCCCCGATTGGCTGTCCCCCATGCCTGGATAATTTTCCTTTTTCACTTTTAATTTCAGGAATCCTTGATCTCCTCCTGAATTCAGCTCAAGCTCTGTCTTCTCCATGAAGACTTTTCTGGTTCCCTACCACTGGCTGTTAGTGCACTCCCTTCAGAAACAGCCCTTCTTGGGTCCTGGAGTCCCTCTCTCACTTCCCATGATCTTTTGAAGAGTCCTAGCTCAGGCTCTACAGTCAGAGCTCACAGCGCTTTCAATATACGCTATTGTGGTTCACCTTTTGTTATCTACTTTGTGATTCTTGCTGCCAACAAATGTTCCTGCATCTCCCCCATCCTCCTTGGGAAGGCTGTCAACAATTCCACTCTTTCCTCTCATTCTCTTCTGAACTCTCTGCTGTCTGGCTTCCAACTTCATCACTCACCCCGGAACAGCTCTTTCCAAAGTCATCAGTGATCCCTTCATTGTCAGATCCAATGGACTTTTCCCACTCCTCGCCATTCTGGATCTCTCTACAGCCTTGGCCACTCTTGATCACCTTTTCTTCCTCAATGTTCCATTCTGTTTTATGACACTGAGATCTCTGGGTTTTCCTCTTAACCTATCGGCGCATTCCCCAGCCTTCTTTGCTGGATTTTCATACAAGTCATGGCTGCTGACTGGGAGTATCCTCCAGGGCTCTGTCCTAGGCTCTCTTCTCTTTTCTCTCTAATTCCCTGATTCTATTGGTGGATTCATAAACTATTTTGCTTGGTGATCTAATCAGCCATGGATTTAATCATCATATCTATTCTTATGATTCTCAGATCTATGTTTCCAATCCTACTCTCTCTTCTAGCCTTGAGATTTCCATCTCCAATTGTCTATTGGACATTTAAAACTGGATGTGTCTTTGATATATTCAATTAGTCAACAAACCTTCAAGTATCTCCTACGTGCCAGGAATATGATAAACTCTGGGGATATAGAAGAAGAAAAAGGCAGGCCCTGCCTCTGAGGATCTAACAATCTCATGGAGAAGACAAGCAAATATATACAAAGAAGCCATATGCCAGCTAACCAGGAAATAATTAACCGAGGCAAGGCACTAGAATGAAGGGATTGGAAAAGGCTTCCTGTAAAAGACAGGATTTTAGTTAAGACTTAAACTCAGCAAGTCAAAAGTTGAACTCGTCTTTGTCCTCAAATCTTCCCCTCTTCCTATCTTTCCTATTACTATAGAGGACACCACCATCCTTATCCAGTCAACCAGAGTTGAAATCTAGGGGTCACCCTTGAATCCCCAGTCTCTTCCCCAATTTATTGCCAAGTCCTGTCAATTCAACCCTTGTGATATCTCTCATATATAGCCCCCACACACATTGCCACCACCCTTGTATATACTCTCATTGTCTCTTGCCTGGATTACTGCATTGGCCTCCTGGTTAGTCTCTTTGCCTCATCTCCCATGACTTTGGTCCATCCCTCACTCAGTTGTCAAAACGATCTTCCTACATGGCAGGTCTAACCAAGTCACCTCCCTATTCAGTAAACACCTGTCACTCTCTATCACATCCAGGATCAAACAAAAATAGTTTGTCTTTTAATCCATTCATAACTTGGCTCACTCCTACCTTTCTACCTTCTTATACCTTTTTCCCTTCTGTATTCTGGGATCTGCTGACACTGGGAAGGGGAAGGGAAGGTGATAAGCTTACGTAACACCTCTGTGCCAGGTGTTGCACCAAGTGCTTCACAAAAATTCTCTCATTAGATCCTCACAACACTGTGAAGTAGATCCCGTTACTCTCTCCATTTTATAATTGAGGAAACTAAAGCGAACAGAGACTGAGTGACTTTCCCACGATAGCACTGCTCGAAAGTGTGTGAAGCCAGATTTGAATTCCAATCGTCTGGACTCCAGGCCCACTTTTCTCTCTAGTGCTCTCCCTACACAAGACAATCCATCTCCCCACCCCAGGCAGGGGCTGTCCCCCATGCCTGGAATGTTCTCTCTACCTTTCCTTCTGAAGTTCCAACTGAAATTTCATTTTTTATATGAAGACGTTCCTGTTTCCCCTAATTCTAGTGCCTCGCCTTTGTTGATGACCTCAAATTTATTATGTTTATATTATTTGTTGTTTGTATATTGTGCCCCCTTTTAGACTGCTAGTTTCTCAAGGTCAGGGCCTGTCCTTGGCCTTTCTTTGTGTCCCCAGTGTTTAACACAATGCCTGGCATGTAGTAGGTGCTTAATAAATGCTTCTTGATTGACACCTATATTTCTTGCATAGTTGAATGTAGTGCTACTCTCTCGTTAGTTCTGTGACCTTTTACATTTAGGGCAGACTTCCATTTGAAGTATATTGTGGTATTTAGTGTGAGATGCTGTTCTTAGCCCAGTTTCCACCAAGTTACTTTCCAGTTGTCTGGGGATTTTGGTCAAGTCAGCAGTCTTGACCCCTAGTACTTTGTGTTCGTGGATTTATATAGTGACAAACTACTGCGTTGAGGAGCACCTGGCCTTGCTCACAAGGTCTGTTCTGCTGAGCAGCTGTTCTGTTTTGGACCACTGCTAAGAGCTGTGATGACTGCTGCTCTACATTATGGTTTGAGTTTGGAGTTTTCTGAACCTATTTCAGTCATGCTTTAAAACATTTCTTTGAGGTTCTTGACCTGAAAGATAAATGTTATCATTATTTTGTCTAGTTCCCTGAGTAATCCCTTGGCCAACTGATTGCTGTAACACCGATTTGTAAATTGCTTTAGGTAGTATGGCCATCTTTGTTATGTTGGTGCAGCCCAATGATAAATAATGAATGGCTTTCAAATCCTTTAAGTCTTTATTTCCATAAAGAGTGATTAGTTGTTGGAGTCATACAAGTCTTCAGTGTATCTGGTAGATTAGCTCTCAAATATTTTCTAATTTTTTATAGTTAGTATGAATGAGATTCCTTTGTTCCCTTGTTATTTTGTTAGCAATGTGTATGAATGCTGATGATTTTAGGGGCTTATTTTATATCTTGCATCTTTACTAAAGTCATTCATTGTTTCAATTAATTTTTTGTCCTTATTTTTCTGGATTCTCATCCCATCATCTGCAAACAGGTACGATTTTGCCTCCTCTTTGCCCATGCTGAAGGATTAAGGTGGCTCAAAGGCTAAATCGTTCTTGGACACAGTCACTTTCCTTTTGCATGTTGGTACATCGCATTCTGTTCCTGTCTTTCCTGTTTGGTATTTGCTACATAATCCTGTGTGATTCTGAGCAGGGCCTATTAGTGCATGATCTGTTTAGTTCGGGCTGGCTGCAGTGTTATTCTTTTCACTCGGCATCTCTGTAGTTTGGTGATTGTTTCTTTGGGCATGTCAAGCATGTAGTTGATTTTGTATTCTCTCCATTTTTACTTTGTCCTCCAGTTCAAATAGTTTTAAGGAGCTCTCTCCTATGATTTCTTGAAATATGCTTTCCAGTTATTTTTCCATCATGATTTGGGGGGAGCCAAATGATTCATACACATATTTTTCCTCATCCTGTTTTCCAGGTCACTTTTTATTTTATACTGTGGAGAGAGACAGATGGACAGAAACAGAGAGATAGAGAGATATAGCTACAGATACAGGCAGAGGTATAGGTATAAGTATATATACATATAGACACCCATATATATTTACATTTTATATGAATATAGAGACCGTATGCATACGTAATGTCTATAACTATATATGTGTGTATATATACATATATCTATGCATATATGTACACCACACACACACACACACAGATAGCAGCTAGGTGGCACAGTGGATGGAGAACTGGGCCTGGAATCAGAAAGACCTGAGTTCAAATTGAGCCTCAGATGCTTCCTAGCTGTGTGACCCTGGGCAAGTCATTTAACTTTCTATCTGCCTCCGGTTCCTCAATTGTAAAAGGATCCTTATCACACCTACCTCCCATGCATGGGACTAAATGAGATAAAATTTGTAAGGCTCTTCAGATAGTGCCTACTGTACTGGGGTTTGAGTCAGGGAACTAATTGAACTGAGTTCAACTTCAACCTCAGACTTAAGAGAAATAACGTGATCCTGGGAAAGTCCCTCCACCTCTTTCAGGAAGACAAAATAGAAATAACTGTAGCATCTCCCTTTCAGTGTTGCTGAGGATTGAAGAAGAGTATAGATGGAAAACCCTTTGTAAACCTTGAGGTCTTACAAAACACATGTATTACTATGTATACTTACTTCATATCACATTGTTTTCTGTCTTTTGACTTTTGCCATTGAGTTTCTGAGTTCTGTTCCCTGAATTCCCTTTCCTGGAGTGTCTTCTCCTGGTGCAAAAGAAGGGCCAGATAAATACTTCTTGACTGCCTGATGAGGCTTTTCAGCAACTTGGCTAAGGTCATTCTTCTCAGCTCAAGTTCTGGTTTCTTTTCTGGTTCTTGGAGCAGCCCTTGAATTGGACTCTATTCTTTGATTTTGATTGGATTTGATTTTTCTTAAGTGAGGCTTCTGGGCCTGCTCAGAATCTTTCCTGTCAAACCATGTACGTGTCTGATGCCCCCTGCCCGAATCACCACAGAGCCCCATTCTCTTCTTCCGGTGTTTTATCCTGGGGTTGTCTTAGATCATATGATAACCTCTTTCAGGACCCACTCAGAGGTTACCTTGTATTTATTCTCTGTGTATGCATGCACACTTCTATCTGTGTTTCTTCCATTGTTTCTTTCTTTGTAATCTAAACTCCCTGAGGTCAGGGATTCTCTTACCTCTTTCCCTATCTCCAGCACTTAGGACCCTGGCACATTATGAGCATTTAATAAATGACTTGTTTATTGAATGCTGCATTCATTGGATCAGAGTTTCCCTCCAAACTTTTCTCATCTTTGGGTGAATGAATGAGGCAAATATCTGCAAGGCTCTGTGCTAAGCACTGGGGTACACTTAGGTAATCCAGGAAGCACATGATCCCGCTTTACAGGGGGTCCTGTTCTAACAGGTGAGAAGACACTTCAGGAAGTTCTCAGCTGCCAGTAGAAGGGAAAGGTCCCCGGCAGAAGGGACACAGCAAAGTGGATGGCCAGGCCTCTTCTGCAGTGGCATTTGTATCCATAAAATCATGTAATTTTTGACACTGAATCACTGGACAATGCCAATGGCTTTGGCGACCAGAACTTTCTTTTCTGGTCTTCAGTAGCTGCAGCCCCTGCAGGAGCAGAGCCCTGGCTGCATCTCCCCAGGAGTAGCTTCCTAGGAGGATAGCTGAGGGTGCTGAACTGGAAGTCTGACTCTTCCCAAGGCTCTTGGGCTCAGGGTCTGAGGGGAGGCAGTGGCCAACATGGGAGTGGTGTCTGAGTTTGGTGGCCCGGGCCTCCTCCTCCCTCTTCCTCAGGGTACCACACTTCTTCCGCTCATCCAGCCGGCCTGCCCTCTGTGTGGCAGCTGACTGTCGTTTACTTCAGTGGGTGCCCCCTTCTTCACTGGAATGGTTTCCTTAGATAATGGTTAGGAGGGCTGGGCCAGAAGCAGAAGCAGAAATCCAGGGATGGGAGGGGGTGCTGCCACCCCCAGGGACCCTGTGCTCCCCTCGTGTCCTGCCATCACTATATGGTGGTTGTTGAGTCATGTTTTACTCTTCATGACCCCATTTGGGGTTTTCTTGGCTAAGATGCTGGAATGGTTTGCCATTTCCTTCTCCAGATCATTTTACAGATAAGGAAACTGAGGCAAGCAGGGTCACACAATTAGTAAGTATCTGAGGCTGGATTTGAACTCAAGTCTTTCTGACGCCAGGTCTGGCAATCTATTTACTGCACCACCTAGCTGACCCATTAAATGTTGCCCATGGACAAAGACAGCTATCTTGGAATAGTAAAGACTCTTTTGTAACATGAATGTTAAAGCAAGCACTGTGACCCTCCCTCAACCCCCTTCTGGGCCCCATTTGTCTGCTTGGTAAACTTGGTTGTATGATTAATATGGGAGATTTCCCTAAGATCTTCCTTTATATTCCCTGGAGCTTCTCCCCCCCAACCCTAAGAGTTGGCCTTCTGTATAAAAGAACATAGAAACTCAGGGGGAAGGGAGCATTGCCCCCTCTCCTAGCTGGGAAGAAGGAAATATGCCCTGCTCCAGGATGCACCACAGTGGAAGCAAAGCATGCCACAGGTTGGGCTGTGGCAGTTGTCTAGCAGACAGCAACGCTTGGGAAGTGAGAATCAGGCTCTGGGTCTTGGGGTGGTATCTCCTCCTTCCTTTGGCTGAACTCCATCACCAGAATGCCACAGGGCCATTTTAGCCCCAATGCTCCCATGTGCCAAGCTGGCATTTTCCAGCAGGAAAACCTGCTCAGTGTCAAAACATCGATGAGCTAATGCAAATCCCTGTGGGGCCAATGGAGAAAGGGTCCTTTTTAGCTGCCTCTCATTTGATTATTGCTGAAAGGAAGATTAGGCGTTCATAAAGAGAGAGGGGAAGCAGGGAAGAGTTAGGGCTGTAATAACAGTGGTGCTCACGCCTGGGCTGGGCCTCTCGCTGGGTTTGAATGATTTCCTTTGTTGACAGCCATACCAGCCACTATTTTTAGCTCTATTTAATAATTGAGCTGTAGCAATTGTGCTTAGAGGTTGGAACAGGCCGGGAATCAGCTTCTCTGAGAAGGCATGCCAGCCTTGGTGGCAGGTGGCATTGAGGCCCAGACCTGGGGGCTGAGAGAGCTCCTGAGGGGCAATAAGCACCTGAGAAGAGGGAGCTCAGAGACAAACAAGGACAGAGTATATGCCTCGAGCTCAGAGAGGGGACATGGACAGAGCACCGGAAGCACCGGAGCCAGGAAGACAGGTCCCACTCCCACCTCAGCCCTTTACCTCCTTGTGACCCTGGGCACCTCTTCCTCATCCATAAAGGGAGAAGGGGTTTAGATTGGATGGCCCTAGAGTCTCTTCTATGACCTCAGCAGCCCATAAATCTTCACAGAAGACAGTGCACAGGCTAACTCCAGTTCCCATAAGGACTCGGGGCTTAGACCACCCCCTGCAGTGAGCCTCATGGCTATTGATGACAGAGGACAGCATTCCTCCAAGGCCCCCATTGGTACATGCTGATACAACCATACAACCCCCACAGGTCAGCAATGATGAAGTGTCTTGAAACTCCAGCATGGCAGGAAGGAATCAGGGTGAGACATGAGGGAGGAGGATGCTGCTGGCCGGGTAGTACTGACTAAGCAGGGCACTGTGTCAGGCCTGGAAATCCAGAGCCCCAGGAGGTGAGTCCTACAACTGTCCACTGTAGCTTGTTCAATGCAAGCGTTAGGGGCTGCCTTTCACTGGGCTGGGAGCACTGTCTCCTGCAGCAGTATCAGCCTCCTTCCCTGCAAAGATGGCCAAGGGAAGTCTGAGATGTGGCAATGGCGAGCCACAGGGCCTCCAGCTAGGACACCTCAGAACTAGAGCAAGCCCACCTTGGGACCTGGGCTCTCCAGGCGATCACACAGCACATTCACTTTGGGGATTTCTGAATGCAAGCTTTTCTTCTGGCCCAGATGCCCAGCCATCAACCTTTCCTGCTATTCTATCCTACTTCCCAGCCTAGACTTCTCCTTTCTCCATGGTTCCATCACTTCATCTTTCTCTTTTGGCTCTTTGTTCTTCCATTTTGGCCATCCCCCTTTCCCTTTGCTTCACCCCATTTGCTTCTGGGCATTTTCTCTTTCCTTCTGTTCTCTGGCACCATCTAGTCCCAGCTCCTGAGAAGGTCCAGCAGTGACATCCTATCCAGGATGAGGCTGATGTCAAAATGCAAGACCCACAAATACACAGATGCTTCCACTGTGTAGGAAGGCCATCTAGCCTGTGTAGAGATGGGTGCCAATCCATTCTTGCTTAAACAATGAAGGTATGGGTTGCCCTAATAGCCACTTGTGCCCTTTAGTTTTCAAAATGCTCAAATCTTCAAAGTCAGCCATCTAGAGCTTTGGAAAGGGGGGACTTTTTAAAAGAGAAATCCTGTTGATGTATGCTGCTAACATAAGGGAAAATGTTAATTAACACCTTTCCTCCTAAGTAGTAAAGAAAAACAAAATGTCAGACCAGACATCTGGGCTTCTGTACCTAATAGATCCCTCTTGTCTTTGGGGCCCAATAAAGGAGAGTTGCATACCAGGCTGGGTTGTGGGAAGGAACTCAGACACCTTTTCAAATTGGTTCATTGCACAACTGAACACCAGAAGTCGGGTGTAACCTTGTTATGCAAACTCTTTGCTATCCATACCAACCCCCCAGCTCCACATCACCATTCACAGGTCAGTGGCACATCTTTGACGTGCAGAAACAATGGGACAAGTATGATTACTATTGCAAACCTTCCCAGACACTGGCTGAGAAGCATATATGTGCATGTGTATCTTGTATGTGTGCACGTGTGTGTGCTTGTGTTTCCCTGTGATCTGTTTAATACATGGAGAATGCAGGCAGTGCTCATCTTCTTGGAGCAGACAGGAGGCAGAGATGGACATATATCATTCCACTCTCAGGCACTTAGTAGAATGGTCATTTTCAACTTCACAGATTTCCCTGAAGTTCAGCTGCAATAGCCAATTGGGTCCATGAAATTGAAAATGAAATCAGATTTGTTGGGGGTGGGGATTAGAGCTACAGAGGAATGAACTTCTCCCCTGTGTATTACCTGACTCTGACCCCAGAATTTCATTGCAAACTCCATCCAATAAAGTTTCCAGGCTCCCAGATGAGTTTGAGAGATCTTCTGCCCACTCCAGTGATTGGAGCATGTACTCCCTTCCCCACCGCCCACCCTTGTAGTTCAAGGTCTTAATGCTTAGCAACAGAAACTGGACTGCCTCCAGGTAGGGAGGTGTCCAGGAGCAGTGCCAGGACTTAGAGGAAACCAAGATTAAAGAGGGAGGTATCTAACAGCAGCTGGGAACTGAAGAGAGAAGAATGGGAGTGGAGGAGGCTGGGAGATACAAGCAGGCAGAAGAGAGGGGGTGGCCCATTGTCCGTGGGACGGTCTATTGTCCAGGCTGCCAGACTTCATTACTAAGTGTGATGTCTTTGGTCTGAGACAGTACAGGAGACAAATTCATCCTTCTGACCACAGCAGGCAAGAGCTTCAGTGAGATAGGAACCAAAGAGAAGAGAAGGTTTTACAAAGGTCTATATCTTGAGGAGCTTTCAGATATTTCAACTTTGATAAGCTATATTTGTTCTGAGAATCTCCAGGCCAGGAAGGAAGGGACCTTTGGAAACACTACCTGCAATTCTGCTCTCTGAGGCAAATTTTGGATCTAGGGTGATAAGCCTCAGCTTGGCAGAGGTAATGGCAGTAACCCCTCTCCCCAGAATGTCACAAAGCACAACTTCCCTGCCCAGGGCAAACCATCCCCTGTCATGGAGGTCTGGGGCTCTGACATACTCCACCTTCTAGAGCCATGCCCTTCTCTAGGAGAACTCTTCAGTTGAGGAAAGAGAGCTGTCCCTGGTCCTGAGCAGCCCAGTCCCTGTCCCTGAGGCTATGGATGGGAAAGGTTGCAATGAATTATTTCCATGGTAATTTCTGTGTCTGTCTCTAGCTAGTCTGCTCCACTGTGAGGGCCAGACCTAGTCTAAGGGAGTGGAATCTCCCTAATGATCCCTATCCTACCACTCTGTATCCTGGGGCCTGAAGGGCCTCTCACCTTCTCTTTCCTGGTTGGAAGACCAGCAGTGTGGATACATACGACCCTGGGAGATCAGAACCTCAGTCAGGTTGTCATGATCCCAACCCGCTTATGTCCCTGTGCACCTTTATTGTCACTCTTCATTAGCCATGTGACCTTGGGTGAGTTACTTTACCTCTGTCTGCCTCAGTTATTTGAACTATAGAATGAGATTACTGTAGCATCTACCTCACAGAATTGTTGTGAGGATCAAATGAGATACACATCACAAAATGAAGTTCCTGGTATATGGCAGGTCCTTAATAAATGTGTGTGGTCTCCCTCCCTCTTCAGCATAGCCTTACCCCCACAGGGTTTTGGATGCTACAATGCCCTCCTCCACAGGCAGCTTGTGATCAAGGAACAGCATATCTTCCCGCTGCTCCCCCTGTCATGCTTGGCAGCTTGAATGCCCCTTTCCCTTGGCTGAATCTGCTAAGAGGGCACAGATGGTTCCTTCTGAGAGTGTGCAATGTGGCCAAGGGGACCACACTCCCACTCAGTCCTTATCTGCAAGGGCCCAGAATCTGTGCTGATCTCTGCCTGAATCTAGACACACCCGGTTCGGTGGGATAGCTTCTCCCCAGTGACTCCTATCCCAATTGCTCCCTATCCTGGAATTGGCCTGAAGCCTCCCTTCCTTTCCCATTCCTAGGTAGAAGATCATCACTGGGGATGAAACCCACTCCTAAATTGTCAGAGCCTGGAACAGAGCCCCAGGGACCCCACCTTGGTTATAGCTCTGCAGACATACAGTCCTCACCCTGCCCTTTTCATTAAACCAGAGCCAAAACATTCCTCTGAGAACTTCAGGTGGCAGGATAGAAACTTTCAGGGTCAAGAAGATAACCAAGCGGTGCACTCAAGACACGCTATACCTGGGAAAGGACCATGGATGGATGGGGGCTGCAACCACCAGAAGCCAGAACTCTAACCTAAACCTTCCCCCATTTTCAGGGCAAACTCAGGAGACAGCCATGTTGTTGAGTTGCGTTTAGGGGCAGTGAGTTCCTCCTCAAACACCATCTGTTCAAAAAGGTTACCTGCTGTAAAATGCTGCTTGCTGGGCTCCTTGACATATGTTGAGGTGGAAATTCACCTCACCAGGGTGCTGAGCACTTCCACTGCAGTGACCAGTGGAGGCCACTGACCTTGTTGATGCCAGCAGCAGACCGAGTGGATAGATAGATGAACGGATGTATAAATTGGATTGGCTGGAGGGGAAGCACTTTTTCGGATGTCCAGAGAGTTGAGAGGAATAATTTTAGGCTTTCCACTTGCAACTGTAACTAATTGCATCAAACCCCAAATCTAATTAAAACCTCATTGCACCATCTGTGCGCTTTGTGGAAAGGACATGTACGATGAAAATATGCTGAAAAAGGAGATATTGAAAGGCTTGGTTAAAATCCCATCTCTCCCTCTCTCCCAGCCCGAATCATGGCCGAGTTCACGAGTCTATTTTTGTATCAATTCTTTGAAAAGCTCCTTGGAGTCATAGTTAATTTCTATTAGTTACAGACTAGAGGCTGTACCACCAAATTAGACTTCACAATCCCAGTCAAGACAAGGAAAGGAGAAAAAAGAATGAACACCAGGAAAAGTAAGTGGAGGAAGAGAAAGAATCCAATTATGACCACAAACAATCTGCTAATGTTCATTTGTCTAGTTAACATTCCTTCATGGACTTTCCCTGTGCTTGGGTGGGAGGCGGAACAGCCTAATAAACTGGGGAGATGTGGCATTTCATCTGGCAGTGGACAGATCAGTGTCCCAATGATCACATCTTTCTGGGCTGCACACTGACAGAGCTTAGTCAGAGAAACCCCAGGGAGAAAGAGGTAAGAAAACCCCCTATCATTTTGATGTGCCCACATACCTAAAAACAAGTGGAGGGATCCTGCCTAGCAGGTTCAGGAGATATTAGGGAGTATTAGTAGGGCTGAGGGAAGTTCATTGTTCCTTTTTCCTTGAAACTCACTGGAGTTGTCACCCAAAGCCACAAAGCAGCAGAGATTCAGAGCTTGAGAGAACTGTATAGGGGTGTAGGGACAAGCCGAGATGGTGTCCAGAAAGTCTATGGGCCAGGAAGACTGGCAGGTTTGGTATAAACTGATTCCTCAATCAGCAATAGTTTCAGGGGAAATGATTCTTCAACCTTAAACCTTCGAGCTACCTCCAAAGTAAGCGCTTTCAGTAGCTACTTCCCATGAACTCACCTTAAGTACTATTGTAGAAAAAAAACATTTCTGCTACTCTGATGCCTGCTTCCTCTTCCTTCCCCCACCACCACCTCACTTACATTTCGCACATTTATTAGACTGGCTTGTAAGCATGGAGGTTTTCTTCCCTTCTGTAAGTTCTTACTATATGACTGTTGGTGGATCCATGAGCTGCTCAATGAAGATGCTTTCTTAGATGGGGAAGATCATGGTCCCTGCACACCTCCTCTTGGTGGCTCTTGTCTATTTTCTCCCATAAGTTCTGAAGAAAGATTCTTCCAGTTAGCCAGTTAGTGGCCTCCCTTTCTGTTTCTGGACAATCCATGGGCCCAATTACAGCACAAAAGCTGCTTAGATTTTATCATTGATTCTTGCTACTAATGCCACCCACTCTCCCCCTCACAGTCATGCACTTGGCGGATGCTATGTTTTATTTCACTTGGTCATCATTCGTACTCATATGTCTATAGCCTACACATGCCCACCATTTCCATTGCCCTTTCAGCTCCATACAATTCTGACTCTCCTAATATTATGGTTTGCTATCCGTGAAGCCTTCTGTCAACACTACAAAAACATTTTTTGAACTAGTACAGCCTAAATCTGAGATTTCACTGGTATATGGAATTCCCTGTGTGGAAACTACATCCTCTGGATAGAATGGCAACTCACTTATCACTTACGGTGTTAGAGAGGTCCTTGGGGAAACTCAGGTTAAGTGACTTGCACAGGGAACCACAGCTAGTATGTGTCAGAAGCAGGGCTTGAACCCAGATTGTTCTGACTTCATAGCTGCCTCTCTTCCCAGAAGCATACTTTATTTGTTTCTTTGTTTTTATCATGGAGCAACTTGGGATTATTGAAAATGCAGCTCAATTTTACAAATATGATCTAATGCACTGGTGACTCAGATGAAGGCTGCTTATCAAAATAACCAGTGACCCAAGCTGGAAGGTATAGATAGCACACTGGAGAGAGAATCAAGAACCAAAGAGATCCCAAAAGGTAGAGGACTGAGCTGAATCTAAGAAAATGAAGGTTCATATAGACAAAGCAAAGTCACAAGGTCATATCATCGCAGCTTAGAAGGAGCTTCCAAGTCCATCTGATCTGATCTATGCTTGAACAGGAATTCCTTCTACATGTGATACTAATACATGGCATGAAAAAAGCATGCCATCTTCTCCACTCCTTCCTCATTAATAACACACACTGAGACCTTATAACCCAGGCACCACCTGTCTGGACCATGTCCCCCTTCCTTTCTCAAAATGGCAACTGGATGGAATGGGCCTGGTGTCAAGAAGATCTGAGCTCCCTTCCAATCCATAAGCTCTCATTTCATGATCTTTTATTTCCAAAGGCATTAAGAACCAATAAGTGGAAAATGGAGAAACATCACTAGGGAAACCACTGTGTATGTCTGTGTGAATATATATTTTTTTGAAAATCAGTGATACATGGATGCAAATTAAATATTTGTGGTAGTCAGGGAAGAGATGGGTAAATAGAATTAGTGAACCTGAATCATCTCCCTGGATTTGGTGGGAAATGAATTAAATGAAACTCTATTCTCCCCTCCCCCACACAATAACCACAATCTGGTTGCCTGGATAATATGGAAGACACTGATGACCAGACTGGAGCTTCTGAGTTGGATTGGCTTTGTAGAATGTCACATATAGATAGAAGCTCAACAAATATTTTCTGATGATGAAGTTGATATAGGAAGATCACTAAACCAGCTTTTAGCTATAATCTCATTAGATAGAAGTATATCTCTACCTACTGACTTTCTCTTAAAATAGATCCTTTAGCATCCCAAGACAATTCTTTTCATTATTTTTCAGGAATTGATCAATTTCCTTCCTGGCTTGGTTGACAGTCAACAAAGAAATTGAATTGCTTTGGAAAAGCTAAATAGACTTCCACTTCTTTCCTATTCAAAAGGAAATAGTTATTCCCAGCATAATAAATACTCTATTTGATTCATTTCTAAATTTGAGAAAGTCTCTAAGGGGTGTAGTTAGATTTGCTGCCTAACTTAACTTTTTGTGGCTAGAGATTTGTTGAGAGAAAACAAAAAAGGAACATATGGGTGTCGAGAGGGAGGAAAGAGGAGTGAATGCAGGTAATTATGCATATGTACATATAAGTGTGTGTGTAATTACATATGCATATATCTAGATATATACATATTTTGTAGCTGTTCAGTTGTTTCAGTCATCTCCAGCTCTTTGTGACCCTTTTTGGGGTTTTCTTGGCAAAGATACTGGAGTGGCCTGCCTTTTCTTTCTCCAGAGGAGATCTCATCTGCAGATGCAGATGAGGAAACTGAGATAAACTGGGTTAAGTGACTTGCCCAGGGTAACACAACTAGTAAGTGAGACCAGATTTGAACTCAGGAAGAGGGATCTTCCTGACTCCAGGCTCTGCACTCTATCCACTGCACTATCTAGCTACCTATTATACACACACACACACACACACACACACACACACACACACACACATATACACACAAATTATTTCTAACAAATGGATGTTTAGCCTTTGACCACCCCTCAAGATGATGCATCTATAAAGTAATGTGTTGGACTCAAGGATCTTGAAGGCCCTCTCCATATAACCACACATTTTAGTATCTTAGAATAACTGAATTTCAGATTCAGAAGGCATCTCATGAGCCAAAAAGTCCAGCTGGTCCCTGTCACATCCTCAACAAGGACTCATCCATCTTTCGCCTATGGGTCTCCAGGTAGAAGAAATTCTGCCCTCTGAGACAGCACAGTCTGTTTGGGATCATAATCATCTTTAGGAAGGTTTCTACTGGGAGCTTCCATTTGCTTTTTTCCCCTTCTCCCTTTCTTTTCTAGGTCTTTCTTTCTTTCTTTCTTTCTTTCTTTCTTTCTTTCTTTCTTTCTTTCTTTCTTTCTTTCTTTCTTTCTCTCTTTCTTTCATTTCATGGTTGGTTGGTTGATTGATTGTTCTTTTATTTTCCTAGCAAACCAGTTTGATTCCTCTTGACCAGGACACCATTGATGACACCATCATGCCCCCCCAGTCTTCTGTTGCCAACCTAAATGTCCCAAGTTCCTTTAACTAGTCCTCATACGACATGCACTTTAGCCCTTTATCAGCCTCTCCTCCATGCTGAAGACACGTCTGGCTTCTCAACAACCTCCCTAAAGGGGCATCCTAAACTTCAAAAGGGAAACCTTTTGAAGAAAGTTCTTGGAGAGTTTGCACCCATTCTGGCCTGGAATCAAAGTGAATTTTCCAGATTCGCACTTCAGTCCCTCCCATCTGTCAGCATGCTGTCCATTGATTTAGGACATTCAGTCAAAGCTGCTGCTATGCTTTTAATCCCAGAATCAGAGTCTGGAGAATATCTGTGATAAAAATGATAACAGAGCGATGTAACTCAGCTCATCACCCAGATCATAGTCAAAAATCCCCAAATTCCCTCCTCTGACCATGATGCACTGGCTTTTCTCATCTTCTGCCTTCCCTTACCAAAGGCTACTCTTCCCCTATGACTTCTGTTACCTTGACCCCTCTGTTCTCTCTCAGGCCATCATCCCTGCACTAGCCACTCTGCTCTTTTCCCCATCTTGGCCTTAGTGAACCAGTTCAATTCTACACTGGCCTTTTCTCTTGAGGCCATAAACACTTATCCTATTGCTCCCTGCCAAGCTTCAGCCTTGGTTCACTGCCACTTTCCATCACCTTTTCTCCTTCACCTATACTGTTTATAAAGGTAGGGAAAAAATGCATAACCATATTGAAGAAGTCCACTCCACATTCATTTTACATAATCTCACCTAGGCCCTCACTGCTGCTAGGTAGTCCTTCCTCATCTCTTTTATCACCTCTCTTTTCCACTCTCTATAATGGCTTTTTCCAAATCTTTCATCTTTCCTCAAATTCTCTCCCTTCTCAGCTGAAAATTTTGCCCCATATTTTACAGAAAACAATTGAGTCCATTAGACATGACTCCCTCTTCCCCCTCTTCCTCATCCCATATCACTCAGATGCCTTCTGTCACCAACTCCTCCTACACTCATCTCACACAAAGAGTTGTCCTTACTTCTTAGCAAGGCAAACCCATCTACCAGCACAAGCAATCCCATTCCATCACATGTCCTCCAACACATTGTCTTCTCTAGCTGTCCCATTCCATCACTTATCTTGATACTCTCCTCAGCTACTGGCTTATACCCTGCTGCCTACTAACATGCTCGTGTCTCCCCAATACTCAAAACCCTGACTTGATCCTTCTATCCCTGCCACCTAGCATCATTTGTGGCTAAATTCCTTGGAAACAGCAACCTATGATATGTGCCTTCACTTTCTCTTCTCTCACTTGCTTCTTAATCTCTTACAATCCACCTTCCAACCTCATCATTCTACCAAAACTACTTTATCCAAAGTTACCAGTGATCTCTGATTGACCAAATCCAATTGGCCTTTCCCACTCTTCATTCTTCTTGACCTCTCTGCAGCCTTGAATGCTGTGAGTCACTCTCTCTTCCTTGATTCTCTCCTTTCTCCAGGTTTTCAAGACACCTCTCTCTCTCTCCTGGTTCTCCTCCTCCCTCTCTGATGGGTCCTTCTCTGTCTCCTTTGCTGAATCCTCCCCTTGATCATGTCCTGTAATCAGAGGTGTCACACCGGATTTTGTCCTGAGCCCTCTTTCCTTCTCCCTCTACATTACTTCCCTTAGTAATTTCATCACACCTCATGGAATCAGTTATTATCTTCATGCTGTTTATTCTTAGATCTACCCATCCTGCCCTAACCTCTCTGCTGACCTGCAGCTTCATGTGTCCAATTGCTTTTCAGACGTCTTGGACTGGATGTCCAGTAGATATCTTAAACTAAACATGCCCTACGCCTAAACCTTCTTTCCCCTCCTATCTTCCCTATTACTGTAGAGGGCAATGCCATCCTCCTGAGCCCTGAGGTTTCTAACGTAAGAGTCATTCTAGACTCCCCTCTATCTCTCATCACCCACATCCAATAGGGTGTCAAAGCCTGTTGATTTCACCTATGCAACATCTCTTGTCAATTTCACACCTGTAGCATCTCTTCAATTTGCCCCCTTCTCTCCTCTGACACTGGCCTGACCCTGGTGTAGGCCCTTGTCATCTCACACCATGCCTTCCATTACCTTCCCTGACCTATTGCAATAGCTTCTGAGGGAGGAGCATGATGTGGAGACTCTCTACCCACTCCAGTTTATCCCTCATTCAGCCATCAAAGTGATTTTCCTAGAGCACAACCATATCACCTCCCTACTCAAACTCCAATGGCTCCCTATGTCCTCCAGAGGTAAGTCCTTTGTTTGCATTCAAAGCCTTTCATAACCTAGTCCCTTGATCCCCTTCCACATACGCACACCTTATCAACCTTCTTACACCTTAATTCCTGCCATGTATTCTTTGATCCAGTGATGCTGGGCTCCTGGCTGCTCCACCAAAAGTCACTTCATGTCTTGGCTCCAGGCATTTTCTCTGGCTGTCCCTGATCCCCAGAGTGGTCTCCCTCTTCATCTCTGCCTCTTAACTTCTTTTAAATCCCACCTTCCATAAGAAGCTGTTTCCAATCTTTCTTATTTCTAATATCTTCCCTCTGTTAATTATTTCCTATTTATGTATAGCTCATCCATCATTCACATTCCCCAAACTTTCATGAATGAGCAGAGAGTGGCGTCCTTATAGTGCTCAGTTGCACCAACTAAAACCTTCTATAAGATAGAGTCAACAGCTGAATCATAGCCTCTGATTCTCCTGTGGTTGTTTTCCATGAATTGGTTGGATTTGGCCAAAGATCAGTCACCAAAACATAAACAAACTTAAAATAAGCACAAAAGAGATGTTTAACATTAGAGAAAATGTAAATTAACTAGAAACCAAAAAAAAAAAAACCCACAAATACAGAAAAATGGAATTTAAAACTAAAAATTGATTATTTGAAATGACTAATCAAATTGATAAACCTTTTGATAATATGATTCAAAAGAAGGCAGAAAATAAAATAAATAAAATCACAAATGATCAAAGTATAATCACAACCATACCAAAAGAAATAGAAAGAATAGTCATAAGCTGTTATACAATTATATGCTAACAAAACAGAACATTAAAAAAATAGAATGCCTTGAAAATGTACAGCTTCTTGGAGCCACAGGTAAGAATTGGGTGACAGGTGGACAGCAAAGGTGGATGAACAGCCCTGAAAGGGGCTCAGCAAACCCTCATGCCAGAGGTGCTAGTCCTCTCTAAACACCCCATACATTCCTCCAAATAATTACAAAATCCATAAAATATGTGGAGATAAGTCTATCAACACACACACATAAGGCCTGTATAGATTCAGATACAAAGTATTCTTTAAACAAGAGAACCACGTAAGTAGCTGGAAGAATATTCAGTGTTCTTGGCTGGGCTGTGCCAATTTAATATAAATGAAAAAACTATTAAATTTAATGAAAAGTTTTAATGCTATACCAATTAAATTACCAAGGGGATACTTTATAGAACTTGATAAAATACAAACAAAATTCATTTGGAAAAATAAAAGATCTAAAACATCAAAGAAAATGATGAGAAGAAATAGGGGGAAAAAGAGAATAGCACTTCTCCAACTCAAACTCTATGATAAACAGCAGTCATCAAAAACATCCAGTAGTAGCTAAAGAATAGGGAGGCCAATCATTTTATCATACTAGATAAGGGCAAAATGGAAATCATAAAACCCAGTAGCCCATTGCAGGATAACCTGAAAAACATAAGTGACTTAGGAAGGACCTTCCTATTGGATTAAAAAACATCTACTGGGAAAATGAAAGTAGTCTGACAGAAAACGGGCTTAGGCCACCATTTTGCACTATATTATACTACATGTGCTAAATGGATATTTAACCTTAATATTAAATAAAATAGCATAAAGCAATTAGGGGAGAAGCAAATAATATCACTCTCATAGCCATGGGTAGCAGATATGTTCTTAACCAGAGAAGTGGTAGCCACAATTAAAAAGATAAAATGAATCTCTTGATTGCATGGAAAGGAAGAGCTTTTGCAAAGAAAAGCAATGCATCTAGGACAAGTAGGGAAATGGTTGAATGGGGGAAAATCTTTATATACAATTTCTCTGGTAAGGGTTTAGTATCAAAGATACATAAATAATCAACAGATATGTTTAAGACCAAAAGACATTCCCCAGTACATAAGTGGTCATATGATATGAGCAAATAGTTCTCAAAATAAGAATTTCAAACTATTAGCAACTACACAAAAAGATGTTCTAAATCACTAATACTGAAAGAAATGTAAATGAAACCTTCAAGTGTCACCTCACATTTTACAGGTTGACAATGAGGACAAAAGATAAGAATCATCAAAGTTGGAGAGCTTATGGGAAGATAGGCACATTGTTGCATTGCTGGTGGAACTCTGAATCCCCACAAGCATTTTGGAAAGTAATTAGGAGTTATGCAAATAAAGTTACTAAAGTACACATATCTTCTGACCCAAAGATTACATTCCTAGGCTTATACCCCAAGGAGGTCATTGATTAAAAAAAAAGTCTCCATGTAAACCAAAATACTTTTTGATATAGCACAGAATTGGAAATAAAGTAGTTGCTCTTTGATTGGGGAATGGCCAAACATATTGTGGTACATGAATATAAATGGAATATTATTGTGATGTTAGAAAGGATGCATGTGCTGAATACAGAGAAGCATGGGAAGATCTACATAAACTGATGAAGAGAGAAGCAAGAAGTCAATAAAACAACACACACAATGGCAATAGTGTAAATGGAAAGAACAGCCACACTCATGAAGAATCAAAAGTGAATATTGCAAAATGATAGAGAGAAAGCATGACTTGAAAGAAGAGATGAGAGGACACATCCACTCTACCTCTGAGGTGGGAGATCCACATATGTTGCTGCACATATTTTCTAAATTTTTTGATGTATAAATTAGCAGTGCCTATTTTTTCTTATTTTTCTTTCTCTTTCTTTTTAGTCTGGAAAAATATTATTTGTTATATGAGATAGCTCTCTGGGAGGGGCAGGGAGATGGATCCTGGGGAAACTATAGTGATACAAAAAACAAAAGATCAACAAAAATGTATTTTACAAAGCACAAAACTCTTTAGATGACAAGAAACTCACTTATCCCTATTCCTGATCCCAGTGTAGTCAACTTATTGTTCTCTAAAGACTTCTCTAGCTCTTGAAGTAGGGCAGTAGTAGGGTTGCTAATCACTCCATTTTATAAAGAACTGTCCCAAGTGTTAGGGACCGGTCCTGAAGAATATGTACAACAGGACAACAGTCCTGTAACAAGTTAATAGGGATGAAAGCACCAAGAAGGAATTTTTCCCTTCTCCTAAGGACTTTATATTCTAATCAGGAAGGGAAGGATTAAAGTAGAACTGGGCACCCTACCTGGCCAGCACTCTGAAGGTCCAATGCTCAGTGCTACACAAATCTGGTAGAAAGCCTATATTGTTCTCTGGTTTTTTGTCACCACTAGTCATCCTTCTGAGTTTCCCTTCCTGAAAGTCCATTGACAGGGACCTACAGAATCAGGGACTCATTGCATCTAAGAGCTGGAAGGTATCTTAGGGGCTAACTGGCCCAACCCACATCTGAATGAAGATGATCACTACAACATCCCCAACAGGTAGCTATCCACTCTGTACTTGAAGGCCCCTATGGAGGTGAAGCCCAACACCCTCTGTGGCACTATCTTCCACTCTAGGGCAACAAGCATTTTCGGGAAAAGGAAAGACTCATTCAGCTCAGAGTCATGTTAAATCTTGCAAATTCAACTATAAATGCTTACAAAATCATGGAAATATATTCTGTAAACAAACCTTTGTTTAAAGATGGTAAAGTAGCATTTATGAAATCCAGAGATTCATTGAGAAGGAAGCAACTTGATACAGTTCATACATGTGTAGTCATACAAAATACTTTCATAATACTCATTGTGAAAACCTAACTATATTTCCCTTCTTCCCATCCCACCCCCTGTTTATTCTATTTTCTCCCATGCCAGACCCTCTGTTTACCTTGCCTTGTTTTATATTTTCACAGTAGCTCCCTTCTCTTGGTGAAAATGGTTCAGTGAACTAAACTCAGAGATTTTGGTTTTCCTCCCATCCCATCTGCCAATCTATATCATTTGGAACAATTAGGATAAGAGAATGATAGGAGTTGAGAATTGGAAGAGTCCTTGAAGATCAGTTAGTCCAACTTGGACATTTTATAGGTAAGGAACCTGAGGCCCTGAGATGTTCAGTATATTGCTTAAATGAAACATGCTATTCACAGAGACTAAGGTGTAGAACCCCATTCCTGTCCGCCAAAGTTGGCTGTAAGCATCTTCATGTTACATCAGGTTATGAGAGATTACAGTCTTACTCAAAGCATTTAGTGATCCCTACAGGGAAGGAGGTTTTAGAGTCATGTTTCATGGGAATATATGATCATAGTGGGGAAAGGCAAGACTGAGATTTACCTTCACATCCTCTTGTAAGAGAAGGTTTTCTAAGTCAAGAGATGCTGAAAATGCAACTGTAATTAGTGATGATGAGGAGGAGGAAGTTTGGCTCACTAAGGAAATGGTTCTCAAGTATGTGGGGGAAATCCATTGAAGAGCAAGCATTGAGATGAATGAGCCAATTTATTGATAAACATTGGCACCCACTGGGCTGGGCAAGGCTGGTTTTTGTTACTGTAAGCACTGGAAAGAATAGTAATAACAATGGTAACAATGATTTGCATACTAATACTAATAATCTACCTCTATCACCATATCATTCACAGGTACATGTGAGACTCAAGTGAGAAAATGAACATCAAGGGTTCTTAACAGGGTGATTGTGAACTATGTGTTCTATCCTGTGAGGTGAGTGGGGCAGCTATTATTACCCTGAGTTTAAAAATGATTATCTGAAGTTCAGAGAAGCTAAGTTATTTGCTCAGTATCATGCAGCTCAAATGTATATGAGATAGAAAGATAGATAGATAGATAGATAGATAGATAGATAGATAGATAGACAAACAGATGGATGGATGGATGGATGGATGGATGGATGGATGGATGGATGGATGGGAGGATATACAGATAGAGTGGATACATAGGTGATAAAATGAATAGACAGATGAGTACATATAGATAGATAATTGATAGACAAAATAGATACATAAGTAGATAAGATGATAAATGGATAGAAAAAGTAGATAGACAAGATAGATGGATAGATGACAGATGATGGATAGACAGGTAGATGGATATGTATATTCAGATATATATAGGCATGTAGATACATGATACGATAGATGGAATTTTTATGACCTCAGACTACTTTTCTCCATAATTAATTTAAATTACTGAGGTTTTCTTGCTAGTTATTGTTGTTAACATGTTTTGATTTTATTCCTGCTGTTGTCATTGAATAAATATTTGTTGAATTCAGTGCAATGGGACCTCAGGGAGAGAAGACTTTATGTATTCTGCAATTATTATTATTGTTGTCATATATCATTTGTTAAGTAGATCCCATGTCCAAAGAGTGGATAATTTTTTTTTATTTTTATTTTTTATTTTTATTTTTAAAGGTTTTTGTTAATTTATTTTAGTTTTCAACATCCACTTCCATAAGATTTTGAATTTCAAATTTCTTCCCCATCTCTCCCCTCATCCCACCCCAAGACAGTGTGCATTCTGAATGCCCCTTCCCCATCTGCCCTCCCTTCTATCACCCCTTCCTCCTTCTTTTATCCCTTTCCCCTTCTAGTTTCCTGTAGGACAGGATGGATTTCCATACCCCATTGCATGTATATCTTATTTCCCAGTGGTACGTAAAAACAATTTTTAACATTTGTTTTTAAAACTTTGGATTCCAAATTCTTTCCCTTCCTCCCTCCCTACTCACCCTCATTGAGAAGGCAAGCAACTCAATGCAGTTTATACATGTGTAGTCATGCAAAACACTTCCATAATAGTCACATTGTGAAAAACTAACTATATCTGCCTTCATCCTATCCTATCCCCTGTTTATTCTATTCTCTCCTTTGACCCTGTCCTTCCTCAAAAGTATTTGCTTCTGATTACCTCTCTCCCAATCTGCCTTCCCTTCTATCATGTCCCCTTCCCCCCTATTTACCTGTAGGGTAAGATAGATTTCCATACTCAATTAAGTGTGTATGTTGTTCCCTCCTCAAGACAAATCCAATGAGAATCAGATTCACTCATTCCCTCTCATTTCCCCACTCTTCCCCTCCATTGTAAAAGCTTTTTCTTGTCTGTTTTATGTGAGATAATTCACCCCATTCTACCTCTCCCTTTCTCCTTCTCCCAGTATAATCCTCTCTCATCTCTTAATTTTACTTTTTTTTAAATGTCATCCCTTCATCTTCAACTCACTCTATGCCCTCTATCTATCTATCTATCCATAAATTTTTTTTCCCTCCAACTACTCTAATACTGAGAAAGGTCTCATGAATTACAAATATATCTTTCCATGTAGGAATGTAAACAGTTCAACTTTAATAAGTCCCTTATGATTTCTCTTTCCTGTTTATCTTTTCATTCTTCTCTTAAGTCTTGTATTTGAAAGTCAAATTTTCTATTCACCTCTGTTCTTTTCATCAAGAATGCTTGAAAGTCCTGTATTTCATTGAATATCCATTTCCCCCCTGAATAATTATACTCAGTTTTGCTGGGTAGGTGATTCTTGGTTTTAATCCTAGCTCCTTTGACCTCTGGCATATCATATTCCAAGTCATCTGATCCCTTAATGTGGAAGCTACTAAATCTTGCGTTATCCTGATTGTGTTTCCACAATACTTAAATACTTTCTGGCTGCTGTAATATTTTCTCCTTGACCTGGGAACTCTGGAATTTGGTATAATATTCTTAGGAGTTTTCTTTTGGGGATTTCTTTCAGGAGGTGATTGGTGGATTCTTTCAATTTCTATTTTACCCTCTGGTTCTAGAATATCAGGGCAGTTTTCCTTGATAATTTCTTGAAAGATGATATCTAGGCTCTTTTTCTCATCATAGCTTTCAGGTAGTCCAATGATTTTTAAATTGTCTCTCCTGGATTTATTTTCCAGGTCATTCATTTTTTCAAGGGAGATATTTCACATTGTCTTCTATTTTTTTCATTCTTTTGGTTTTGTTTTATAATTTCTTGATTTCTCATAAAATCATTAACTTCCATTTGCTCTATTCTAATTTTTAAGGAAGTATTTTGTTCAGTGAGCTTTTGGGCTTCCTTTTCCATTTGGCCAACTCTGCTTTTTAAGGCATTCTTCTCTTAATTGGCCTTTTGCATCTCTTTTGCCATTTGGGTTAGTCTATTTTTGAGGTGTTATTTTCTTCAGTATTTTTTGAGTCTCTTGTAGCAAGCTGTTGACTAGTTTTTCATGATTTTCTTACATCACTCTCATTTCTTTTCCTAGTTTTTCCTCTACTTCCCTCCTCAAAAAAAAAATTTGAGCTCTTCCATGGCCTGGGACCAATTCATATTTTTCTTGCAGGCTTTGGATGTAGGGACCTTGACTTTGTTGTCTTCTTCTGGTTGCATGTTTTGATCTTCTCTGTCACCAAAGTAAAAATCTATGGTCTGACTTTTTTTTGTGTGCTGTTTGCTCATGTTCTCAGCCAATTATTGAGTTTTAAACTCTTTGTTTAGGTAAGGGTCTGCTTCCAGTGTGGAGAATATGCTGTCCCGAGCTTTGGGGGTTTTGTTCAGCTGCTTTCATAGATACTTCTAGGGACCTGTAAATTTTCAGTTTTTCCAAGGTGGTATGATAAAGGGGTGAGGTGTTTACTCCTTTCCGGGCTTGTGCTCTGGTCTATGAGTGACCACAAGCACTCTTTCCTGCTTTGGAACTGTGAGGAGGATTCCCTCTCACAGCCACAAGCCTGCCACCAAGCTGTTACCACAAGCTCCACCACACCAGCACTCCTCCTCACCCCAGGACTGCCACCCGGTACTGTGACCCAGATCCAAGCATGGGCAAAGCAAGAAAATCTTGCCTCAGCACCAGCAAAGATATCCCTGCAATCCCCCTCTGATCAGTCACTCAGTCCTCTCACTGTTTGTAGGCTGAGAGCTCTGGAAGCAGCCACCACTCCAGGGCTACACCAGGACTGGGGCTGGACCAAGCTCCTCTCTCACCAAGGTCTGACAGACTCTTCCTACTGACCTTTTAAGATGTCTTTGGTATTTGTGGGTTGAGAAGTCTGGAAACTGCCACAGCCACCTGTGATTCAGTCCCCTGAAGCCTGCTCCAGGTTTGTTGAGGCCAGGCCTTTGTGTGTGCAGCCCATGCTGAACTGTGCTCCTCTCCCAGACTGGTGCAACAGACCTTTCCCATCAACCATCCAGGTTGTCTTGGGGTGGAAATTTGTTTCACTCTGTCTTTTTGTGGGTTCTTCTGCTCTAGAATTTGGTTAGAGCCATTGTTACTGATATTTGGAGGGGTTTGGGTGAGAGCTCAAGCAAGTCACTGCTTTTACTCTGTTATCTTGGCTGTGCCCCCCAAGAGTGGAGAAAATTAACAATTCCCTACTGTCACTCCTTTGCAAGCCCTTTTGCAGTTTTTATTTCTGGCTAGGACTTGGATACTCTCACAAGAGGATGACCATGACCCAGAAGAGAGAGCTCTGGGTCAGAGAATCAAAGGATCTCAGAGCTGTATAGGCCTAGATAGTCCAGATAGTTCACATGTACCAACCAGGAATTCCCTGGGCAGCACTTCTGATGAATGAGAGAGAGTAAACAATTGACTACCAGCACAAAGGAAAGAAGAATTTGGGAACCAGATCATGGTCATAGCACAGACACATGGTCTACAAAGATGGGAGACTTTAAGTACCCAGACACCTACCTCAGCTCTCTTTACCAGAAGGATTGCAGCTAACAAGTACATGACTTGACTTAAACATATTTCCCTCCTCCAAAAAGGTTGAAAGAGTGACAAGGGAAATGCTAATTTTGACCTAATTCCAATCAACAGGGAAGAATGAGTTGTTGAAGCCAAAATTACAAGAATCAGGAGGACGAATGGCCATTCTAATGTAGTCCATGATAGAGAAGAGGCAGAGAGTTGAATACAGAGTTTGATGAACACCCCGATTTTGGAGTGAAGACTTCAAAGCACGAAGAAAAAGGATAGGTAGACTCCAATAGCCTCCTATTCTTCAGGGAAGGTCATCCCAAGAAGCATGGAAGACTCTGGCATCCTCAGGAACCAGAAGTGATCCCAATATGGAGAAGGGCCAAGTACCTAAAGAGAGAGATGTACTTGCATAGGGAATGCATGGAGCAACTCAGATTTTAAAGCTACATGGCATGCCTAGAAGCTAGAAACAAGGACAGTTAATTGAGCATGGATGCAAGAGAGAAAGATGAGGATTTAGGACTAGTAGGTCCAGAATGTTCTTGATGTGCTTTCTGTGTGCCAGGCACTATGCCGGCCATTAAGGATACATAGAAAGGCAAAACACTCCCTGCCATCGAGAAGCTACCATTCTAATAGAGGAGAGGATGCTAAGGACAGAAAGGCATTGGCCTGTTTGTTTGGCTATATTAGGGGCAAGAGGAAGAACCAAAAAGGCAAATACCTGGCTTGGGGTAGGTGAAGTGCTGTTCGTTAGTGACAATGGGAAGGATCATTAAGAAGTCTTAGCTTGCTGATGTTTTCTCTGTAAGGAGACTTGCCTTTGGACTGGAAAGGAGGGACTAATAATGGATAAAGATAGGCATAAGTGAGGAGATGGGAAGGTGGCATCAAGCTGTCCCTGATGAGTCCAAGTAAGCAGGTCTGAGTGAAAGACTTTGCAGGGCATAGGCAGAATTGGCTTGTGTGCCAGCTAAGCCACTGGAAGGAATAGTTGCAATGCTATGGGGGATGGGCAAGGTGCCAGGGCACACAGAAGGGGCAATTTCTCAATTTAGGGGTGGGAGGGAGTGGTGGGAATGGAGAGTGAAGAGGCTACAAAGTGGAGGTCAGTGAGTTTCATTTATATTCTGGCAAAATGCTAGAGCTCTCCTGGAAATGATGACTTGTGAGTTTTTAGAAGGAAAAAGTGAAATCTTTAAAAACCAATATAAACTTCTGAAGTACCAGGCCATGCCAACTAAGCTCTTTTCCTTTTTGTGAGAGGGCATCTGCACTGATAGATCAAAAGCTCTTGTTAGCACAGTGTGCCTGGCTTTTAGTAAAGCATAGGACAAAGTCTTTCATCACATCCTTGGATACAATTGGAGAGGCATGAGCTAGCTATTAGGATACATCACAAGATTTGAAATGAGTTGAGTAGTTGTTGACAACTGAGTGGTTGCTTTGAGGTGGAGGGTGTCTCATGGAATGACCCATAGGCCTGGCCTTGGGCCCATACTCTTTAACATGTATGTCAATCTTGTGTATAAAGCCACATGCTACTCCCTTGTCACATTTGCAGATGCCACAAAGCCAGGAGCATAGTAACACTGGGGATCCAAAATGATCACTGTGAGTCAGAATGACAGTCCAATTAAAATGTGATGATAGCTAATGTGGATAAATGTGAAATTCCATATTGCAGTCACAAATCTTACAATGAGGAGGTGAGGACAGATAACTTTTCATGTGAAAAGAACCATTTTTTACTGGATTTCCAGCTCCATGTTAGTCAACATGAAGCCCAAATAATCCAGATGATGCTGAATCCCATTGCTAAACTGGACTCTATCCATGCAAGAGATCATGTTGATGATCATGATTGCTTATATTATTCACCTGATGGGTCATTTGTGTTTTCCTCTGTCTAATCATCATAGCAAACATTTTCAGGACCATCTGCATTTGTTTCCCCTGTGGCCATGGTCAATTAAATGCAGTTCAATGACCATTTATTAAGTGCAGAATATGTACACAGCACTGTGCTAGGCACTGTCTAGATAAAGACAGCACCAAAACTGGCCCTCCCCTCCAGGAGCTGATATTCTCTTAAGGCTACACAACAGGTATCAATGCAACATATTTGAGGAAGCAGGGATCACTTATAATTCCAGAGATCAACCAGCTTCCCATGTGGAGTCATGTCTAGAAGGAAAGTTGGGGATGCAGAGAGTGGGCCTTGTGGGTCATGGTGAGGCAGCAGGGCAGGCTTTGAGCAGGGACTGCTGTGCTAAACAGAAGATTCAGGTAAGACTTATCTAAATAATTTCACCTGGGAAGCCCCAGCTCTCATGTCCAGATGTCTTCTGGAATATTGTGTGTGTGTGTGGCAGTTTTCTGCTTCATTTTCCCTCAGCAGTTCTGCTTAACTTCAACTCCAAGGAACACCAAGCAGACCCAAGGATAAGCTGATCACCTGAAATCTTATCACCAGCAGAATGGGTTTTGATACTCAACACCTACTCAGCTCACTCTCCTTTACTTCTCCCCTCTGGAGGTAGGTACATAATAGGTACTGTATAGTGCTGGCTCCCCTGTCCTTCCTCTGGCTATTGAGGCAGCATTGGCAAGGAATCCAAATAGAAACCAGGAAAAAGAAGCCATGGAGATGCCCACAAGGGCTTGTGAATCTTGGGAGCCAGCTGGTCTGAGCCCTCTTCTCTTTATACTTCTTTCTTTCCAAGTCACCTGTTGAAAGAGAATGAAGCAAATCTCATATCTGTTCTAGCACCTTACCAAAGCAGAGACTACTTCTTGCCAGTGGTCATTGTGGCAAGGCTATCTAGAACAGAGAGCTTCTTGACTGGATGCAGAGACATATTAGGAATTACCAAACATAAGCATTTGTGATAGATGATGTAAAAACAAAAATACACAACAACATAAAAACCCCTGGCACACAAAGTATGTTGAAGTTGGAAAGACTCTCATAGGGTTGTTGCAGTGGGTGCAACACTACTATCTATGCCTGCAAATGGAACCCTTCTCACTTCTTTTCTTCTTTTAAGATGCAGCTGAGACACCACCTTCAGCATGAAGCCTCTCCTGGCTCTCCCAACTGCTAGCACCACTGCCCCCTCCCCAGCAACCTTGCATGTAAGGCCTTGTGTGGATTTGTATAAACTTTCTGTGTGTGCTGCCTGTATTTGAATATGAATTCACTGTGTCCCCCATTAGAATGGAAGCTTCCCATGAACAGAGGTTTTCCCTTTCTTTGCACTCGCAATCCCAGCTCCTAAAACAGTGCTTTGCACACAGTAGGCCCTTGATAAATACTTAATTGATTGCTTGTTGATCCCCATTGCACAGAGGATGAATCTGAAGCTCACAGAGGCTCTAGCTAGTACAAATTGTTGACTTACAAGGTCTGCTCGGGTCCAAAGAGTGATACATGGTCATGAAGTTTGTCTCTAGCACCTAGAGACATTCAAATCCCAGCTAGAATTGAGTGAGTATTCTGAGGAAATTCATCCTCCATGCCTTTCATTCATCATGACTGGGATGGCCCACCAAGGCTGAGAAATGCCCTTTCCACTTCATGCTTCTAGTGGTGAATGGCTCTGCCACCTCATTTCACTGTGCCCATGGGTACTGCTTATTGGTATTAAGCATGTAGCTCTGCATGAGCCTAACAATTGCCACATCTAGAGCCAAGGTCGGGAGGTAAACATCAGTGAGCACATAGTGGGTTCATTACAGGAGACAAAGATGGGCCCTGAACTCAAGGCAGGAGGAGGAAAAGCAACACTTTAGCTCAGGGCCTCACAAGGACAGAGGAAATGAGGCCCGTGCCTCCAATCTTGGGAACCAGCATAGGATCCTAGCCTTCTGTCAGCCTTTCCCTCTTATCTGGCTTTGCAAGGGGCACTGACAGCCCTCAAAGAAAGACCCTGGGCTACTGGGACTTCTCCAGGCGTATCTGTCTAGACACCCATCATGTGAACAAACACTTACGGACCATTTGCCTGATGTTAGTTAAGACATGGCCCTGCCCTTTGACCCAGCAATAGCACTTCTAGTCTGTATCCTAAAGAGATTATAAAAATGGGAAAAGGAGCCACATTTACAAAAACATTTAGAGCAGCTCTTTTTGTGGTGGCAAAGAACTGGAAATTGAGAGGATGTTCATCAATTGGGGAATGGTTGAACAAGTTGTAGTATATGAAGGTAATGGAATAGTATTGTGCTATAGGAAATGATGAACAGGCTGCCTTCAGAAAAACCTGGGAAGACTTATGTGGTCTGTTGCTAAGAGAAGTAAGCAGAACCAGGAGAATGTTGTACACAGTAACAGCCACATTGTGTGATGACTAACTTTGATAGCCTTAGCCCTTCTCAGCAATGCAAGGATCTAAGACATCTCCAAAAGTCTCATGATGGAAAATGCTATCCACATCCAGAGAAAGAACTGTGGAGTTTGAATGCACATTGATGCATACCATTTGATCTTTTTTTCCCCTTCTGTTTTGTTTTGTTTCCTCTTTCTTGTGGTTTCTTCTATTGGTTCTAATTCTTCCTTACAACATGACTAATGTGAAGATATGTTTAATAGGAATGTATATGTAGAGCCTATATCAGATTGCATGGTGTCTTGAGGAGTTGGGGAGGGAGGGGGAGAAAAATTTAAAATCAAAAGCTTATGGAAGTGATTGTTGATAAGTGAAACTAAATTCATAAAAAAAAGAAAGATATGGCCCTGGATGACATTACCATTCAGCCTCTCAAGGTGAATCAGAACATCTCCAGCCCCCAAGAAACCTAGCTCTAAGGGGGCAAGTCAGGTTTTTTGTAGAAAGATAAGAAAGGAGTCAAAGAAGCTTGTATACCCACAGGAGAGAAACCATTTCTTACCTGCAAAACATGGGAAGACATTCCTTTAAACAAAAACTCAATTTGGAGAAAAATCAGGCAGCATCTTCAGGGGTCTTTGGGAGCTGGGGAAATTGTAATCAGTTAATGAAATGTAGAAGGCAAGGAAAGTGAGCCCTGCTCCCTCCCCTTCCAGGATAAAGCAGAAGATGAAAAGCAGGGCTTGAAAGGGCTTGAAGTAGGTGGAGACTTCAGAACCCTCCACAGGCATGAATGTCTGTCTTTCTTTTTCTTTCTTTTTCTTTCTTTCTTTCTTTCTTTCTTTCTTTCTTTCTTTCTTTCTTTCTTTCTTTCTTCTCTTCTCTTCTTTCTCTTCTTCTTCTTCTCTCTCTCTCTCTCTCTCTCTCTCTCTCTCTCTCTCTCTCTCTCTCTCTCTCTCTCTCTCTCTCTGTCTCTCTCTTCTCCCTTCTTTCTTCATTCCTGGTTTGATTTTGGTCTAATTTGATTTTGGTGAAGACCCCAGTGCAGAAGGAGGTCATCTTGTTGGAAAGGCAATGACTGGATCCCAATGAAATGTGAGTGACTTCAAAAGCTTTCCAGAAGTTAGGATTGGCTGTAGGAGAGGAGGAGAAAAACATTGAAAATCTTACGGACTCATTGAGGGGAGGACAATGAGGGAGAGAAGTACCATCCAGAGGAAGAGGCCCTGGGTCAAAGAAGTCAGCAGCCTACTCCCCACAATGTCCCATGGCTATGTATGTTTTACCCCCTTTCCCATTCTGGAGTGGGAGCCCTGTAGGACTGAACAGGGCCCATGTTTCCCACTGGCTTATTCCTGTCTCCCTGGGTGCCAAGTGCTTGCTCTACCAGAGAGGCCCTCAATATCTGTTAGCTGGATGCATGACCCTACATATGAGAGCCATTGGGAGTGGGAAGTGGTATGGACAATAACAACACAGTACCCTTCCAGTGTAGGTGCTGGAAGGTACAGGAAATGTCCTGAAAAACAGAAGGAAACCTTGAACAGTAACTGAGGTGCAGACTAGGAGCCCAGAGAAGAGACAGATTCCCTGGTGAAAAACATCAAACCTTAGGTCTGTAATGGAATATGGAGACATTTCAGCTCTGATAGATCTGATTTATACTTATTTCTGTGTAAGCCTGGTACTCCACCTCCAACCCAATTAATCCCAGAAGGTTCAGATAACTGCTGAATCAATCAGAAGCATAAACTAGGTGCTAACAAGTCAAACCATTGGAGAAGAATCAAGAGTTTTGGTTACTGGATAAAGGCAGATCAACCATACAAAAAATAGATTTATGATCAGCTAAGGAAACAGGCCTGTATAAAAAGAGAAAGCTAACAGAGCCAGTCATTCACACGGTAGAATAATCTAACTATGAAGGATTTGAAAGTAGAATTGACCCTTGGAATCAGGAGAGGATCTCTCTCTGTGTAGCTCTGTCTCTGTCTCTCTGTGTCTCTCTCTCTTGCCTCTCTCTGTGTTTCTCTCTGTGTCTCTCTTTGTGTCTCCATGTGTCTCTGTCACTTTGTCTTCCTCTCTACCTCTATATCTTTCTCTTTTTCTGTCTCTGTCTCTGTTTCTCTGTTTGTCTCTCTCTGTCTCTCTGTCTTTGTCTGTCTCTCTGTCTCTCCCTCTCCCCTTCTCTCTCTCTCTCTTTCTCTCTCTCTCTCTCTCTCTCTCTCTCTCTCTCTCTCTCTCTCTCTGCCTGCATGCCATCTGCATTTCCCTTGGAACAACTTGGGAAGGAAGTGGCCCACAAAGGCTGCAGATGGGCTGGACAGGAAGGACTCCGGTTCCAGATTCCATACTGGTACAGTTGTTCTGATGAATAAATGGATTGACAGAATCTCACACAGGAGCTTTGAAGCTCTAGTCAATAATCCAATTTAAAAACAATTAGAGCAGCTGGGTGGCTCAGTGGACAGAGTGCCAGGCCTGGAGTCTAGAAGACCTGAGTTCAAATCTGGCCTCAGACACTTATTAGCTGTGTGACATTGGGCAAGTCATTTAACCCTGTTTGCCTCAGTGTCCTCATCTGTGAAACATATTGGAGAAAGGAAATGGCAAACCGCTCCAGTATCTTTAAGGAGAAAACCCCAAATGAAGTCATGGAGAGTCAGACCCAGCTGAAACAACTGAACAAAGAAACAACTTAAAATCGGTGTGATTTTTCCACAAATGCTTAAATGATTAAAGCAGGTTTTGCCAAGGCTCCTGGGCCCCATTTCCAGTTGTTTCTGCTTCCAGTTTGGGCATACTAGCTTTAAGTATACGAGTAGAAGGGGGGTAGATGCCATGGGTAAAGAAGTCTTGGGGCAGCTAGGTGGTACAGTGGATGGAGCACTGGCCCCGGAGTCAGGAGGACCTGAGTTCGAATGTGGCCCCAGATACATAATATTTCCTAGCTAGGTGACTCTGGGCAAGTCACTTAACCCCAATTGCCTCACCCAAAAAAAAAAAAGCAGTCTGCCCCAAAGGGCTGATGAGTGGACCTAGTACTTGAACTCTTTTTAAACTGCACCATCTCCACAACTTGCCCACTACTGCAAAAAGATAAGTTGAGATTCTAGAACATCTGCCCAGTTCCCAGGGCCAGAAGTGGCACTGGCTCTTGCTGATGACACCTTGGCTATATGCTTTTAACCCCTTTCCCCACCCTGGAATGGGAGCCTTGTAGGACAGAACAGGGCCCATGTTTCCTGCTGACTTATTCCTGTCTCTGCTGTCTGACCTCCCCAGCCCTGTCTCCTTTCTCCTCAAACTCAGCTGTTTCCAAGGCTTTCTCTTTCCTCTGTCTCCCCTCTTTTCTAACATGACCTCCCTCACTCCCAGGGAGCTGCTGTCTTTCTCATGACGAGCACATCCAAGTCTACATTCCCAGCTTGCCCCCCCAGTGAGTCCCTCACTTACTTGACTGTCTGCTATAGCCAAGTTTCAGGCCTGATCCCCTCACCCCTCCTAAATATTTTGGGGCACATTTTCTTTGTGCCCCTGCTCCCAGTTACAGAGAGATGCTGGAGAAGGGCAGGAAATTGACCAAGCCCAGCTCACTATGTGATTCAAGGTATTCATCCTCAGCTGGACCTTCACTCTTGTTTGTCACCAGCTCCAGGGAAGTTCCTGGCCCACTGTTTCCCCTGACCACTCTAAACCTTCTCTGCATTTCTGAAGCCCTATCTATCTCCATCTCCTCTACTTCACCTACCTCACCTTCCAGCCATCTTTCTCTGTATTTCTGTATCTCTGTTGATCTTTCTTTTTTTTCTTTCTGTCTGTCTCTCTCCTACACACACACACACACACAGAGAGAGCAAATAACCCTACCTCTTGCTTTTATGGGAAAACTGAGGCCATCTGGAGAGAATTCCTTCATCCTCCCTCCTCTGTGCCTCGAAATAGCTTTGTCTTTACATTAACTTCTCCATCTCAAAATATCACTCTAACCAGCTGTTCTTCCTTCCCTCCTATCTCAGAAGAAAATGAAAAATCCTTCAAAGTAAGTCTTTTATCTGTCTTTCCAATTCTACCCTTTTATACTTTCTGTCCAATTAGAAGGTTGAATTCAATGATCATTAAATTCCACCATAGCTGCTCCATAAATTCACTTGCATCTACCCTTATACTCTTGAAATTGTCCTTGTTTGCCAATGTTTTCCTCTTTTGGAAAACAAGCTTAAATTTTTCCTGTCTTGGGGGAAAAAGATCACTGACCCTCCAGCCTTGAGGAGCAACCACCTCCCAGGATTTCCTCTCCTCTTCCCTTCCATTTACCCCATTATCTTAAAAGATGACCAGTGTGATTTACCTGTATCTCCTGACAATCCCCTTCTCCATAATTCCCTACAATAGAGCCTCTACTCTGGCCTCAGCACAGGAAGTCTACTCAAATGTCACTATCAGTTTCCTCTGGAAATAAAGGATTGAGGATGATGCCAAAACATTTAGGAGATAATTTTAAGGCAGCGTTGAACAAGGGCAAATGAATATCCTTTAAGCTGACCTTAGATACCCCCCCCTACTCCAGAATGAATAAATAGCAATGGTAATTCTGTTGTCATCCAGTGTTGAGCCAAGCAATCTTTTTGATGTGGTTTCATTCTGTGACAGCAATGGTTAGTCAAGTGAACCACCACTGATGCTCAAATGACTCCAATTCTGCCCCTGCCCATCTTAGGTGAGATTGAAGTAGAAGCCTGAGCTCAAGATGCAAAAACCCAGCTAAAGGAGCACACGTTGCTACTAAACTTCATTGTGTACAAACCTCTGAGAGTTTTTGTATAATCTAGCACACTGTTGTATATGCATGCATTATAACATGCATATACTATGTATTCAAGTGTGTAATTTTATAGAAGACAAGAATTATCTCCATTTTACAAAAGAGAATATGAATTATTAGAGAGAATACAGAGGAGAATAATAAAAGTTAGTTCAGGTAAGGAAGTAGTCAGAGAAGTCTTCTGAAATAGAGGGACTTTCAAGTCCAGTCTTGGCTTTTTTCACATTCATAATCAGAGAACTGAAAGGCTCCTTGAAGATCATCTCACACTCCCAGTGTGAGAGATTGCAATGTTATCTGCCTTCTAAATATCCAATCAGAAACAGAAAGAGAAGGGGATGGTATTGGGGATAAGATCTCTTCAAGCAGGGGCAACCTCCCTGCTCTGTGCTCTCCAAGAATGAGGCTTTGGCCTTCCTGGTGGGATTCTTTTTCAGTCCTATTTCAAGCTTCAACTTCCATAAGACAAGAGAGAGGGGGGAAAGTCCTCTTCTCTGTGAACTGCTCTGGTGTCTTGCAGAAGAAATATGTGGCAGCAGAAGATATGTACTTACCTAGGTAAGCCTGAGATTGGACCTTGAGGCCTGATCCTGTGTTTTGAATATCCTTTTATGAGATTAGGTCAGAAATGAGTAATGCCTTCAATAAAGATGGTGGAAGTTACCTTGTAAGTGAGCTGAAAGTTCTAGAGTTTAGGATCTGGGCATCAGCTGACAAGATGGAGATGTATAGGAGTGAAGAAAATCATACCTTGGCCTGGGCAGGAGATAATCAGCCAAATGATCGTAAGCAGCACTAATAGGCTTCAAAGGGTTTTTTTTGTTGATAATTGGAAGTCCACTGGTGGCGGCTCATGAGTAAAAACATTGCAAGCATCAGCAGCCTTCAGGGTTGATGTTAGAAGCCTGAGGAGAGTAATAGTCATCTACCCTCTGGGGACTCAGACTGTGTGTGGGAAGACTTGATTGATGAGGCTAGTGGTGGCTAGAGTGCTAGGTTCCAATGACAACGCCAATGTGAGGTCCTTCCCAATCGCCACAGGTGCTAGTGCTTCCTTTCTAAAACTATCCCCTTGTATTCATTTGGTAAGTCTGTATCCATGCTTTCCTCCCTCAGTAACATATAAACTACTTGAGGGCAGGGATGATTTGTATTTTGACTTCCTATCTCTAGTTCCTCTTACAGTTGCTGTCACATAGTAAGCTTTTAATAATGTTTGTCATTGGATTGATTAGAGTCTACTGCACTGATAGTAAATTATTTAACTTGAAAAGGCTACAAACCAAGACTAAAGTGGAGGGAGAGTTGGTATGTGACACTTTGCGAACAGATGATTGTGCACTCAGTGCAACCTATGAGGTTGATATGCAACAGATTGTGGATCAATTCTCTGCCCCTTATGCTAATTTTGGTCTGACAATTAACACCAAAAAAACCCCTGACAAAACAAAACAAAAAACAGAAGTTCTATACTTGCTAGCACTATGCTATTCGTATGTGGAACCATTGGTTATAGCAAATGGAGAAAATTTGAATGTTGTGGATAAGTTCACTTACCTTGGCAGTATACTTTCTAGGGATGTCCACATAGGTGATGAGGTTGATGCACACATTGCCAGAGCTAACTCAATGTTTTGGGAGGCTTCAAAGGAAAGTATGGGAGAAAAGAGGTATTAGACTGCCTCCCAGACTGAAAGTCCACATAGCTGTTGTGCTGACCTCATTGTTGTACGCCTGTGGAACCTGGACAGTCTACCAGCGCCATGCCAGGAAATGGAATCACTTCCATTTCAACTGTCTTAGGAAGATTTTGAAGATCATCTGAACAACATAAAGTATCAGACACTGAGGTCCTTTCTTGAACTAAACTGCCAAGCATTCAAACTCTACTGAAGAGAGCACAACTCTGATGGGCTGGCCACATTGTTTGAATGCCAAAAGTACATTTGCCTAAAAGACTATTTTATGGAGCAAGTGCTCAAATTGAGGTCAGAAGAGATGCAAGGACACTCCCAAAATCTCTATGAAGAACTTTGGAATTAATTGTGAGACATTAGAGACACTGGCAAAAGACCACCCAGCAGGACATGCCCACATCCAATTTCCTATGCTCTATGAGTGAAGCACAATTGCAGTAGCTCAAAAGAAACATGAGATGTGCACATTTAGAGTCCTCTCAACCCCAAATGTTCCTATGGACTACTTGTACCCAACATGTGGTAGAACCTTCTGAGCTCATGGTCTGATTAGCCACAGTTGGATGCACTGTGCCTCGACTCCAGCATCACAATGTCATTTTGGTCCTCTTTGAGCATGAAAGACAGGCAACAATGGTAACAATAACAACAGAGTTAGAAACACTTGGATTCAAATCCTGCCCTGACACTAATTCTATGACTCAGGTCATCCATTTAATGCTATGATACCACAGGCAATGCTCTAGGACTCCTCTGTTAAATAATAGACAGATTATGATCTGAATGGGTACAGGGAGTTCCTGGTGCTATGAAACCATGGATTTGCATATTACAATTTCTATAATTATGTACCAGGTCTCCTTATTACAGTCAAAGAGCTAACCATACTCTGCAAATTAAATGCAGTTTTCCCAAATAGGTACACACAGACTTCTGTTTTTGTGCAGAAGTCTGACAACCTGACAAATCTGGGGCAGAACACTCTCCCCAATCCCTCTGTACAATGTCAATAGAACAATGAAAACCCCAGAATCAGGGGCTACATTTTTCTCCATCCCTATTTTTCCACAGGCATGGTCTATTTCTGTCTCAGAGAACAAAGAATTCTATAAGGAATAAACAAATCATCAACAGCAACCTGAAAAAGTGTCCAAGGGCTCAAGTAATCTGGGAGACACAAATAGAAACAACTCTGCCATCAGAAACACCAACTTTCTGCTTCTGACGGGACCTCTGAGATGATCTTATCCCAATCACATATGAATGAGGATCTGAGAAGCAATCATCCAGTCTTGGCTAGAAGACCCCCTAAGGAAGGAGAGCCCCCCATTACTCTGCTCCTTAGACTGCCAAAGGGGTAAGATTGAAAAAAGGCCAGGTTAAAGGGTTACAGAGCTGCAAGAATGGGGATGGGTACAGTCTTTTCAGGAAGAAATATGTCAAAAGACTTAGGAGATAGAGAATGTTCTTATTTGTGACCAGGGGCATGACCACCTGAATATGCAAGGGATTGATGAGGCCAAATCATGGCTCCCCAAGAGCTGACCTGCTAGTGCCGGGCTTTTCTAGTGCTGCTTGCTCAAAAGGCATGCCTTATGGGACCATGCTCTAGGACTTTACATCTGGGTTGAATTGGGCAGAGCAGGACTTACGAGCCTTAGAAAAGCCAGGATTCCTCCAAGTCACATGGGGAGTCTCCCACAAGTACATGCAGGGTCAAGGTGAAAATGGCTTCAGGTTAGAAAGAACATGCAGCAAAGACGTGAGTAACTCATAACTTCCGGGAGTCCCTTCACTGAAGTCCTCAAGATGTCCCTCTTGGATGTGGTGTAGTTTTTTGCTGGGATTTTGTAAAATCGATCATCTGTATCCAGTGCCCTTGGCTCACAGTGGAGACACAGCCATCAGCTGTTCCATCAACACCCCTAGGATGTTGATTGGAAGATGGACATTCCTCAGGCTCTCTAATATTAAGAAAAACTTTTTTTGATCAATGATAGGGGTGAAGAGGGAGGAGACCAAGGCCAAGGACAAAATACTTACCTCTCCCCGTTATACACACCAAACAAGCCGTTCTCTAGGGGTTTAGCTGCAATGTTTTCTCCTCGCTCTCCACTGGTTGAAATCTCCCTCTCTCTCTCTTGGTTTTGCACTGATCTGTCATTTCTAGAAGACCCATGGGTCATGGCCAAGGTTCCTCAGCCAATCTGAACACTCAACCTGTTCAGTGTTACTCCAGTTCATCCAGTGGCTTTTTTCTCACTTACTTTAGGTGATTGAGGACAATTTTGTTGATTTGTGCAAACACTCCCCACCCCATTACCACTGGATCATACATAGAACAAGAGTTGAAAGGGACCTTGGAGGACATCTAGTCTAACCCTCTTCATTTCATAGTTGAGGAAACTGAGCCCAAGGATTTGACTTGACTTGCTCAAGTTCACAGCTAGTAATAATCAGAGCTAGGATCTGAACCCATACTCTCTGACTCCAGTGCCAGGACTCTTTCCACTGCACTGGGCTGAAGAAAACAATGATTTAAAATTTTCAAACTACTTTTCTACATGATTTCATTTGTCCCTCACAACCCACTACCCAATATAGTAGGTCCTATCACTGTTATTACCATTTCATAGATGAGGAAAATGAGGCTCAGAGATTAAATGACTTATCAAGGGCCCCTTTATGACCAGTAAGTGCTTGAGATGGAATTTGAGCCTAGGTGCTAGAATCAGCCTCCCTGTGGGAGACACCTTGTTTGGGAAAGACCTTTGAAGCTCCTTGTTTTGTTGTTTAGTTGTTTTCAGTTGTGTCTGACTTTTCATGACCCCATTGGAGGTTTTCTTGGCAAAGATACTGGAGTGGTTTCCCATTTCCTTATCCAGCTCATTTTACAGATGAGGAACCTGAGACAAATAGGGTTAAGTGATTGCCCAGGGTCATACAGCTAGGAAGTGTCTGACTCCATATTTGAACTCAATAAGGTCAATCTTCCTAACTCCAGGCCCTGCACTCTATCCACTGTGCCACCTCACTGTCCTAAATCTCTACTCCTTATATCTACCCTGAATATAGTTAAGTATTCTCCATAAAGCAGGACTGGGGCACCAGGACAGCAGCCCTTGTAATTCTCATCATAAAAATCATAGTTACCCAAGGCACTTCTTGCCCCACCCCCAAAAAACAAACCAAAAAGAATTTCAAAGGGCACATGGAAGTCCAAAGGGGACATTTTATTACTGCTGTGGGGGCAGCTAAGTGGCACAGTGGATAGAGCACTGGCCCTGAAATCAGGAGGACCTGAACTCAAATCTGGCCTCAGACCAAACGCTTGACACTTACTAGCTGTGTGACCCTGGGCAAGTCACTTAACCCCAATTGCTTAAAATAAAAAAAAAAGATTAAAAAAACCAAATGTTAAAAATTATTTTAACATAATTTAGGGGAAAATAAAATATCATATGTTATTTTTAAAATCTCTTTGGGATACAGACCTAGTAGTGGTCTTGCTGAGTCAAAGGGTAATGCATAGTTTTATAGCCCTTTGGACATAGTCTTAATTTTTTCTTCAGAAAGTTTGAATCAGTTTACAATTCCACTAATGGTATCTCAATTTTTCCACATTCCCTCTAACATTTGTCATTTCCCCTTTCTATCATATTAATCAATCTGATAAGTGTGAGGCAGTACTTCAGAGTTGTTTTAATTTGCATTTCTCTAATCAATAGTAATTTAGAGCATTTTTTTCATATAACTATAGACAACTTTGGTTTCTTTGTCTGAAAACTGCCTATTCATATCTTTGACCATTTATCAACTGGGTAATGACATATTTTTCTAAATTTGACTCAGTTCTCTATATATTTGAGAAATGAGGCCTGTATCAGAGATACTTGTTGCAAATTTTCCCCCAGTTTTCTGCTTTCCTCATAATTTTGGTTGCATTGGTTTTATTTGTGCAAAATTTTAATTTTATATAATCAAAATTATTTATTTTATATTTTGTAATACTTTTTATATATTCTTTTGTCTTAAATTCTTCCCTACTTCTTAGATCTGACAGATAAATTATTCCATGCTGTCTTTATATGTAAATCGTGTACCCATGTTGACCTTATCTTGGTATATGGTATGAGATGTTGGTCTATAACTAGTTTCTGACATGTTGTTTTCCAGTTTTCCAAGTAGTTTTTGTCAAATAATGATTTTTTGTTCCCAAAGCTTGGATCTTTGGGTTTATCATATGCTAGATTACTATGGTCATTTACTATAATGTAATTTATATCTAATCTATTCCACTGGTCCACCACTTCATTTCTTAGTTATCAGATTGTTTTGACATAATTATCCTTTTATAATAAAATTTGAGATCTGGTATGGCTAGACCACCTTCTTTCTCATTTTTTCATTGATTCCCTTGATATCCTTGCGCTTTTGTTCTTCCAGATGAATTTTGTTATTATGTTTTCTTGTTCTGTAAAATAATTTTTGAAGTTTAATTGGTATGGCAATGAATAAATAGGTTAATTTGGGTGGAATTGTCATTTTTATTGCATTGATTTGGCCTACCTATGAGCAATTAATATTTTTCCAATTGCTTAAATCTGACTTTATTTGTATGAAAAGTGTTCTATATTTGTGTTCATGTAGTTGTTGGGTTGTCTTGGAAGGTAGACTCCCAAGTATTTTATATTGTCTACAATTATTTTAAATTAAATCTTTCTTTCTGTCTCTTGCTGCTGGCCCTTTTTGGAAATACATAGAAATGTTTATGATTTATGTGGGGTTTACTTTGTATCCTGCAACTTTGCTAAATTTGCTTATTATTTCAAATATACTTTTAGTTGATTCTCTAGGATTTTCTAAGTATAACGTCATATCAATTGCAAAGAGTGATAGTTTTGTTTCCTCATTGCCTCTTTTTAAATTTCTTTTTCTTCTCTTATTGCTATAGCTAGCATTTCTTGTGCAATACTGAGTATTACTGATGATAATGGGTATTCTTGCTTCAGACCCCATTTTATTGGGAAGGCTTCTAGCTTATCCCCATTACAGATAATGTTTGCTGATAGTTTTAGATAAATATTGCCTATCATTTTAAGGTAAACTCTGTGTATTCCTGTGCTCTTTAGTGTTTTAATAGGAATGAATGCTGTATTTTCTCTAAGGTTTTTCCTGAATCTTTTGAGATAATCATATGATTTCTGCTGGTTTTGCTATTAATATGGTGAACAATTATTGATATGGCCAACAATTGTGCTAACAGTTTTCCTTAATATTGAACCACTCCTGCATTCCTGGCATAAATCCCACTTGGTCATAATGTAGGATACTTGTGGTATATTGCAATACTGTCTTTGCTAGTATTTTATTTAAATTTTTTGCATCAATAGTCAAGGAAATTGTTCTATGATTTTCTTTCTCTCTTTTGGCTCTTTCTGATTTGGGTATTAGCACCATATTTGTGTTATAAAAGGAATTTGGTAGGACCCCTTCTTCACTTACTTTCCCAAATACTTTATATAATATTTGAATTACTTGTTCTTTATACATTTGGTAGAATTTGCTTGTGAATCCATCTAGTCCTGGGGATTTTTTCTTAGGAAGTTCATTGATGACTTGTTCAATTTCTTTTTCTAAGATGGGTTATGTAAATATTTATTTCTTCTGTTAATCTTGGTAATTTATATTTTTGTAGATATTCATCCATTTCATTTAGATTGTCAAATTTATTAGCATATAATTGAACAAAATAGTTTCTAAAAATTGTTTTAATTTCCATTTCACTGATGATGAATTCACCTTTTCATTTTTGATACTTATAATTTGGTTTTCTTCTTCCTTTTTTAAATCATATTAACCAATGGTTTATCTAATCTTTGTTTGTTTGCTTTTGATAAAACCATTGTCTAGTTTTATTCATTAGTTCAATGGTTTTCTTACTTTCAATTTTATTTAATCTCTCCTTTGATTTTCAGGATTTCCAATTTTGTGTTTAATTGAGGATTTTTAATTTGTTCTTTTTCTAGGTTTTTTTTAAATTTCATGCCCAATTCATTGATCTGCTTTTTCTCTATTTTATTGATGTAAGCAATTAGACATATAAATTTTCCTCTTTGTACCACTTTGTAACACAAATATTGGTATGTTGCCTCATTGTCACTTTCTTTAATGAAATTATTGATGGTTTCTTTGATTTGTCCTTTGACCCACTTGTTTTTTAGCATTATATTATTTAATTTCCAATTGAATTTTAATCTCACTTTCCATTGTCCATTATTGAATGCAATTTTCAATGAATTATGATATGAAAAGGATGTAGATAATTTCTTGAAAGATGATCTCTAGGTTCTTTATTTGATCATGGCTTTCTGGTAGTCCAGTAATTCTTAAATGACCTCTCCTCAATCTATTTTCCAAGTCAGTTGTTTTTCCAATGAGATATTTCAAATTTTCTTCTATTTTTAAAATTCTTTTGCTTTTGTTTTATTGTTTCTTGATGTCTATTGGAATCACTAGATTCCATTTACTCAGTTCTAATTTTTAAGGAATTACTTTCTTTGGTGAACTTTTTTTTTTTTTGCTTTTTGGTGAGGCAATTGGGGTTAAGTAACCTGCCCAGGGTCACACAGCAAGTAAGTGTCAAGTGTCTGAGGTCAGATTTGAATGCAGCTCCTCCTGACTCCAAGGTCAGAGCTCTATCCACTGTACCACCTAGCTACCCCTTTGGTGAACTTTTGTACTTCCTTTTCCACTCGACCAGTTCTATTTTTTGAGTTGTTTTTTTCTTCAGAGAATTTTTGTGCATCTTTTTTTTTCCATTTTGCCAAATATGTTTTTTTTTAAAAAATGCTTCTCTTCAGTGGATATTTGTGACTCTTTTACCATTTCACCTATTCTGTTTTTTAAGGTGTTATTTTCATCATTTTTTTGTGCCTCCTTTACCAAGCTGTTGACTTTTTTCATTATTTTCTTGCATCAAACTCATTTCCTTTTCCAATTTTCCCTCTACCTCTCATATTTGATTTTTAAAGTCATTTTTTGAGCTCTAATAGAAATTATTTTTGAGCTTGAGATGTTTTGACATTGTTTTCATCTTCTGGGTTTGTGTTTTGATCTTCCATGTCACCATAGTAACTTTCCATAGTTAAATTATTTTGTTGTTGTTGTTGTTGTTGTTGTTGATTGGTCACTTTTTCCATCCTATTTCTTGATTTTTAATTTTATGTTAAAGTTAAATTGTGCTTCTGGGGTTGGGGGAGGGGACACTGTCTCAAGCTTCTGCTTTTTCATTCTGCTGTTTCTGAGCTCCTTCTCGGTGTCTGTAAATATTCAGTTCTTCCAGTGTGGTATGATCTTAATGCTTTCATGACCTATGCTTTGTCTGTGAGTGACCACGAGCACTCCTTTCCAACCTGGAACTGTGACCACAGCCCCTATACTCCTGTGGCTACATTCTATAATGTGTTACTGCACCTCCTACTCACCCTGGGACTGCCATCTGGAACCACATATGGGCAATACAACAGATTTCTGCTCCCAGTGCCAGTACAGGGTTCCCTATAATCTTCTGACTAGTTGTCTGACCCCCTTACCATCTGTGGGCTGAGAAATCTGGAAGCCACCACCACTGCTGATTTAGTTGCTCTTGCCATTGCAGTTGCTCCCAAGAACTGAGGCTGGCTTGCCTGAGCAGCCTGCAACTGGACTGCCATCCACTCTCATCCCAGTGAGACAGATGTTTCCTCCCAACTTTCTAAGTTGTCTTGTTCTGGAAAATTGTTTCACTCCATCTTTTTGTTGGCTCTGCTACTCTAGAATTCATTTTGAGGCATTATTTTAAATTTGTTTGGAAGTGAATTTCGGAAAGCTCAGAGGAATCCCTGTCTTTACTCCACCATCTTGACTCCTCCTCTCATTTTAGTATTTTTAAGTAATTTGGTATCTATGACTTATGTGTGGTCTTTTTGAATTATCTTTGTTTATTAGAAAAGATATTTCCATTAAAGCTCTCAAGTTATTTTTTTTTCTTAAGATAGGAATCATCTAGTTCAGATTGCTCATTGGGTAGTTGAATGAAGTAAAACTCAGAGAAACTGAAGGATTTGCCAGCTTACTGATGGCTGTGCCAGGGTTAGAACTCAGACATTCTGACTTCTTCTCTGGTGGGTTCTTCCCACCACAAAGTCACCTTGTCTCCCCACAACTCCACCACTGATGCCATGTTGTTCAAACTTAAAAAAAACAAAGCAGATCATTTGTTTCCTGAGACACTTGGGATTTTTGAAATACAGAGCTGGTTGGAAAATAATATCATGAATTTTCTGGATAGGAAGATAAAATGAATTGTGTTTGATGAGACAGGATTGGAAGAGCTCTTGACTGTAAGGTTTTGGAGAGCGTGAAAAGTCTCCAGCATTCATTTAAAGGTTGCTTTGCTAAATTCAGTAACACAGGCTCACAAACAAATCTCCTAACAGCTACTAGACTGAGTTAAAAAAGACTCTAAAATATTTAGAGATGCCAAATTGCCTTCTTACGGACACTAACCAAAAATTCCAAACCCCAGAGCAAAAAGAATAGAATAGAATAGAATAGGATAGAAAAGAAGAGAATAGAACAGAACAGAACAGAACAGAACAGAACAGAATACAGGGGCATCTTACAGCTTCAGTTATTTGCAAAATAATCCTAAGCAAACTAGGCCCTTAGTCTCAAAAGCTCCATGGCAGGACACCACAGCTTAGAGTTGGGGTTGTAGGTCTACAAGATTTAAAGCCAGAAAAGGCCTTAGAGATTTATTCATCCATTATCTTCATTTGACAGAAGAGGAAACAGCTCTGGAGAAGTTTTGTGATTTCTTCAGTGAAACAAAGCCAGGAAGAGGTCAAGCCAGGAATAGGAGCTTTTGAAACATATTGGCTGCACGACCCTAGACATGTCACCTCTCAGTGTCTGAAATAACTCCCTAAGACTCTCAGTTGCAAATCAGGGGTTCATCTGTTTCTCTAGTGGGATTGGAATTTCCCTCCCAGGAGCTCCATCCATTAATTAAGTGTCTCAAGTCTGAAGGAAAAGAAGACTGGACATCATCATAGTGATGCCAAAGGAGTGCTCTCTGCTAATCTTGTGGCAAAAAATGCATAGATCCATAGAGGCAAGAAAAGAGTCTGCTGGCATTGACCCAGATATAGCTGACTGGGTGGTTGGAAGCTAAGAGTTACTAACGGCTCAATGTCAGCTTGCCACAAGGTGTCTGCTTCAGGGATCTTTGCTCAGTAGACTGTGAGATGGTTAACACCTTTTATTAATTAACTAATCAATCAATCAATTAATTAATTTAATTATTCATTTCTTCATTTATTTATTTGTTTGTTTGTTTGTTCATTTATTTATGTATTTGTTTCTTTGTTTGTTTATTTTTGTGAGGCAATTGGGGTTGAGTGACTTGCCCAAAGTCACACAGATAGTAAGTGTTATGCATCTGAGGCCCGATTTGAACTCAGGTCCTCCTAACTACAGAGCTAGTGCTCTATCCACTGCACCACCTAGCTGCTGCCCCTCTTTTTTAAAAAATATACATTTATTTATTTTTAGTTTTCAACATTCACTTCCACAAGTTTTTGAGTTCCAAATTTTCACCCCATCTCACCCCTCCCTCCAACCCAAGATGGCATGAATTCTGAATATCCCTTCCCCTAGTCTGTCCTCTCTTCTATCTCTCCCCCCTTCTCTTATCCCCTTCCCCTTCTATTTTCCTGTAGGGCAGGACAGACTTCTGTACCCCATCTCCTGTATTTCTTATTTCCCAGTAGCATGTGAAAACATTTTTTTAAACGTATGTTTTAAAAACTTTAGGTTTCAAATTTTCTCTCTTCCTCCCTCCCCTTCCACCTTCATTGAAAAGGCAAACAACTCAATACAGGTTATACATGTGCAGTTATGCAAAACACTTCCATAGTAGACATGTTGTGAAAAACTAACTCTATTTCCCTTAATCCTATCCTGCCCTCCCATTTATTCTATTCTTTCTTTTGACCCTGTCCCTCCTCAGAAGTATTTCCTTCTGATTACCCTCTTTCCCAATCTGCCCTCCTCTCTATCATCTCCCTCCTCTCTTGTCCCATTCTCCCCCTATTTTCCTGTAGGGTAAGACAGATTTCCATACCCAATTGAATGTGTATATTATTCCCTCCTTAAACCAAATCCTATGAGAATAAGATTCACTCATTCCCTCTCACTTTCCCCTGCTTCCCCTCCACTGTAAGAGAATTTTCTTTTCTGTTTTTTTTGTGAGATAATTTACCCCATTCTACCTCTTCCTTTCTTCTTTCTGAGTATCATCCTCTCTCATCCCTTAATTTTACTCTCCAGATATGACCCTTTAATCTTCAACTCACCCTGTGCCCTCTATCTATGTATCTATCTATGTATCTATGTATCTATGTATCTATGTATCTATGTATCTATCTATCTATCTATCTATCTATCTATCTATCTATCTATCTATCTATCTCTCTATACATACATATAATTTTTTTTTCCTTCAACTACCCTAATACTGACAAAGTTCTCATGAGTTATAAATATAATCTTTCCATGCAGGAATGTAAACAGATCAATCTAAATAAGTCTCTTATGATTTCTCTTTCCTGTTTACCTCTTCATGTTCCACTTGAGTCCTGTATTTGAAAGTCAAATTTTCTATTCAGCTCTGGTCTTTTCATCAGGAATGCTTGGAAGTCCTCTATTTCACTGAATTACCACTTTTTACCCTGAAGGATTATGCTCAGTTTTGCTGGGTAGGTGATTCTTGGTTGTAATGCTGTCTCCTTTGCTCTCAGGAATATTATATTCCATGCCCTGTGGTCCTTTAATGTAGAAGCTGCTAAATCTTGTGTTATCCTGATTGTGTTTCCACAGTACTTGAATTGTTTCCTTCTGGCAGCTTGTAACATTTTCTCCTTGACCTGGGAACTCTGGAATTTGGCTACAATATTCCTAGGAATTTTCCTTTGGGGATCTCTTTCAGGAGGACATCTGTGGATTCTTTCAATTTCTATTTTGCCCTCTGGTTCTACTATATCAGGGCAGTTTTCCTTGATAACTTCTTGAAAGATGATGTCTAGGCTCTTTTTTGATCATGGCTTTCAGATAGTCCAATAATTTTTAAATTCTCTCTCCTGGATCCAGGAGAGGTCAGTTTCCAGGTCAGTTGTTTTTCCAATGAGATATTTCCAATGAGTTATTTCACATTGTTTTCTAATTTTTCATTCTTTTATATTTGTTTTACAGTGTCTTGATTTCTCATAAAGTCACTAGCCTCCAATTGCTCTTTTCTAATTTTTAAGGAACTATTTTTTTCAGTAAGCTTTTGGACTTCCTTTTCCATTTGGCCAATTTTGCTTTTTAAGGCATTTTTCTCCTCCTTGGCTTTTTGGACCTCTTTTGCCATTTGGGTTAGGCTATTTTTTAAGGTGTTATTTTCTTCAGTATTTTTGGGGTCTCCTTTAGCAAGCTGTTGACTTGTTTTTCATGATCTTCTTGCATCACTCTCATTTCTCTTCCCAGTTTTTCCTCTACTTCCCTTACTTGCTTCTCAAGATCCCTTTTGAGCTCTTCCAAGGCCTGAGACTGATTCATATTTTTCTTGGAGGCTTTGGATGCAGGAGCTTTGACTTTGTTGTCTTCTTCTGATTGTATGTTTTGATCTTCTTTTTCATTGAAGTAAGATAATATAGTCTGACTCTTTTTGCGCTGCATGCTCATGATCCCAGCCAATTACTTGAATTTTAAACTCTTTGTTAAGGTAAGAGTTTGCTTCCAATGTGGAGAGTGTACTGTCCCAAGCTTCAGGGGTTTGTATAGCTGTTTTCAGAGATACTTTTAGGGACCTGTAAATTTTCAGTTCTTCCAAGGTGGTATGATAAGGGGTGAGGTGTTTACTCCTTTCCTGGCCTGTGACCACAAGTATTCCTTTCTGTCCCATAACTGTGAGGAGGGTCTCCTCTCCACAGCCACTATAACCTCCTCCATGCCAGCACTCCTCCTCACTGCTGCCCAGAACTGTGACCCAGATCCAAACACGGACAAAGCAAGAGATTCCTGCCTCAGCACTGGAAAAGAGATCCCTGCAATCCCTCTCTGATCAGCCACTGGATTCCCCCTCAGTCTGTGGCCTGGAAGCTCGGGAAGCAGCTGCCCCCCCCCAGGGCCACCCTCTTGGGGAATGGAGCTGAAACCCCACCTTCCTCTCTGAGCACCGCAGAAACAGACTTTTCCCACTGACCTTCTAAGTTGTCTTTGGCATTGGTGGATTGAGGAGTCTGGAAACCGCCACAGCTGTCCACGATTGATTCAGTCCTTTGAGGCCTGCTCCAGGTTTGCTGTAGCCTGCGTGCCAATGCCGCGCTGCGCTACCAGCCCAGAATGATATGCCTTTCTGATCAATCATCCAGGTTATCTTGGGCTGGAAATTTGTTTCTCTCAGTCTTTTTGTGGGTTCTGCTGCTTCAGAATTTGTTTAGAGCCATTTTTATGAGTATTTGGAGGGGTTTGGGGGAGAGCTCAAGCAAGTCCCTGCTTTCACTCTGCCTTCTGGGCTCTGCCCCCTCCTCCCCCCAGATGGTCAACATTTTTATAAGTGTATTGGCTAAGGGCACAAATTAAATATACAGCTGTCACAAAACTAGAAGGGAGAACTAACCTCCTAAAGAAAAAAAAAAACTGGGATCCAAAATATCCTCTCCAAGCTGGAACATTGGGCTGAATTGAATACATTAACATGAGGCAGGAATCAATCAATCAACATTTGTAAATCATTTATTGCTGTTGTTCATCCTTCATGCTCAGTGAGCACTGATGGCATCACAAAGGTCATGTCTTGACTTGGGAACAAATTGGATTTAAGGGAGGCAGAGCAGTGTGATGTCATCTGCCTCACTCTCTCCTCCAAAATCATCACAATCCAGTGATAAGACATAAGTCAAGGATACTGGCTGGCATGACCCAGAAATCATTTATGAAGTATCTAATACATTCCAGGCACTGTGCTAAGTGCTGGTAATCAATGTAAAGTCCTATACTTGGATCCCCCCAAAAAATAACTTCATCAATCCAGGATGGAAGATGGGCACACAGCTAGACAATAGTTTGTCCAAGAGGGTGTCAGGGGTTTAATGTCCTGAAAGTTACATGAGTTAAGAATGGGAAATAGTAACTAAACAAGCAAACCAAACAAACAGACAAGCATCCATTCTAACTTGGGCTGCATTAAGAGAGAGAGAGCTTCCAGGAATGAGGAGATGATAGGTCTCTATTCTCATTAGACTTCATCTGGAGCATTGTGGTCAGTTTTGTCTATGACAGCCAAAGAAGGATGCTGATAAGTTGTAGGGTGGCCAGAGGAGGGTGATCAGGCTGGGGAAGGGCCTACAGGCCTTGTTGGAGGATGATCATGAGAAAGAACTAGAAAAGTGTGTCTTGGAGAAAACTGGGTGATGGGAGAGGGTGAGAGCTACCTTCAAGTATTTTAAAGTCTGTCATATCGAAGAAGGATTATTGGCCTTGTCCTGTTTGTCTCCAGACAAAATAGCTAAGAGCTCTGATACACAGCAGGTGTCTTGATTTAGGTTTGGTGTAAGGTAAAGCCACCTTAATGGGGCAGCTGGTGATGTAGTAGATGCAGGCCTGGAGGCAGGAAGATTCATCTTCTTGAGTTCAAATCCAGCCTCAGACACTTACACTCTATGTGATATTGGACAACTTACTTAACCCTATTTTCCTCAGTTTTTTCATCTGTAAAATGAGCAGGAGATGGAAATGGCAGACCACTCTAGTATCTTTGCCAAAAAAACTCCAAATGGGGCCACAGACAGCCAGATATGACTGAAACAACTGAACAATGGCAATAACAACAATAAACTATCCTAACACTGAGAGCTTCCCCAAAGTGGAATACCCCCCCTCACTGAAAGTCTTTAAGCAACAACTGAAAGAATACTTACTTGTCGGGTGAGTCTTGGTATAGCTCCTTCTTTGTGTGTGGGTGAGACATCTCAATGTTTGCTCATTTCTGGAGAACAGAACTCATCGTATATTAGGAAGCACTCTTCCCTCCCTCCAAAGGATCCAGGCAGCCATAGTTTGCACTTCATAATTCTCCTCTTCTACTCCATGGAATAGAAGGGAGAATCTCAAATGAATTTGCCAAGTTCTAGGATCAACAACAGGTCTCTATTTTTTCTCTCATATCCCAGGACTCAAGCTTAGCCAACCTACCATGTACATTAGAAATGAAAAAAAAAAATGACCATACTAATCTAGTGTTTGATAAACCCAAAGATCTCAGCCTCTGGAATAAGAACTCACTATTTGGCAAAACCTACTGGGAGAACTGGAAAAAAAATATGGCATAAACTAAGTATAGAGTGACATCTTACACTATATATCAAAATAAGGTCAAAATGGACACATGATGTAGACATAAAGGATAATACCATAAGCAAATTATAAGAGCAAGAAAGAGTCTACCTGGGACAGCTAGGTGGCACCATGGATAGAGCTCTGGCCCTGGAGTCAGGAGGACCTAAGTTCAAATCCAGCCTCTTAACTCTGAATGCCTCACAAAAAAAATAGTCTGCCTGTCAGATCTGTGGAGTAGGGAAGAATTTATGACAAAACAAGAGATAGAGAGCATTACAAAATGTAAAATAGATCATTTTGATTGTATTAAATTAAAAGGGGCTTTTTTGCACAAACAAAACCAATATAACCAAGATTAGACGGAAAGCAAAAAGTAAAGAAATAATCTTAACAGCAAGTGTCTTTGTTAAAGGCCTCATTCCTCAAATATATAGAGAACTGAGTCAGATTTATAAGACTATAAGCCATTCCCCAAATGATAAAATGGTCAAAAACTGAAGAAATCAAAGCTATCTATAGTCAGATGAAGAAGTGCTCTAAAACACTTTTGATTAGAGAAATGCACATTAATACAACTCTGAGGTACCACGTCACACCTATCAGATTGGCTAATATGACAAAAAAGGAAAATGATGCATGTTGAAGAGGATGTGGGAAAATTGGGACACTAATGCATTGTGGTGAAGTTGTGAACTGATCCAACCATTCTGGAGAACAATTTGGAACTATGACCAAAGGGCAACCAAGCTGTGCATGTATACCTTTTAATCCAGCAATACCACTACTAGGTCTTTATCCCAATGAGATCATAGAAAAGGGAAAAGGACCTACATGTACATATTTATATCAGCTCTTTTTCTGGTGGCAAAAGAATTGGAAATTGAGGGAATGCCCATCAATTGGGGAATAGCTGAAAAAGTGATATATGAATGTAATGGAATACGACTGTGCAATTAGTAATGATGAGCAGGTAAATTTCAGAAAAACCTGGAGAGACTTTTATGAACTGATGCAAAATGAAATGAGCAGAACCAGAAAAAAAAAAAACATTATACACAGTAACAGCAACATTGTGTGATGATCAACTGTGAATGACTTAGCTCTTCTCAGCAATACAATGATCTAAGGCAATTACAAAGGACTCATGATGGAAAATGCTACCCACATCTAGAGAAAGAACTGATGGACTTTAAATATATATTGTAGCATACTAACTTCACTTCATTTGTGTGTGTGTGTGTGTATGCATGTGTGTGTATGTTTTTCCCTTTTGGTCTGTTTCTTCTCTTACAACATGACTAATATGGAAATCTATTTCACATGATTGCACATACATAACCCATATAAAATTGCTTACCATTCTACAAAGAAAGGAAAGGAGGGAGAAAGGAAAAAAAATGGAACTCAAAATCTTGCATAAATAAATGCTAAAAATTATCTTTACATATTATTGGGGAGAAATGAAATACTATTTTTAAAAAAAGAAATTAAATAAAAGACCCAGTCAGCCCTTTTCCTCCATGTTAGTCCTGACCAATAAGGCTTGAAATAAAACCTGTGTATTTGTGGGTTTTTTGTGTTACAAATTTGTTTTATTTTTAATTAACAGAAGAAAGCAAGCATTTCCATAACATAGTACAGTAAAAAGAGGATTGCACATGAAACTGCAAATCTACCATGTACAACTTGCTATTCCCTCCAAAAATACAGCAAAATTATCTTGTAAATTTCTTTTTTTAATTTTTATTCTCCTCCACCCAGAGATGGCTACCATTAGACACAGATGTGTGTGCATGTGTGTATGTGTGTGTGTGTGTGTATAAACTTATTCTATGCATACTTCTATTTCTTCATTCTTTCTCTGGATGCAGACAGCATCTTCACATGTCTTTTATTTTTTAATTTGTATATTTGTAATGGTCAAAATTACTTAGTCACTCAAAATAATTGTTTTTTTATAATTAATGTATTTATTTTTAGTTTTCAGTATTCACTTGCATAAGATTTTGAGTTTTGAATTTTCTTCCCCATCCTCTCTTCCCCCCACTCCAAGCCAACATGCAATCTGATATAGGCTCTACTTATACATTCATATTAAACATATTTTCACATTAGTCATGATGTAAAAAAGAATTAGAACTAATGGGAGGAACCATGAGAAAAAAAGAAACAAAATAAAACAAAGAAAGAAAAGGAGAGCAAATAGTCTGCTTCCATCTGCATTCAGACCCATAGCTCTTTCTCTGGATGTGGGTAGCATTTTCCATCGTGAGTCTTTTGGAGTTGTCCTAGATCCTCGCATTGCTGTGAAGAGCTAAGTCTGTCAAGGTCAGTCATTGCACAACGTGGCTGTTACTGTGTACAGTGTTCTCCTGGTTCTGCTCACTTCACTCAGTGTCAGACCACACAAGTCTTCCCAGGTTTTTCTGAAGCCACTCCTTTCCATTTATACAATACAATATTATAAAGACAAACAACTCTGAGATGTAAGAACTCTGATCAATGCAATGACCAGAGGACCAATGAGAATGCACGATGTTCACCCACCTTCTGACAGAAAGGTGATGGACCAGAGATGCAGAAGAAGCCATACATTTGGGGGTATGGCCAATGTGGGGATTGGTCTTGCTTGGCTGTGCTTATTCGTTCTGAAGGTTTTGTCTTTTTTCCCCTTCTCAGTGTGATGGTGGTCAGAAGGAGAGAAAGCAAATGCTTGATAATTTGAAAAATGTATATTTTTATAAAAGAAAAGTGGTTCCTGCTCCCTTGAACATCTCTTCCCTGAGTTGCCAAACAGTGGGGTTAGAAGGACCTGACCCAAGGGGAGTCTTCACCCTTGCAAAGGTATTTGGCCTGTACCCCCAGCAAGACTGTCCTTGGGCAAGGAGTAGGGATAGCTAAGAAATACAGGCTCAGGCCTCTACAGAGAGACCAGCTTCTGAATAGTTCACAAAGCCCTCAGAAGAAGTCAGTCCAGGGTACCTTTGGGCTGAATCCACATGTTTTGCCCCAAATGTTTTATCCATTCCTTTCTGACTTACTTCAATTTTCTTTAGAAAGTCCTAACTTCCCATCAAATACCTATGAGCCCTCTCACTTTCTTCACCCTGGAAGTTTGGAACCTCCCATTTCTAAGAGTCATAGCCTTCCCAGGACCCTTTTTCTCCAAGTCTCCAGGGAGATGGACATGATATTTGGTGCATTTTTAGGCACATATTATAGGCTGGATGACTCTTTCCAGTACTATTGCAGAAGCCATAAAGGAACTCAGCCTGTGGAAGTTCAATGCAGGGATGAGAGTCTGTAAGCTTCATGAATCTCTTCATAGTTACTAATGCTGGAAAAGCCAAGGGGCCTCCTCAGTGAGAGGTCTGGTCAGTGTGGGGGAGGCCTAGAGGAGAAGGCAGCCAGAGAGCCTGGGATGGGGAAGGGCTGATGCCTGAAGATGCATGGTGCTCTGCCTAAGTAGCCCCAGAGATGACACAGGGCTCCCATGTTTGTTTGTGTGTGTTTGTGTGTGTGTGTGTGTGTGTGTGTGTGTGTGTGTGTGTGTGTGTGTGTATGAAAGGTGGGGGAAGAGGGTCTGTGCAGTAAAACAGAAGCAGTTCAAATGTCATCAGAAACCTCAAAGGGTCTAAGCACTAACAGGTGACTTCCACACTTGCTTTGCCTAACCCATCTAGACTTGTAGGATGTGCCTGTCACCTCAAAATCAATTCCTTTCCTTCTGTAGAACCCAGCACTTGGAACCAGGGAGACCTCAGTTCAGACATCACCTCTGGTCCTTAGCTAGCTTCTGGCAAGGCCATCAATAGAGTCTATACCATAGTTTACTCACAGGTAAAATGGGGTAATGATAGCAGTGGGCAACATCAGAGTGCTATCGTAGGGGTCGTGCTATTGTGGGGAGGGGTCATTGGAGAGAAGAGGAGAAAAGGGCTTTGGCATCCTCATGGCATCTTGTGTGTTGTCATTAGTCTTGAGGGGCACAGGGAGGGGGTGTGTCAAAGGCCATAGAAAGCAAAACTCAGTCAGGAGCCCAAAGGCAGCACTCTACCCTCTCAATTTATACTGTATGTTCTATCACTGAACATATGGGCTGAGCTCCTTCTCACCCTCCAAATAACTACTTCCTAACCTACAAAGTACATCAGCCTTGTGTGACAGGAGGCTGGCAAGCTATTTATTTCTCAGCTGGCTGAAGGAAAAGGCCTTTCCCCTCTGCGTTGGCTCTGCAGGCCCAAACTTCTAACAGTGCCACTGGTTAAAAGTTACCTGGAGCAGGTCAGTAGCTCAGCCCAGGTCCGTCAGTGAGACCAGTGGACAGAGAAATGAAGACCTGGGGGAGGATGCAGAGACTTGGATTCAAGCCCCAGTTCTGCAGCCTTCAAGTTGTGTGACCTTGGGAAAGTCACCTAACTGCTCTAAGCCTCACTTCTAAAATTAGGGCTTATGTTATAGCCTTCATAGGATTGTACAAAGCTTAGATGAGAGCAGATCGATAGCTTTGCTTTGTCTTCCCATAAAGCAAGATAGAACTAACACATGAGAGAATCAAGGGGTGGGCATGGCAACCTTCCTTTGGACATTTTGTGGAGGTTTGTCTAAGTTTGTCTACCAAAGGGGAGGAATCCTTGATAAGGCCTTTGCTTCATGACATGCCCCTGATCCCTGGAAGTGTGACCTGCTTTTCTGAGGTCCCTTGTGAAGCTGTCCTGTACATTTTGTCGATCCTTGCCCCCACAGATGACAACAGCTGCTCTAGCTGTCTCTCCTCAGCCACACTCACCCCCTCATGACACAGTGAACCCTGTGATACAGCTGCCATTCTGGGATCATTTTCCTGATGCCTTGGATGCATGGGTTTGTTTACTCACAAGTTATTAATAACTTACTGTTCATCTGAAAATCCTTCTCCACAGTATGATTGGTCCTGGATACCTCAGATGTAATGAAAAATGGAACCTGCCCCCAGGTCTGAAAAGGGAGTCTTTGGCTGTCTTCTAGATCTCCCTGGCTGCTCTCCATTTCATGTAGACTGGGGTGGCCAAGGCCACAATGACCCCACATCCAGGGGCACAGCAGTGTTGAGTCAAGTGACAGCCTGCTGGGAGGAGGCCAAGGGGGAGCCCATCTCTAAAAAGTGCCCCTCAAAAACACACCCAACAAGCAGTTTCTAGTCTTCCTGGGGTGACCTCAGACAGTAGCAGACTCAGTAGCTCCCAAGGAAGACCAGGCCACTTTTAGGCAGCTCCAATTGACAGGGCATGTTTGTTTTCCATGACATTTAGCCCCAATTGTCTTTGATCCATCCATTACTACTGCCTCTGCCTTTGGAGTCCAAGCAGAGCAAGGCTGTTCCCTTTTCCACATGATACAACAGAACTACTCTTGGGTCCTCCTTAATTCTCTTGTTTTCTCTCCTCCTCCTGCTACCTTCCCTTCAATCAAGTCTCCTAATGCAGGTTCTCAAGACCTTTCACCACCCTGGTGTCCTTGAAGTGAACATGCTCTGACTTAGTGTCCTTTCCAAGATGGCTGAATCCAGCTAGGGGCTGAATTCAGTTCTTATTAATACTATTATAGTTACAGCTTCAATGCAAAGAATAAATCTCATTAAATGGTCACATATATTCATATTTGGACTACTTGAATTTATTATTATGTGAAATGTGGTCATCGACTCCAACTCAACAGCAACTTGTGGGTAAATTCAAATGATGTGACTGCTTCAAGAGGTCCAGTATTCACACTGATCAGGACCATGTTCCAGCTGTGGCCTGAGCAGATCAGGCACAGCAAGACTCTTTCCTCCCCTCTAATGCAGCTGATTTCACCTTCGACATCTTAGCTGCTTGCCACATCACACTAATGACTCATACTGAGCTTGGAGGGCACCAAACCCCTTAAAGCCTTCCCAGACAAATGCAGTCTAGCTCTATCCACTCCCTCTGATACACCTCATATTTGTGAAGTTGATTTTCTGAACGAAGTGTAAAACTTGTCATTATCAAGCATATGGCGGGGTGCTGGTAAATATTTAACAGCTATCCATCAAAAAATAAAACAGGATCCATCTCTAAGTTTAATCTGTATTATTCCTATTTTCTGCATTAGTTTCTGAAGTGTGACAACTGACAAAATACTCAATTGAAACCCTGTCTCCTAGCCTTTGTCCACACTACTCTTGGGAGCTGGCTCAAGCTAGCTCCAGCACATCCTTGAATTTTTCACAATTAAACATCATTTAATTGGGTTCGGTATTGCACTGAATTAGAAGACTGGTGATCTTCTACCAAGAGCCTTTTGGGTTCTGGTTTTGTCATTCCACAGGGGAGCTGCCTCTCATCAGTTTCTTGCCACCTGTAAGTTTGATAAGCACGAGGGATATTACTGACTTTATGTAAGTCATTGAGACAAATAGCAATGGAGTCTGACCTTTACACATCATTTCAGTTCCTGCCTTCTAGACATCCCAGGGGTGTCCCCAGATGACAACATTCAGAGTACCCAAATGAAGGTGAAAGGAGGCAGCTCACAGAGGGTCTCCATTCCTGGAAGTGGGAAGTTACTCCCTTCCCCTTCTTCCTCTGTCCTGATGAGGAAGCTGTGTGACTGAAGATTCCAGAGAAAGAACCAATTGGAGAAAACACCAGATACACTCAGGTGGCAGCTCTGGGATATTCATCAAGTCTTCAGAAATTGCTTAAGTTGACTTCATTTCTATGTAGTACTTCAATGGTCTTTAGTGGATACATACAAAGACAAGCAACTCAGTGGCAGACTGTAATTGAGGCAGCCAAGAGTCAGAGCCAGACTTCCATCTCTAAGGCAGACTTGCCATTGTCTGGACTCACCACAATGAAATTACAGGCCACTTCACAGTTAATCTTTTCACAGTATGTGGACACGAACAGGGCAGTTTCTATGGTTTCCACGTGTATTTGGTGTAGTGAGTCACCTGGATGGGACAATCTTGGAAGCCTCACAATTCTTAATCCCTAAAAATAGAAGATTGGTTTGAATGTCCTCTGTGATCACTTCCAACTTCAAGCCTCTGATCCTTTCTCTACTCATCCATCTACTGGCTAATGGCTGAGAGGGAGACTCGGAAGCTTTTATACAACCCCTCAATTTTATTTATTTATTTATTAAAAATTATTGCTTTTTCTTATACCATAATCATTTCTTCTTATTATGCTTCCTGCAAAGAACTTTCCCTTGTCACAAAGAAAAAACAATAAAGTAAAAACAAGTCAACCCAGAGACTGTAGCTGTGTACTTCTAAAATATATGCTATCATATTCTCCCTGTCCTCTCCCAACTCAATTTATATTTGAGGGAGAGATGTTTCATCATAAGGCACCTAGGTGAGGAGAGAGAGGAAGAGCCAAGACGGCTGAGACATGAAAAAATGTACAACCACTCTCCCAAATATGACTACTCCAAAGATCTAAAAAATGCCTCAGACCAAGTTCTGATTGGGAAATCAAAGAAAAAAATTATTCTGAATCTTATTTTAAACCCATGTCATGTGGATAGTGGGGATGGTGACCAAGGGTACACCATGGTGAGCATTCTAACATACAGCGACTAAAAAATACCAAGGGTGTTCATCAAGAGAACAACTATTCTGAGACCTGTACTGAAGGACCCTGACCTTGGGCAGGGCGTGGGAATCGGTAACAACTGGCAGTTACATCATTTCTACCTAGTTCCAGGTCACAGATCCAGGGTGGACTGAGGAAGGGACCCACATAAAGGAATGGCATTCCAGGGCGAAGAGGGGTCACAGGCCACAGCCCATATAGTGAATGAGGAAGCAGTTCAAAAGCAAATGGTAGTCGTGTGGCTTTCAGCTGAGAAACATAGTGAGATCTCAGTTCCAGCATTGAATCCAAGCAAAAGCCTGAAGTAGAATGACCAGGGAAGGAACCCAAGACTGCAGAGGAGCCTGTAGTTCTGTCTCTCTGAACCTGAAAAGCTTTCCAGCTAGGTTATGGTGACTGAGCCAAGCAGCAGTCTACTGGAACTCCAACCAGGGCCAAGGCCATAGGAGTGTTGTGCAGAACAAAACCCAGATAAGGATCTTGCAAAGCTTAAACTGGGAGGGCAGTGCTCAGGCTTTGACCTAGGTCAGACCACATTGTGAGCACTGAAAGCTTGGACACTCCCAGTTTGAACTACTTCTGAGATCCTGAAATAATATTTCAGTAGCCACAAGAAAACAGAAAGAGGGACCAAGAGAACAAAGTCATTCAAGCAATTCCCTCTACCCTTAGATGTGTGCAAAGCACAATCCTGACAAAGTAGGCTGAAAGAATGAATAAGAAAATAAAAAGAATCCTACCATAAAGAACTAATGATGACAGGGATACTCAAGACATGAACTCAAGAAAAGAGAAAGATTCTTAACATCTACAAGCAAAGCCTCAAAGAAAATCACAGCTTGGGTACAAGTTAAACTAGAATACCTGCAAGAGTTAAATCAAGAATTTTTTTTATCTATAAATGATTTTTAAAGCCCTATGAGAACATAGAATAAAATTGGGGAAAGAAATGAGAAAAATGGAATGAAGATTTGGTAAAAGCATTAACAGTTTAGAACAGTAGGTACAAAACCTTACCCAAGAAACTAACTGCCTGAAAATTAGAAAAGACCAAATATAAGCTAATAACTTCATGAGAAAACAAGAAATTTTAAAATGAAAAGAAAGGAAAAAAGGAAAAGAAAATGTAAGGTATCATACAGCAAAAACAATTGACCTAGAAAACAGATGAAGAAATAATCTAAGAAACATTGAGCTGAAAGCCATCAACAAAAAACAGCCTAATCTTTATATTTCAAGAAATCCTAAAATAGAACAGCCCAGCCCTCTTAGCACTAGAGAAAAAAGTGAACATAGAAAGATTACATCAATCACCTTCTTAAATAAACCCCTAAATGAAAACTCTCAGGAATGTGATAGCCAAAATTCAGAGCACCCAAATCAAAGAAAATGTAATACAGATGAGAGGGGGGAAAAAAAAGAATTCAGGTACCAAGGAGCCACAGTCAGGATCACACACAATTTAGCAGCCATTACAATAAAGGAGCAGAGAGCTTAGAATATGATATTCCAGAATGCAAGGGATATAGGCTAACAACCAAAAATAACTTGTCCAGCAAAAATTAGTATAATCAGGAAGGTAAACGGACTTGTAGTGAAATACAGGACTTCCAAACGTTCTTTTAAGAATGTTTTATTTTTCCCAATTACATGAAAATAATTTTTAGTATTTTTTTTTTTGTTTTTCATTCCAAATCCTATCTCTCCCTCTCTCCCCTTTGCTCTGAGAGCTTTTGTTTAGGGGCTTATTTACGAAAGTGATTGATGTAATCTTTCTATGTTCACTTTGTCTCATATATTACGTGATGAAGAGCTGTGAATGACTTCACTCTTTGCAGCAATACAATGATCCAAGGCAATTTCAAAAGATTCAAATTGCTCTCCATAATGGTTGGATCTATTCACAAGTCTACCAATAATGCATTAGTGTCCCAGTTTTCCCACATCTCCTCCAACATTCAATATTTCCTTTTTGTCATATTAGCCCATCTGTTATATGTGAAGTGGTACCTCAGAGTCATTTTATGTAATTATAGATAGCTTTGATTTCTTTGTCTGAAAACTGCCTGTTCATATTCTTTGGTCATTTACAAATTGGAGAATGACTTATATTTTAATAAATTTAACTTAGTTCTCTCTCTCTCTCCTCTCTCTCTCTCTCTCTCTCTCTCTCTTTCTCTCTTTTTCTCTCTCTGTGTATATATGTATACACACACACTCACACTCACATACACATAAAACAGAGACACTTGCTATAATTTCCCCAGTTTACTGCTTTTCTTTTAATTTTCATTGCATTAGTTTTCTTTGTGCAAAATATTTTAAATTTTATAAGCAAAATTATTCATTTTACATTACATAATGTCCTCTATATCTTGTTTTGTCCTAAATTCTCCCCTTATCCATAAATCTGATAAGTAAACTATTCCATGCTTTTCTAACTTGCTTTTGATATGCCTAAATAATGTACCCATTTTGACCTTATCTTGGTATATGGTATGAAATGTTGTTCTATGCCTAGTTTCTACCATACTGTTTTCCACTCTTCCCAGCAGTTTTTGTCAAATAATGAGTTTTCATCTCAAAAGCTGGGGTCTTTGGAATTATCAAACACTTGAATACTATAGTCATTTACTACAGTGCATTATGTACTTAATCTATTCCACTGACTCACTGCTCTATTTCTTAGCCAGTACTAGATTATTTTGATAGTTACTATTTTGTAATACAGTTTGATATCTGGTACACATAGGGCACCTTTCTTCACTCTTTTTCTCATTGATTCCCTGGATATTCCCTTTTTTTCTAGCTCTATACAATAATGTTTTTGGTAGTTTGATTGAGGTGGCACTGAGTAGATAAATTATCTTTTGTAGAATTGTCATTCTTATCATATTGATATGATCATATCATATCATTATCATCCTACACACAAGCAATCAATATTTTTCCAATTGTTCAGATCAGACTATGTTTATGTGAAAAGTATTTTGTATTTGTGTTCATATAGTTCCTGGGTTTGTCTTGATAGGTAGACTCCCAATATTTTATACTGTCTACAATTATTTTAAATGAAGTTTCTCTTTCTATTTTTTGCTACTGAACTTTGTTGGTAATATATAGAAATACTGATGATTCTTGAGAGTTTATTTTGTATCCTGAAACTTTGCTAAAGTTATTAATTGTTTCAAGTCATTTTTTAGTTCATTCTCTAGGTTTCTCTAAGTATACCATAATATCATCTTCAAATAGTGATAATTTTGTTTCCTTATTGCCTTTTCCAATTCCTTTAATTTAGTTTTTGTTCTCTTAATGCTATAGCTAGCATTTCTAGTACAATACTGAGTAATAGTGATTATAATGGGTATCCTTGCTTCAGCCCGGATTTTATTGGGAAGGCTTTTAGCTTATCCCCATTACAGATAATGCTTGCTGATGGTTTTAGATAAATATTGCTTATCATTTTAAGGTAAGCTCCATTTATTCATATGCTGTCTAGTGTTTTTAATAGAAATAGGTGTTGTATTTTTTCAAAGACTTTTTTCAATATCTTTTGAGATAATCATATCATTTCTCTTGGTTTTGTTATGGTCACTTATGTTGATAGTTTCCCCAATATTGAACTAACCCTGCATTTCTGGTATAAATCTCACCTAGTCTTAGTGTATGGTCCTTGTGACATATTTCCATAATTCCCTTGCTAATATTTTATTTAAATTTTTGCATCAACATTCATTTGGGAAATTGATCCATAGTTTTCTTCTTTCTGTTTTTAATCTCATTGGTTTATATATCAGTATCATATTTCTGTTGTAAAAAGAATTTGGTAGGATTCCTTATTTGCCTACTTTTTCCCAAATAGTTTATATATTATTGGGATTAATTGTTCTTTAAATGTTTAGTAGAATTCACTTATGAATCCATCTGATTCTGGGGATTTTTTTTCTTAGGGAGTTCACTGATACTTTATTCAATTTCTTTTTCTAAGACTGGGTTATTTAAGTAGTCCATTTCCTCTTCTGTTAATCTGGGCAATTTATAATTTTGTAAATATTAATCCATTTCATTCAGGTATTCACATTTATTGCTGTGTAATTAAGCAGAATAGCTCCTAATATTTGTTTTAATTTCTTCTTCATTACTGGTGAATTCACCTTTCTCATTTTTGATATTGGCAATTTGTTTTTCTTTTTTTTTTAAATCAAATTAACCAATTGTTAACCTATTTTATATTTTAAAAAAGCTGCTACTTTTATTTGTTAGTTCAACAATTTTCTTACTTTCAATTTTATTAATCTCTCCTTTGATTTGCAAGATTTCCAATTTGGCATTTAATTGGAGATTTTTTTTTCTTTTTCTAGTTTTTTTCTTAGTTGCATGCCCGATTCATTGATCTGTTCTTTCTATATTTTGTTGATAGAAATATTTAAAGATAGAAATTTTCCCCTATGTGCTGCTTTTGCCATTAAGTTCTTGTTGTTGTTGTTGGAATGTTGTCTCCATGTTGTCATTCTCTTTAATGAAATCATTGATTGTTTCTTTAATTTGTTCTTTGACCTACTTATTCTGTAGATTAGATTATTTAGTTTCCAATCAATTTTAATCTATCTTTCCACTACTCTTCACTGAATGTAATTTTTATTGTATTATGATGTGAAAAGGATGCTTTTAATATTTCTACTCTTCTGCATTTGGTTGTGAGGTTTTTATACCCCAATATATGGTCAATTTTTGTGTAGTACTATTGAAAAAAAAAGGTATATTCCTTGCTATTCCTGTTCAATTTTCTCCAGAGATCTATCATATCTAACTTTTCCAGAATTCTGTTTATCACTTTAATTTCCTTCTTTTTTTAAAATTATATTTATCTAGTTCCCAAGAGCAGAAAGTTGAGGTCCCCCACTAGTATAGTTTTGTTATCTGTTTCTTCCTGAAACTCATTTAGCTTCTCCTTTAAAAATTTATCTTCTAGAAATCTAACTTGCCCTATAGGAAGCAGGAGGGAAAAGGAGAAATAAAAGAGAGGGAGGACAGAAGGGAGGAAGAAGCAGTAAGGATAAAGGGGAAGAAAAGGGAAAGGGCTAATAGAAGGGAGGAGGGATTGAGGAAGGCGGTGGTCAAAAGTGAAACACTAGTGAGGAGGGAAAAGAAGAAAAGAGAAAGAAAAGCATAAATGGGGGGGAGAAGGATGGAGAGAAAGACATAGTAATCACACCTATGAATGTGAATGGAATGAATTCTCCCATAAAACAGAAGCAGATAGCAGAATGGATTAAAAAAACATAATCGTACAATATGTTGTTTACAGGAAACACATTTGAAAAAGAATGACACACACAGGGTAAAGGTAAAAGGCTGGCACAAAATATATTATGCTTCAGCTGAAGTAAAAAAGGCAGGGATAGTAATCTGAACAAAGCAAAAGCAAAAATAGATCTTATCAAAAGAGATAAAGAAGAAAACTACATCCTACTAAAAAGCACCATAGGGGCAGCTAGGTGGCACAGTGGTTAGAGCACTGGCTCTGGAGTCAGGAGAAACTGAGTTCAAATCTGGCCACAGACCAAACACTTGACACTTACTAGCTGTGGGATCCTGGGCAAGTCACTTAACCCCAATTGCCCCCCCCAAAATGAAGAACAAATAAAAGTCACCATAGACAATGAAGTAATATTATTACTAAACATATATGCACCGAATGGTATAGCATCCAAATACTTAGAGAAGAAATTCAGGGAGTTACAGGAAGAAATAGACAGCAAAACTATACTAGTGGGAAATCTCAACTTCCCCTTCTCTGAACTAGATAAATCTAACCACAAAATAAACAAGAAGTTAAGGAGGTGAGTAGAATATTAGAAAAGTTAGGTATGGTAGACCTCTGGAGAAAACTGAATGGGGATAGAAAGGAATATAATTTTTTTCTCAGTGTTACATGTCACATACACAAAACTTGATGATATACTAGGACATAAAAACCTCACAATCCAATGCAGAAAAGCAGAAATGTTAAATGCATCCTTTTCAGATCATGACGCACTAAAAATTATATGTAATAAAGGGCCATGGAAAGATAGACTAAAAAAAATTGGAAACTAAATGATCGAATCCTAAAACATGATTGGGTCAAACAGCAAATCATAGATAACTTTATTTAAGAGAATGACAATAATGAGACAGCACACAAAAACTTATGAAATGCAGCAAGAGCAGTTCTTAGGGGAAGTTTTATATCTCTAAATGCTTACATGAATAAAATAGAAAAAAAAGGAGATCAATGACGGGTATACAACTGACAAAAACTACAAAAAAATTAAAAATCCTCAACTAAACACTAAATTAAAAGTATTGAAAACCAAAGGAGAAATCAATAAAATTGGAATTAAGAAAAATATTGAACTAGTAAAACTAAGAGCTGGTTTTATGGAAAAAACAATAAAAAGATAAACTTTGATTAATTTAATTTAAAAAAATAAAACCAAATTAATAGTATCAAAAATGAAAAGGGTGAATCGACCACCAAGGAAGAGGAAATTAAATCAATAATTAGGAATTATTTTGCCCAACTATGCCAACAAATTTGACAATCTTAGTGAAATGGATAAATATTTACAAAAATGTAAATTGTCCAGGTTAACAGAAGAGGAAATAAAAACAATTTAAATAATCCCATCTCAGAAAAAGAAATTGAACAAGCCATTGATGAACTCCCTAGGAAAAAATCTCCAGGAGATGGATTTACATGGAATTCTATCAAACATTTAAAGAACAATTAATTTCAATACTATATAGACTATTTGGGAAAATAGTGAAGAAGGAGTCTTACCAAATTCTTTTTATGATACAAATATGGTGCTGATACCTAAACCAGGAAGAGTCAAAACAGAGAAAGAAAATTATAGACCAATTTCTAATGAATATAGATGCAAAAATTTTAAACAAAATATTAGCAAAAGATTACAGCAACTTATCACAAGAATAATACACTATGACCAGGTAGGATTTATACCAGGAATGCAGGGTGGTTCAATATTAGGAAAACTATCAGCATAATTGAGCATATCAACAACAAAAAACAGAAACCACATGATCATCTCAATAGATGCAGAAAAAGCTTTTGACAAAATACAACACCCATTCCTATTAAAAACACTAGAGCATAGGTATAAATGGAGTCTTCCTTAAAATAATAAATAGCACTACTAAAACCTTCAGCAAGCATCATATGTAATGGGGACAAGCTAGAAGCATTTCCAATAAGATCAGGGGTGAAACAAGGATGTCCATTATCACCACTGTTATTCAATATTACTGGAAATTTAGCTTTAGCAATAAGAGAAGAAAAAGAAATTGAAGGTATTAGAATAGGCAAAGAAGAAACAAAGCTATCACTCTTTGCAGATGACATGATGATATACTTAGAGAATCCTAGAGAATCAAGTAAAAAACTACTTGAAATAATAAAACTTTAGCAAAGTTGCAGGCTATAAAATAAACCCACATAAATCATCAGCATTTCTATATATTACCAACAAAGCCCAACAGCAAGAGATAGAAAGAAAATTCCATTTAAACTTACTGTAGACATTATAAAATATTTAGGAGTCTACTCCCAAAACAAACCAGGAACTATGAACACAATTACAAAACACTTTTCACACAAATAAAATCAGATCTAAATAATTGGAAAAACATCAGTTGCTCATGGGTAGGCTGAGCTAATATAATAAAAATGACAATTACCTAAGCTAATTTACTTCAGTGCATACCAATCAAACTACCAAAATTATTTTATAGAGTTAGAAAAAATAATAACAAGATTCATTTGGAAACAAAAGGTCCAGAATATCAAGGAACTAATGAAAAGAAATGCAGGGAAGGTGGCCTAGCATTCCAGATCTTAAATTGTATTATAAAGCAGCAATCATCAAAACTGCTTGGTACTGGCTAAGAAATAGGAGTGGTGGATCAGTGGAATAGGTTAAATATGCAAGACACAGTAGTCAATGACTATAGTAATCTATTATTTGATAAACCCAAAGACCCAGCTTGGATAAGAACCACTCTTTGAAAAAAACTGCTGGGAAAACTGGAAAAGAATATGGCAGAACTAGGCATAGAAAATCTCACACCATATACCAAAATAAAGTCAAAATGGGTTCACTTTAGATATAAAGGCTGATATAAGCAAACTGGAGAACAAGGAATAGTTTACCTATCAGATTATGGAGAACAGAAGAATTCATGACCAAACAGGAGATAGAGAACATTATGAAAAGCAAAATGGATAATTTTGATTACATTAAATTGAAAAGTTTTTGCACAAACAAAGCCAATGCAACTAAGATTAGAAGGAAGGTAGAAAATTGGGAAAGAATTTTTACAACCAGTCTCTCTTAAAGGGCCTCATTTCTAAATATATAGAGAATTAAGTCAAATTTATAAGAATACAAGCATTCCCCAATTGATAAATGGTCAAAGGATATGAACAGAGGCAGTTCTCAGATGAAATTAAAGCCATCTATAGTCATATGAAAAAATGCTCTAAATCATATTGATTAGAGAAATGCAAATCAAAAAACTCTGAGGTACCACATCACACCTATCAGATTGGCCAACATGACAAAACAAGAAAATGATAAATGTTGGAGAAGATGTGGGAAAATTGGAACACTAATGCGTTGTTGGTGGAGTTGTGACATGATCCAAACATTTTGGAGAAGAATTTGGAACTATGCTAAAAGGATTATAAAACTGTGCATACCCTTTGACCCAGTAATAGCTCTTCTAGGGATATATCCCAAAGAGATCATACAAATGGGAAAAGGACCCACATGTACAAAAATATTTATAGCAGCTCTTTTTGTGGTGGCAAAGAATTGGAAACTGAGAGGATGCTCATCAATTGGGGAGTGGCTGAACAAGTTGTAGTATGTGAATGTAATGGAATACTATTGTGCTATACGAAATAATGAACAGGCTGACTTTAGAAAAACCTGGAAAGACTTGTATGGTCTGATGCTGAGTGAAGTGAGCAGAACCAGGAGAACGCTGTACACAGTAACAGCCATGTTGTGCAATGACTAATATTGATAAACTTAACCCTTCTCAGCAATACAAGGATCTAAGATATCTCCAAAGGCCTCATGATGGAAAATGCTATTTATATCCAAAGAAAGAACTATGGAGTTTGAATGTAGATAGAAGCATACTATTTGCTGTCTTTTTCTCTTCTGTTGAGTTTTGTTTCCTCTTTCTGGTGGTGCCTCCTATTATTTCTAATTCTTACTTACAACATCACTAATATGAAAATATGTGTAATTGGAATATGTGTATAGCCTGTATCAGATTGTGTGCTGTCTTGGGGAGGGAAGGGAAGAAAAAATTTAAAACTCAAAAGCTTATGGAAGTGATTGTTGATGATTCAAAATAAGTTAATTTTAAAAAATAAATTATTTTTTTTAGTTAGCTTTTATATCTCATTTTCTATTTGGATAATTCTATTTTTAAGGAGTTATTTTCTTTGATGAGTTTTTGTATATCTTTTTTTTCCATTGGGGGGGTTCTTTTATCAAGCTGTTGACTCACTTTTGATTCTTCTGCATTACTCTCATTTCTTTTCCCATTTTTTCTTCTACTTTTCTAGTTTGCTTTTTAAAAATCCTTTTACAGCTCTTCCAGGAGTTCTTTTTGGGCCCGAGACCAATTTAATTTTTCTTTGAGACTTCACATATAGCCATTTTGACATTGTTTTCCTCTTCTAAGTTTGTGCCTTGATCTTCCAGGCCACCACAGTAACTTTCTATAGTCATTATTTTTTTCTTTGCTCATATTTTTTGCCTATTTTGTGCCTTTGTGCTTTTATTTAATGCTTGGGCTCTGCTCCCGTACTATCTCAAGCTTTTTGTGCTGCTGCTTCTTGTGCCTTGCTGCTGGCTTTCCCTGAGCTTCAGGGCCTAGCTGCCAGTTTGCACTGAAGGGGAGCCTCTGTGCTGGCTGCTACTGGGAGCAGGGACTCCCTGTTGGCCTGTCCTTGGGGCTGGGTCTCACAGGTGGATTACCTTTGGGATCAGATCCTCACTGCAGACCCCCTCGGTGTGGCCTGTTGTTGCGGCTCTTATACTTTACTCCCTTCCCACCTCAGTGAGACAGACCACATAGGTTCTGAGGGAGTTTGCAATGTTGTTTGGAGGAGAATTGGGTAGGGCTCCCAGAAGTTCCTTTCTCACTCTACCGTTTTGGCACTAGAAGTCTCCCAAATACTCTTAGTGAAAAGACCAGAGCTGAACAGAAACTTTGAAATACAAACATAGGAATAAAAAGTAACATAATAAGATAAATACTAACAAGCAACCATGAGGCACAAAACAGGGATAAATTGCTTACATTTTAATATAGGGAGATGACTGATGTATGCTCTCAGAAATCTTCCATCATCAAGTATCATAGAGGGAATCTAATTGGGGACCCTACAGTGATTCTGTTATGTTTTATGATCTTAGAAGAAAATTTGAATGAGAGAAAGAGGAATACACTAAGGTTGGTGAAAATTATCTCCCACACTTGGGATGTGCAAGTAGAAGTCTATACAAAAAAGGGGTAGGGAAGAGGACAGGTCCCATGTGAATCTCACACTCATCTGAATGGGTCAAGGGAGGGAAGAATACGCACTCACAGAAATGTAAACAGCTGGGTACAGAAATGTATTTCATTAACAGAAAAAAAAACTGAAAGAAAAGGGAAGAATGGAAAAGAGTAAAGAAGAAGGAGGGTAGATTAAGGGAGGAGCTAATATGAGTAATAAAAATGAAAAAGTGTGAATTCGCAACCGATGAAGGATAATTTTTTTTAAATTCTTAGTAATGATTCCACCAAATTATTTGCCAGTAAAACTGATTATCTAAATTAAATGAGTGAATATTTGTAAAAATGTAAAATGCTCAGATTAACAGGACAAGAAACAGGTAAAGTAGCCCAATCTTTGACAAAGCAATTGAACAAATCATAAAAGAACCCTTACAGAGTCTTGTTCCATTCTCCTCTGTTTTTAAGTGCTACAGCCCTTTAATACTGTGATTGCCTTTCCATTGGGAGTTTATTGAAGTATATAGCATATAATATGGCCTAAACTTATTTTCTGCCAAATTACCTTTCCATTTCCATAGGAGTTGCTATTGAATAGGGAATCCTGCCCTTAGTAGTTTATTTGAATACTTTGTAATAGTTTATTTAATATCAGTATGGTATGTTTGGTTTCTTCTGAGTTGTCTTCATCTAGTTTTTTCTAGTAATCTGCTTTTCAGTATTTTAGCTAGTAAAAAATAAATTAAATGATTACTGTTTAGTAATATACTTAATGTCTGGTAAAAGTATTACCCCACCCCTTTGTTCTTATATTTAAAAAAAGTATTTCCTTAGAGATTCTAGATCTTTTAAAGTTTCTCCAAATAAATTTTCTTTTAATTTTATCTATTTCTATTAATTAACCCTTTGGTGACTTGATTGTTTTAGCACAAAAATGTCTAAATTAATTTAGAGAGTATCATCATTTTTAATTATATTGATGAAACTAAAACATTAAAAATTTATCATCTCTCCACCTTTTTATCTTCCTTTATTTCTGTATATATTGCTTGGTGTTTTTATTTATTTAAGTCCTAAGTCTTGTTAAGTATTAATCCTTCAATTTTACAGATGAAGAAACCAAAGTCAATGAAGGTAAAATGTCTTGCCCTACTTTTGACAGTTTGTTTTTGGCATATCTGGGGCTAGAATCAAGGTGCCCAGTCTCCTCCTCTAGGGCTCTTGCCAGTACACAAGCCTGATTGCTATAAAGTTTAAATATGAAGTTGTTAGGGATTTCTATTTCCCTTGGGAGGAAGAATAGCAGAGGTGACCAAGGAATCCCTAATCGATTGGACTAGGGTGACTCCCAATGAGTTGTGCTTACTTGCTTTGATTCCATGGAGATTGACATGTGCTCTGGCTTCATGCTAAAAGACTTGTGTTTTGTGATAATGAAGTAATCTGGTATTATCTCCTTTTACTTAGGGCCAGCTGGGCCAATGTTGATTTGCAAAAGGATAGAATAGCTTGGAAGCTTAGGAGAAAAAAGTTCTACCTCTTTCTCCCTCCCTCCCTCTGTCTTTTGAGGACATCACTTAAGACTCTCAGCTTTCACTTCTTGGACTTCCAAGTTGAAGGGAAGGGAATTTCTCCCTGCTGCCTCCTCTCCAGCTCAAAGGCAGCAATAAATAAAGAAATCCTTAAATGAATAGATAAACAGAAACAAGATAATGAATGGAGAGAGAGACAGAGACAGAAAGAGATAGAGAGAGACAGACAGAGAGACAGAGACAGAGACAGAGATGAATGCATGAATGAATGTGCTTGCTGGGAGAGTCCTGAGGCTGTACTTCAAGTCTCTTTTTTTTTATGCTTTGCATGTTTTTCTCTGGATCTGAGTCACTTAACCATGATCTCAAGAGATGAGTGCATTCAGCCTTGGCAGCTACCTCATAATTTTGAAGGGCTGAGATTTCTGAGTCCATGCTGGTGGAAGGTGCTTTGTTAATTGCTTCTCAGAAGAGAAGATGCATTACCACAATGAGGATGCTATAGGTGAAAAGTCTAAAAAGAAAAACCCATAAGCCATAACTTGGTTGATCAGGATATTTGAACCTGACAGTTCATCAGACACCACAGGTCAGAAAAAGGGAATGAAATATTTGCTCAGCAGTGTGATAAAGTACCTTTACCTTGCGGAGAGCTTGTAAGTATAGTGACGTTACTGTTTTATCACTAAGTGTTTATTATTTGTGTTTTAAGTATTGGTTTTGTAGAAGAAGAAATAAATAGCTGTCCTATACCTATTATCTGCTTTTCACACTTCTTTTCTGTAAGGGATGCCATATATTCCTTTAAGGGGAGACCCTAACAATGTTCCATACTTATTTTCCCTGAAATTCTGGCATGGGAGCACAATGATTGAGAGTGTTTCAGGGTAAAAAAAAATCATCTCTTTTTTTTCCAGGATTGAACCCCGTCCATGTGAGTCCAGGTCCAGACACCTTTTTTTTTCCAGGAAGGAGCCTCCTTGAGTCACAGGTGACATCAAGATTGACAAGTAGTGTCCACTTCTGCTATTATGTGTTCTGGCTGAGGATAGGCATGTGAGCAGTGATCATCAGGACAGAGCTACAGCAGTGGTTGCTCATCTTCCCAAGCCCAAGGACTATTTTTTTCAGTGTTAACACTTTTTAAGACATCCACATGATAGTAATAATGTTAGTATTACCCAGTGAGTAAGAAAACAAATGATAAAAAGCTTCTTTGGGTCTAGTGATCCTTTAAAGTGAATATATGTATGTGTGTGTGTGTGTATGCACACACACACATACACACACACACACACACACACACACACATATATATATGTATATATACATATATATATGTATATATACATATATATATATATGTATATGTATATGTAAAATCCCAGCAATAGCTAGAGGCATTTGCAAAATAGTAATGAATATATGTGTGAGACAGTATTTCTTCAGTTCACAGAAGGTAAGTTTGCTAATTGGTTATGCTGAGTCACACTACATATTTTCTCAGACTAAATAAGGCCCAACATGACACAGCTCAGTACAGGGACAATTGGACTGGTAGATGCCTCTCAGCAGCTCCAGACTCTCCTCCCCCTACCTTGGGGCTCCTTCTTGCCTAGGTTGGAACCCCCTGGATTCCATCTTAATCCATTTCTCCCACCTACTGATATACATGTATCCTAATTAGGCACTGCCTCTCTATAAACTGAGAGTATTTTCAGACATGGGGAAAACAATGGCAAGCCTGCAGCCATCCCTGTTATTTCTAGTTAATTCACAACACCGTGGGGAAGCATGAACCTTCTGAACACACTTGAAACTGATCTGGCAAACTGAGTCACTAGCAAGAGTTCCTGGAACTATTCAATCCCTTCCTCCAAATCAAATAATCTCCCTTGGGTAGATAGAGCATGACGAACCAACAATGTGAACTGTCAGCCCTGGATCATCCCAGACTCTAGAATTGATGGGGCTCCATGTCCCTCTTGGCTGTGCTAGAGATGACCCAGGTCTTAGAGCTTTGGGTACCAAGAGCTTTCATAGTATTGGTCTCTTGAGGGCTCTTAAATTTTTTCTCATTCCCCGAAACAAACAAACAAAATAATTCTCAGCATGTTTTGGCAGAATGGAATTACTTGCAAGTCCTTCCCCAATCATACTCTGATTTGTAATTTTTCATCCTTCTCTCCATCATTGGAATTCATAAATGTTCAGTTCAACCTGCCTTGCTTCTGAGCTTTCTCACATGTCTTGGGTCCCCTGCTTCTGCCCGTCCCTCTCTCTACTGAAGGCTGCTCTTGCCTTCTCAGGGAAGCCATCTCTGAGAGCTACACATGCTGCCTCCTCACCTCCAACAAGGGGTATCAGCATCCAAGAGCTTTCACCAACCTCAGGTACCTTGTTGGATGTTTGTATCTTGTCTCTTCAGCTAAACTGTGAGCTCTCTGAGCATAAGGGCCAAACCCTTCTCATGTCCTCGTAAGTATGTCCACCCCCAGACAGTTGTCAGCAACTGGAGTCAAACTGAGAGACCCATTGTCCATCACCTATCTAAGCAGTTATTTGTAGCATGGCCCATGTGTGAGTCAACATCCCTATAAGTGTCTGTCACCTGATCTCATGGTTTCACTTCAGAAATGCTTGGAGGAGTAAGAGTAGACCCAAAAACTTGACTTACACAGCTTCTTTTGATCCCTGTATCAGTGCAATGAAGCCAGCAGCTGCCATGTAGTTCTAAGAGTATCAGGAAAGCTCTGGATTCAAATCCCCTCATGGATCCTTGCTATCTATGGGACCATGGGCAAGGAATTTCTACGCCTATGACTTTATTTCCCTTATCAATAAAATGGAGGTAACATATGTCGGGGCAGCTAATGGCGCAGTGGAGAGAGCACCAGGCCTGGAGTTAGGGAGGCCTAAGTTCAAAAATCCAGCCTCACATTCTTATTGGCTGTGTGACACTTGGCAAGTCACTTAACTTCCATTTTCCTCTGTTTCTTCATCTGTAAAGTGGGGATAATAACAGTGCCTATCTCCCAGAGTTGTTGTGAGAATCTAAGGAGATGAGAACTATAAAGCACTTAGCACATAGTAGGTGCTCTATAGATGTTAGTCATGATGATGATGATGAAGATGAGCTATCATGAAAAGCCAGTTCGAAGATGCATCTGCTCAAGGCCCTAAACAAACATCAGCCTTCATCAATACAATTTTACATATTTACAGGGAAACTGTGGCACCGGGAGAGGAAATTGTTGACCTGGACCTTCGCCCTCAACCCCGCCCCCCCCATCAAATCTGTTCCTCATACTAGATGATTCTGCAGAGGCTGTGAACAGGAGCTGTCCAGAATGCTCAGGATTTATCCTAGAGTGAGGAGCAAAATTAAAGTAAAATTAAAGCGAAACATACACACACACACACACACACACACACACACGCATACACACACACACACACACACACACACATACATGCATGCACACATGCACACACACATGCACACACTTCAAAGAAGGCCAAGAAAAGGTCTCCTGATCCCCCTTTGATGTAGTACCCCCTGCCGCAAACCGTGATGCCAAGTCTTTAGCCCCACTTAATGCTATTTGTAGTCTTAATCAGTTCCCTTTGGGAGGTCACTCATTGCAGAAGGGGAACAGGTAAATTCCCCTTGCTTCCACTAGGGAACCTTTACCGGATTCTTCCTGCTCCCCTTTACCAAGTGCTTAACTCCCTGACGAGCAGAAGGGAGAGCACACCTCCCTGGACAACCAATTACTTTATGGCCAAGGAAAGATTGAGGCACTAAGGATGGTTTCTCTTTTCTCCTCCCTTTCCCTCTCCACCCCTCCCTCCCTTACACTTCTCCCTCCCCTCCCCTCTTCTCCTCTCCCCTCTCCTCTCCCTTCCCCCCTTTCCCCTCTCCCCTCCCATCCCTTCTCCTCCTCTCCCCTCTCCTCCCTTCCCCTCCCCACCTCTCCGTCCCTTCCACTTCTCCCTCCCCTCCCCTCTTCTCTACTCTCCCACCTCTCCCCTTCTCCCTCCTCTCCTCTTCCCCATCTTCTCCCCTCCCCTCCCTTCTTTCCCCTCCTCTTCCCTCTTCTCCTGTCCTCTCCCCTGCCCTCTCCTCTCCCCACCTCTCCTTTCCTCTCCTCCAGTGATACTTCTTTACCTTTCTGATTGGCTTCTCTACCTGCTGTTCCACCAGAACCTCAAACTCAACATGCTCCGCACTGAATTCTCTTTTCCTTTGAGGAAGCACAGCTCTTGAAAAGATGTGGTGGAGAGAGAAAAGAAGAAAGTCAAGACCTGGAGGAAACCACAGCCCCCAAAGCAGAAAAACAACCAAGAGAGAAAAGTTGCCACCAACAGCACTCAGACCCTTTGGCCTGTTCTATTAGAAAATAAAATTTAAAAAGAGCTGGGTCATCATGGCCAGGTTTTACAGATGCTAATTAAACAATTACATTGTGATAAGCTGAAACAGAAATGCAGAGTAGAACCGGGACTACAGTGGTCTGAGTCACTCCTCTACCTCACTGTTTCTCCCTCTAGTCTCTCCTCTCTGTCTCTCTATCTCTTTATTTATCTCTCTCTTCTTCTCTTTCCCCTTCTTTTCCTCCTGCTCAGTTTGTCTTCCCCACACACACACTCCTTCCTTCCTTTTACACAGAGATGACTTTGGATGACTTTATACTGGGACACTCACAAGACACTGGCTAATTGCTCATTTCTGGGAATTGTGCTGAAAAAGTAATGTGCCTCCTCTAGCCCACAGAAATGAAGAAGTTGATAAATCCATAGCAGTGAGCTTTGGCAATCAGATACTAACCTCACCTTTTTGTCTCATCTTTTCTGAGCTTGTGTTCCTGTGTTCAAGTACATGTGGATATAGGTGTCCCCTGAATAACCTCCAAACCCACTGGCCATGCTGTGCCATATTTAATCATGCTGACATGCTTCAGTAGAGTCAGTCAATAAATAGTTATTAAGCACCTACTATGTGCTAGGCACTGCACAAGTGCTGGGGATACAAAGAAAGGCAAAATACAATCCACGCTCTCAGGCCACTCCCATTATATTGGAGGAGACATCATGCAAACCTATATGTATCCATAAGCTATAGACCAGCTATATTGGAGACAGAGGAGCAACGAGCCATGGAGGGAACAGCCGGGCTGTACTCAGTGCAGTTCCAGAACAAATATCCTCACGTGTTGGCAAGAAGGAGCAATTCAAGCAATGGCATCTCTGATCGCTCCTCCCTGGATGCAGGAAGGCATGGACTTGTCCAGTTCCTGACTAAGCCAACCTTGTTCATCTAGGATGTGCATAATGTGAAGATAACACCACCTGACCAGGACAGGGCAATGGGATTAGGCTCCACATTCAAACCTCACATGGTTAATGGGAGGTCCTTTTCTCAGGCTTGAAGGAGGAGCTGTGTACAATGGCTTCTTAAATACACTGGATGTTGGAAGCTTGATTGTATAATTGGCTGAAATGTAAATACAAGCAAGACCCGTGGGTTGCCTGACACATTCCAAGCACTGTGCCCACCTCATTGACACTTTGCATTCTAGGGTATGGAACAATAAGGAGGTAGAATACTTGTGGAATTAAATTACATTTTTCTATTCATCAAAAAGCAGAAAGTGCCTCCTATATGCTAAACACTGGGGATGCAAAGACAAAAGTGAAAGTCCTTGTCTTCGAGGAGAGTCTAGGAGACATAGCAGGGTCACACCCAGGGAATAAACACAAAATGGATAAAGGATCCTTTTTGAGGAAGGTCCTAACATCTGAGGGAATACAGTAAGACTTCCTGTAGAAGGTGGCATTTATTTGAGCTGAGCTTTGGAAACAGGAGAGATTTCAACATATACTATGAGCTTGTTGAAATGAAAACACTATAAAAGACTTGAAAATAAGGTATCAAGAGTTCCAGAACAGCTTGAGAGGATATGAAAACAATTGTTTAGACTCTCTCCCACCCCCACTAAACTAGGGCATAAACCATCCCTCCTGACATCACTTTCAATTTTCCATTATTCCAGTCAACCCTGTATTCTCTACTGAGGTCTTGATGCCCACTGCCTAGTCTCCATCTGATTCACCAAAGGTGCCCTGGGGCACTGAAAGGAGGGGTGACCTGGATCAGGGGTTAATTGATGTGCTTTCATCCCCATTGTTACACTTGCTGGCACATTAGCCAGGTATGGATAGGGACTAAAGCCTGCTCTGCCCTACCCCTTTCCTGCCCCTGTCCTGCCATGGTGGTCCTATAGGACTGGCTATGGTCTGATTCTCCTGTTGTTTCATAGCTATGAGGTCCTGCTTCCTGGAAGGGACACCTGCACCCTATGTCTCAAGCAGGCAAATGAGCAGAAATAGATGGAACAAAGTATTGGTGTGTATTCACAGTACTAAAAATCAGGTGTTCCAAGAGCCTGGTACAGACAGAAATCAGGTGTGTGTAGAAGTGGAGATGGTGAGCACCTCCTACTTTATCATACAACCAGAAATGGAGCCCAGGCTGGAGACCCACCCCCAGTCATCAGTGGTTCCATTGGCTCCACAGCTGGACTGGTTGGCTCCCAAACAGAAAAGGAAAAGAGAAGCACAATGGGGTTGAGGCCCATGTCCCAGACCATGGTCCAAATGGTTCTGTGATGCTAAGTTTCCATGTTAGCAAAAAGTGATAAAGACCCTGGAAGGAGACATGAAGCCTGATCCACTGCTGGGAACCTTGGTGACACTCCCTTCTCCCCCCACCCTCCTCCTTCAATGGAGTCACAATCTCCATGCAAGCATACCTGGTCCAATGATGATCAGAATCCACTTCTGGCTGCCCATCCTGTGGGCTCCTTGCCCATGTCTGCCTACATATTATGCCTCATACATCAAAAGAGAAAGCAGATAGTTTTAGCCAAGGATGGGAAGCTTATTAAAGCTGGCAAACCATGGCCAGGGAGCATGCTATAATCTCACCCCAAACTGTTTTGACTTATCCACTCTTAAACAAGCATATACATACATGTATGCAGGTATGCACACATGTACACATGCACACCCACATATTTGCGCCTTTCAGACTGCACAAGTGTTTTTGAAATGCACCCACATTCCAAAGAATATTGATGTATTGGGAGACAGACAATGAAAGCAAATCCTTCTGTGTAGGATTTTATTTGTGTATATTTATGTTCGTAACTAAAGCAAAGGTTGTTTTGTGCTGTTGTATGATGTCCATCTAAGCATGTCTTCACTAGTATAGAAAGAACTCCAGCATTGGCACCATTGGCCAATAATATGGGGTCGCCTGTGCTGATATCCAAGCTTTCATTGCATTTTGCTGGATTTTAGGGAAAGAAGATTTTAATGCATTGAGGGAAACCTGGCAGGAAGTGTGCTAAGGTGGTAAGGGGCTGGTCCACACCCACTTGCTGGCTCCTGAGGAAGATGGATGATGAAATAGCTAATATGAGGGCCATGAGCTCAGGATAATCAGCCAGCTGACAGGCTTGCTACCTTATTCATTAATTTTCTGACACACTAATCGTCACTACCATACACTTCCTATTTTGTTATCATCTGTGTTCTCAAGCTTCAGGGACTTTTTTTTAATGGTCCAGTTAAATCCTTTCATTAATTTGTTCACACTTTGCATTGCAGAGAGAGATGGTAGGGGGTGATTCTGTGGCATTTGGATTTCCTCAAGGTGCTCATTAGGACTAGAAATTCATTTGACTATTGGAATTAACTATAATAATTGGGAGACTCCAATGGCGTTTGACTGTTACTTGGAAGAAAGTCAAGTGCCCTGGAGGGGTGCCAGGGCATGACTAATAGTGGGCATCAACACAGAAATTTATCATATGGGTGTCCAGCTGTGAGGATAACCACTGCCATGTAGAGCTCTGTCCCTTCCCAGGTCCTTCTGAGGATCCTGTGGGTCACACCAGTCATAGCCAGAATGAAATGTCAAGGAGGGTTGTTGAGTGCATGACCTCAAGCTCTTAGAAAAGGAAAAGATCTCAAGAGATGGTCAGGTTCAACCCTTTGTCATTAGGTAAGGTATCATCATCCCCATTTCCTGATGGAGTGGGGTTTAGAGAAGAGTCATCTGGTCACTCAACAAACATTTATCAGGTGCTTATTATATGCCAGGCACCATACTAAACACTGGTGATATGAAGAAAGGCCCCTGTCTTCAAGTCAGGCACATTAAAATGAGGGGGTAGGGGAGATGGCATGTAAATAATTATGGATGTACAGGATATATACATTGTAAATGGGTGGCACCAACAGTGGGTGGGGCAGGGCAGAAAAGACCTCCTGCACAAGGTGGGAGAAGAGAAAGGGAGTTGGTTGTCTCTCGTGCAGTTTTACGTGTGTAAGGGTTTGGGGAAGGAGGAAGAGCAAGACAGAGAGGAGAAAGTAGGAAGATGAAGGGGGATCTGGGCTGTAATTTCAATGACCACTGCTCCTCAAACCCAGGACACATGTTTAACACTTTCTAGGAAGTTGAGAGGTCTAAGGAGAGGAGGTCAGTGTCATACCACTGACTCCAGCCAGCACACTTTCCAGCAGGGAGCCTAGCTCAGAGTTACTCTTGTGCAGAGCAGGTATTGAAGCAGCTTCCACTGTTGGTGACACCCTGCTCCCTCTGAAGATTACAGTAGGCAGTCATTAGTCCCTATCCATGTTTTAGGGGCACAGGTCTCTTCAGAGTCTAATATCCATTGGCCAGCCTTGTGTCTTTCTCACTCTTGAAACATTTGCCAACATAATTGGCTGGTGAACTAGAGGTGGATTGTTTTTACCACCTTCCTCTATGGTCACATTTGCATCTATATTACAGGCTATATCTTAAGTGGGAGGGCCTTCCTTACAGAGTTCTGTGTCAAATTTCTCTCCCTCCTTATCCTCTGCAGCAGCAGTTGCCTCACAAGCAGAGATAATTGATATAGGGGAGAGATCTCTTGGCAAGGACTCATCATGAGCCCTGCAGTATGAGATGACCAAGGATCTCATGGAATGATGTTTCTTGTCTTCAAATAAAATTCTTTTTTTTTCCTCTTCAAGGAGAATTGGGATGTGAAGGAAGGGTGTGGGGATCCAGTTTCTACTCAGATGCTATTCCTTTTGGGGGGCTTCATTACTAGTGAGAATGCCAAGATAGATACAATTCAGTCCCTTCAGCCTCAGGTCCACATTGGTCACTGCACAAGGATCCCCTTTCAGAAACCAGCCATCTAACAATCACATCACCCTAAATATACCATCCCCCCGGTCACTGCCCAGCCACCATTATTGTAGAAATGAAAGGGGCCAATTCCACATTGTTGGTGGAATTGTGAAATGATCCAACCATTTTGAAGAGCAATTTGGAACTATTCCTAAGGGGCTATAAAAATGTGTGCACCCTTTGACCCAGCAATAGCACTTCTAGGCCTGTATCCCGAAGAGATCATGCAAATGGGAAAAGGACCCACATGTACAAAAACATTTATAGCAGCTCTTTTTTGTGGTAGCAAAGAAATAGAAATTGAGGAGATGCCCATCAATTGGGAAATGGCTGAACAAGTTGTGGCATATGAATGTAATGGAATACTGTTGTGCTATAAGAAATGTTGAACAGGTAGACTTCAGAAAATCCTGGAAAGGTTTGTATGGTATGATATTGAGTGAAGTGAGCAGAACCGAGAGAACGTTGTACACAATAACAGCCACGTTGTGTGATCACTAACTTTGATAGACTTAGCCCTTCTCAGCAATGCAAGGATCTAAGACATATCCAAAAGTCTCATGATGGAAAATGCTATCCACATCCAAAGAAGGAACGATAGAGTTTGAATGCAGATCGAAGCAGACTATTTGCTCTTTTTTTTTCTGTTTTGTTTTGTTTCCTCTTTCTTGTGTTTCCTTCTATTGGTTCTAATTCTTCCTTACAACATGGCTAGTGTGAAAATGTTTCATAGGAATGTATATGTATAGCCTCTATCAGATTGTGCACCGTCTTGGGGAAGGAGGTGTGGAGGCAGGGAGAGAATAATTTAAAACTCAAAAGCTTATGGAAACAATTGTTGATAAATCAAAATAAATTAATAAAAAAAAGAAAAGAGTTTCACTTTGTTTCCTGGACTGTCACAGTCAAAAGAAATTGTCCACAGTGGCCAACCAAAATGTGAGGACCTATTTTGTGGAGAGCAAGGAAGGTCCTCAAAAAGCAAATATCATCTTCTTTTCAGGACCTTGTCACAGTGGTAAAACCTGCCAATCAATCAGTCACCAAATTTGGGTTTGAATAGCAGAACCTTTGAGACATTAGAAGCATCTTCACCTAACAATGAAATATCAGAGAAGAACTTTGCAAAGGCTCTTTTACATACATGGGGAAAATGTCCACATCTGGTGGCACTAGAATCCTTTCAGTATCTGACTCCAATCCTCCTTTCCAGACTTGGGGTGTATTACTCAACTTCAAACTCCCCAGATTCTGAACTGAAGCTAAACTACTGATCATTTTTCCATCGCCTCATTGTGTTTTCTCATGCATTCACTCATCTCTGGAACAGAATGCACTCACATTCTTACCTAGTGAAAGGCTTCCTCTCTTTCCAAGTAAATTCAGGGGCCTCCTCCCCTAAGAGACTTCCCTAAGTTCTTCCACAAACTATTATATTCCTCTAATGGCTTCTTCTAGCTGCTTTCTCCATTCCAACTTCCAATGTAGTAACCATTCATGTGCATCTTCTCACCTCCTCTACTAAACTGGAAATTCCTTGAAAACAGACTTCTGGGTAGCAAGGGTTGGACTAGACTCCAACCAATGGAGTATTGAATCTGCACTTGGCAACTTTTGGGACAATGTGTGGCTCAAAGAAGAAGGGTGTGGCACTTTAGGATGATGCCTCAAATCCTGTAAGGTCCCTTGGCTTCCCTAATGACATCACATCTGAGGATTGGCCGCTCAGCCAAGAATGAGGTCCAAGGAGTGGATCTGCTCTCTCACTCCCTTTGTCCCCATTAGCTAAGCAAGCCAAGAGTCTTCAGTCCTTCACTTCCCCCCAACCAGAGAAGAGGTTAATGCCCTCCCCAGATCTAGAAAAAGATGAGAAATGTGAGCACAGGACAGGTAAGTCCCATGTGTCGGCTTGGCACGTCACCTTGCCTCAAACCCTAGCCTGGCTGTTTCTTGAAGCTGGTAATGCTTTTCCATATGTTCTCATTTGATCCTTACAACAACTCTGTGAGGAAGGTACTATTATTACCCCCATTTTGTGGATGACAAAACTCATCCGGAGGTTAAATGACTAGCCCAGGGTCTAGTGAGTATCTGAGGGAGGATTCAAACTCAGGTCTTCCTAACTCCAAATCCAGCACTTTATCTACCATGGGGTCACCTGGCAGCCCAGGTGACAGAACAGTGATCCTGAGAGGTACATATTCAGTCTGAGAGATCTGGAGCTTGGGGTCCCTTCACTGGAGCTGAATAGCAGCAGAACAAATGTTCTTCAACTATACTCTCCTTTGTGAAAAAGGAAGAGCCCCAAGTCCTGGCCTGGCTAATCAGAAGACATGGAGCAGTCAGTCAAAACCCATTTCTTAAGTGCCTACTACATGCTAGGCACTGTGCCAAGCACCAGGGATACAAAGAAAGGTAAAAGACAGTCCAGTGCCAATGGAATAAGACAGGAAAAATTGGGGATGATTGAAAGAGGGAAGGCCCTGGAGTTATGGGAATCCAGAAAAGACTTCCAGAGAAGGTGAGATTTTAACTGGGATTGGAAGGAAGCCAAGAGGCCAAGATGAGGTGGGAGAGAGGTTGAGGCAGGGGCCCAGCCAGAGAGAAGGCAGAGTCTGGAGATGGAGGGGTCTAGTGTGAAGACCAGCTGGGAGGCCAGTTCACAGAGCATGGGGCAGGGGAAACAGGGGTAGCATACGGGGAGCAGGGAAGATTAAGGGGTGAGGAGATTGAAAAGGCAGTGTAGTGTTGGCTCCCTTCTATGAGACAGGGCTGTAAAATGGGTCCCCCATCCATAAGAACTCTGCACTCAGAAGGCTGGTCATGAAATGGTCCATGTTTACGCTACCAGTGAGCAGAACTCTAACAATGGGCTGAGGCTGGAGCTCTTAGCTCTAGGCTAGGAAGTCTTCCTCACTCCCGGGGGCCTCCCAACGTGTCCTCCTGGCAACATAAGGACTGCTTCAGCCACAGGTGTTTCTGGGAAATCAAATTAAATCTGGCAAATGTCTTCTTTAACAGAATGAATTTTTAAAAATATAATTGAATAGAAGGAAAGCCAAGGAAGGGTAGGTCTGGCTCATTTCTGTTGGCTCCTGCTACTAGAGTGAACACTCATGACAAATGCACATAGTCACACACACACACACACACACACACACACACACACAGCCCTCCCCCTCCTTGTTTTGGAAGTGATCCCTCAGGGTCTAAAGCAGGGAACTCTTGATGTTGAAGACACTAACTTCAGCTGGGCTCGTGGTGCTGCCCCAGGATGACCACCATCTCTTCCTTTTTCTCTTTAGCATTTCTTAAAAGTCATTCCCTCCACATGACACTGAGCTTGCATTAGGGTCTTCCCTTCTAAAACTAGACATCATTACAACCCCAGGGCTTGTGTGGCCAGCCAAGACCTTGCCAGGGGTCATCACAGTAGGAAAGAGTGAGGTCATGGGAGGGCTTTAAAAGCCTAGCAGAGGATTTGATGTTTGATCTTGGAAGAGAGAGGGAACCATGAGAGTTGATTGAGTGTGTGGGGGGGGGGCATGTTCAGACTTGAACTTTAGGAAAATCAGTTTGGCAGCTGACTAGAACTAGAGTGGGGGGAGATTGAGGCAGAAAAACCATCCAGAAGTAGTCCAGGAATGAGGTGATAAAGGCTGCACCTAGAAAGTGAAGGGCTTATCCAGCAAACCTGCCAAATGCTTCCTATTTTAAATTATAACTGTCATGGGAGAGGGAAGGAAATTAGCACTTATAAAGTACCTACTATGTGCTACATACTCTGCTGAGTGCTTTACACATATGATCTCATTCAATCCTCATAATAACGCTGGGAGTTAAGTGCTATTTTTATCTCCTTTTTATATTTAAAGAAATTGAGGCAGGTATAGGTTAAATGACTTGCCTAGGATCACACAGCTGATGAGTGTCTGAGGACAGATTTGAACTCAAGTCTTCCTTACTCTGGTTCCAGTGTTCTATCCACTGTACCAACTGCCTTAAGATTGAGTGTAACGGCAGATATGTTATTACTGCTACTTGTTTAAATCTTTGTTAATGCATACTTTGTGACTCTCTAGCATTAGGCATTTATTTGGAGTGAAGTAAATAAATAACTGTCTTCTACCTGGCTTATGTTACTCATCAAATATCTCCTTACTCTGATCTTTGGTGACAACTCTCCAAATGAGCAAAACCTAAGTTTCGAGTCATTTCCCCCCTTCGCTCTGGGGTTGGTCTATACAAAATCTGAAGGACAAAAGAGCAAGGCTGAGCCCTCTCTAGAAGTCAGGACTGAACTTGGTCTATGCATGTTTGAGTCCAAAGCCAAGAGGAGCCTCTCAATAGAGAGAGAACAGGCACCCAAGTAGCATTTCCTATGGTTCACCCATATGCTATTCCTAGCCCTGAGTATGGGACATTGCACACTGGCACACTGCAGCCATTAAATATTTCTCTACTGGATCATACTGCATGGATTATTATCTTTTTCCTTTCTTTTATTTTTTTTTAAAGTTTTTGGTGTTTGAGGTGATGACTTAATAAGAGGCCTCTTTGTAAGTCCCCTCCTAAGGTAGATCTATGAAGGACACAGAGAACTCTTTCCCCCTCCCCACAAAAGACTCCACATTCCCTGAAATTCTACTCTTTGGTATTCTTCTGTTAAAGAACAACTACATGGGCAGAGACCTGGGAAGAAAAGGGTCTTCATTATCCACAGGCAGGGCTTTGCTGCAGAAGTGCAGTCCAGGGTATAGGATGGAGACCAGAGAAAGAGAACATTTAAGAGTGAAGTGATGGGGAGAGGAGGAGCCTAATTGTGCCAATTTGGTACCATAGCCTCTGGCTGCCATGGATGTAACTACAGTGTATGCCAAGGATTCAACTTGGGGCCAGCTAAATAGGACTAGAGACTCAGAGAGCAGCTCAAAATCTGTCCTAGGCCCAGCTCATGGAAAAAAACAAAGTTGGGGAAAAGTTCTCAGAAGATGTCCATCCCTAGAGCAGAGTCTTGGCAGAGCTCCATGGCCATCTGCATCAATGAAGTCCATGGTCTTACGGAATTGCATTGATCCAAGTCAACTGAGGTATTGACGGCTTCATTAAGGGCCCAGATGGTGAGCACAACAATAAAGCTGAGGTGTTCTAGTTCCAGCAGCTAGGCAGAGGCATCAAGATGTCTGCCATTATATTAAGCTTTGTCTTAAATGCCAAGGGAGAATTCCCAGCAGACAGAAGAGCCTTGGAGTCAACTGGGAGGGGAACTTTGGGAAGGTCTCAAGTAACATGCCCTTTCTGTGAGAAGCGAGGGGGCCCACATCAGCTGGGAAAAGGGTGGAGAAGCAGAAGGACTAGAGGATAAGGGGAGTGGCCCCTAAGGCTACAGAATGGAAGAGCAGCTCAGGGTAAGCAGGCATCCAATTTAGCCCCTGATCTCTCAGCCTCCATGCCTTCTTCTTGCCACTCCCCACTGCAGAAAAACCTACTGACATGAATGCAGTGGAACCATACCTGGCTTCTATGGCCTCCTCTGAATATTGACTATCCCTCACCTTCTCCCCAACTCAGTTCCACAGCCACTCATGTCCTAATTTAGGCTGAAGTTAGCATCAACTCCAGGCTATTTGTTGTTTAGTCATTCAGTCATGCCCAACTTCTCATGACTCCATTTGGGGTAAAGATACTGGAGTCGTTTGCCATTTCCTTCTCCAGCTTATTTTTTGGATGAAGAATCTGAGGCAAACAGGGCAAAGTAAGTTGTACAGGATCACAGAGCTAGTAAATATCTGAGGCTGGATTTGAACTCAGGTCTTCTTGACTCTGGGTCTAGTGCTCTATCCAGTGTCTAGCTGCTCTCCAGGCTTTCATAGGAGCTCTCAAAGTCTTCTTCCTGTATTCCTAACCTGTTCTGTCCTCTGATCTCTGTCCTATCCTTTCCCTCCTCTCCTTTCCTCTCTTCTCTCCTTCTCTCCTCTCTTCTCCCTTCCTCTTCCTCCTACTCTCTCCTCTCCTCACCTCTTCTATCTTTTCCTGTCCTCTCCTCTCCCACCTTTCCTCTCCTCTCCCACCTTTCCTCTCCTCTCCTCACCTCTCCTGTCTTGTCCTGTCCTCTCCTCTCTTTTACATGCAGTTCCTTCCCATGACTCATTGCACCACCTTGGACTTTGGAATCCTCTCCAAAAGGAGAAGGCCTTGATACTGTCAAAAAGACAACACCCCCAAATTCCAATAAGTTCCCCTTTTATTCAATAAAGACCCCTATACAGCTAGGTTCCCATTAGTGTAAATCATAAGTCCTTTAAAGTGATTGTGTATATTCCAATTAGCGCCATTCAAAGTTACAATTATGTAAAATATAGCCATTGGTTATACCCCACTGGAAAAATGCTAGCAGACTTCTGACATTGTGATCTTCCAGAGATTCACTATTCCCTCTAATCAGGACCTGGTTTTGTATGAGCTACAGGACTCCCCTGGGCACTTGGACTCCTCCAGAAGAGAACTACCAGACACTTGAGGCTCGGAGTCAACACCCCAATATCCCGGTGAGTTCTTCTTTCCCTGGATAGAGACTCTCAGCAGGCTCAGACTCCAGAAGGGAAACTATTTAAGCCTTCTCCTCATATGCCTTCTTACTGGCACACTTGACCAAGTGACCCAAATTCAATGGTGCCCAGGTATTGTTCTCCTTCACGTTACATTTGTACTCACTTGTGACTTCTTCCAGTTCTGGGAGGTCATGTTGAAGGTTCTCTTTTGCTACCAGGAGGTATGGCTGCATAGCAGATTCTCCTCTTCTTGATTGAAGTCCAGGGCCACAAACAAACTAGAGAAAATTTGTGAGGTGACCCAAATATAAGGGTGGCCCTGGAAAATCCTCTGCCTCTGGCTACTAGGCTAGACTGGAAGACTCTCAAACCTGAGCATGCTGGAGAGGTGAGCCTCAGAACCTCTCAGCACTCAGCCCAAGGAAAGGCTGCCTCTCAAAGGCTAAAGTCATGAAATCATCATGGGAGGAATGCCCCGATTGGCTGTGGATACAGACATAGGTTCACCTTTGCCGCAGATCCCTCCCCCAACTCTCAGGGCCTCTCTTGTCACTCACTGAGATGCCCTCATTGCTAATGCTGGGTGTCTGGCCTCTGACCTGCACTCAGAAGAGTACAAAGAAAGGAAAATTCAGGCTGAATTTAAGGTCCAGAAATTCCCCTTTCCTTCAACATTTATCCAAAAGTGAAACAAAAAGGTGTCTAATTTTTTTAAATTACTTAACCAGACATCAAGAGACCATCATAAAATCTTGCTCAGAGTGGTATGGCCCATGAGGGCTTGGGACAGCAATAATCACACAGGGTGGTGCCTGTGTGCATTTATTTTTATTTAAAGCCTAATGAATGTAAATAAGCAGAGAAGGAAATGACATGCAAATTCGTTGAATATGACCATCTTGAAGATATAAGACAGGAATCCTGTTTATCAGAGCCATGTAAGCTGATTTTCAGCAACAAATGAGAGAACTCATTTTTATCCTTGTTAAATAAAAGGTAATTAGTGAAATCAAAGAATCATAAAGATGAAAGAGACGATAACCAAGGCCCTCTCATATAATACTTACCTGAACAAAAATGCTATCTGCAACATCCCCAACAAATGGTTGTCCAACCTTGGCTTGAAGACCTCCAATATTAGAAGCCCCCTGAGTCCTGGGATGGTCCAGCCAGCTCTTCCTTTTTTGGCAAATATCTTGATATTTTTTTTTATTAATTTATTTTGATTTATCAACAATAACTTCCATATGCTTTTCAGTTTAAAACTTTTCTCCCCCTTCCTCCCCACCACCCTCCCCAAGATGGTGCTCAATCTGATATAGGCTCTACATATATATTCATATTAAAAATATTTTCAGATTAGTGGTGTTGTAAGTAATAATTAGAACCAAAAGGAAGAACTGCCAGAAAGAGGAAACAAAACTCAACAGAAGAGAAAAAAATAGCAAATACTATGCTTCAATCTGCATTCAAATTTCATAGTTCTTTCTCTGGATGTGGATAGCATCTTCCATCATAAGGCCTTTGGAGATGTCTTAGATCCTTGTGTTGTTGGGAAGAGTTAAGTTTATCAATATTAGTTATCACACAACAGGGCTGTTACAGTGTACAACGTTCTCTTGGTTCTGCTCACTTAACTCAGCATCAGACCATACAAGTCTTTCCAGGTTTTTCTGAAATCAACCTGTTCATCATTTCTTATACCACAATAGTATTCCATTACATTCATATACCACAACTTGCTCAGCCATTCCCCAATTGATGGGCATCCTCTCAATTTTCAATTCTTTGCCACCACAAAAAGAACTGCTATAAATATTTTTGTACATGTGGATCCTTTTCCCATTTGTATGATCTCTCTGGAATATAGCCCTAGAAGTACTATTGCTGGGTCAAAGGGTATGCACATTTTTATAGCCCTTTAGGCATAGTTTCAAATTGTTCTCCAAAATGGTTGGATCATTTTACAACTTCACCAACAATGCATTAGGGTTCCAATTTTCCCACATCTTCTCCAACATTTATCATTTTTCTGTTTTGTCATGTTGGCCAATCTGATAGGTGTGATGTGGTACCTCGGAGTTGTTTTGATTTGCATTTCTCTCATCAATAGCAATTTAGATCATTTTGTCATATGACTATAGATGGCTTTAATTTCTTCATCTGAGAACTGCCTGTTCATATCCTTTAACCATTTATCAATTGGGCAATGACTTGTATTCTTACACATTTGTCTTAATTCTCCATATATTTTAGAAATGAGGCCCTTATCAGAGACACTGGATGTAAACATTATTTCCCAATTTTCTACTGTCCTTCTAATCATGGTTGCATTGGTTTTATTTGTGCAAAAACTTTTTAATTTAATGTAATCAAAGTTATACATTTTTCTTTTTGTAATGTTCTCTATCTCCTGTTTGGTCATGAATTCTTCTGTTCTCCATAAATCTGATAGGTAAATTATTCCTTGCTCTCCCAGTTTGCTTACAATATCAGCCTTTGTTCTAAATCAGGAACCCATTTTGACTTTATTTTGCTATATGGTGTGACATTTTGATCAATGCCTAGTTTCTGCCATACTCTTTTCCAGTTTTCCCAGCAGTTTTTTTTCAAAGAAAGAGTGGGTTCTTATCCCAGAAGCTGGGGTCTTTGGGTTTATCAAATAATAGATTGCTATAGTCATTGACTACTGTGTCTTGCATACTTAACCTATTCCACTGATCCAGCTCCCTATTTCTTAGCCAGTACCAAGAAGTTTTGAGGATTGCTGCTTTATAATACAATTTCAGATCTGGAATGGCTAGGCCACCTTCCCCTGCATTTCTTTTCTTTTCATTACTTCCCTTGATATTCTGGACCTTTTGTTCTTCCAAATGAATCTTGTTATTATTTTTTTCTAATTCTATAAAATAATTTTTAGTAGTTTGATTGGTATAGCACTGAATAAATAAATCAGCTTAGATAGAATTGTCATTTTTATTATATTAGCTTGGCCTACCCATGATCAACTGATGTATTTTCCAATTATTTAGATCTGACTTTATTTGTGTGAAAAGTGTTTTGGAATTATGTTCATGTAGTTCCTGGGTGTGTTTCAGGAGATAGACTCCTAAATATTTTTTAAAGTCTACAGTAAGTTTAAATGGAATTTCTCTTTCTATCTCTTGCTGTTGGGCTTTGTTGGTAATATATAGAAATGCTGATGATTTATGTGGGTTTATTTTGTAGCCTGCAACTTTGAAAGTCCAGCCAGCTCTTCTAAGGTTAGGAGGCTGTCCTTATATGATACTCAAATCTGTCTCCCTAACTTCCACCTATCCCTGGACCACAAAAAATTAATCCAATCTCTCTTCCATATGGCAGTCTTCCAAATACTGTAAAAGAACTATGACTCCCCACATTACAAGATTCTCCTTTCCTCTATCCACCCCTCATAAGGCATGTTTTTCACCATTTGTCTACCCTGCTCCACCTCTTCTGAAAATGTTTGTGTCCCCCTCATCTTCAAAAAGGCCCTCACTTGGTCTATCCATCCCCACTATCTATCATCCCATCTCTGCACCAGGGGTCTCACTTCCTCTTCTCTCACTCTCCTTAACTTGCTACAGTCTGACTTCCAATCTCTTCATTAAACTGAAACTGCTGTCTCCAAAGTCACCAGCAATCCTGAATCACCAAATTCAAGTCTCGTTTTTCATCCCTCTGGTCATCTCTGCAGCCTCCGACATTACCAATCATCCTCTTCTTTCTGTTTTCATGGCACAACTCTCCCCTGGTTCTCTTACTACTTGTGAGACCGTTCCTCTTTTCCAATCTCCCTTACTGGATCTTCATCCTGCCTGTTGATGGTAGTTGTCACCCAGGACTCTGTCCTGAGTTTTCTTCTTTTCTCCTCTCTGCCATTCATTAGGTGATCTCATTAGTTTCCATGAACTCGATTACCATTTCCACATAGAATATTCTCAGATCTACTTTTTCAGCCCTAACCTCTCTTTCATTTTCCAATCTCACATTTCTAAATGCCTTTCTGGAGGCATTCTTTCATCTCTTACAGATGTTTCAGTTGCTTTGAAGTTGTTAGTAGATCTTTCCTTGGCCAAAGCCTTCTGTCAATGCTGGAGCCCACCATGCTGACATGGAGATGGCATCATGGACAGAATCCCAAATGTGGAGCTAGAAATGTCTGAGACCAAATCCTGCCTCAGGCAATAATCAAGAGGGTAACTCTGGACAAGTGGATCATCTTCTCTGAGCCCAAGTTTACCATATCTGAAGTGGGCATAATAATAGTACCTACCAGAGCTTTCTGTAGTAGGAAAAACTTGGGAAAAGTGGTGGGCTGCCCACTGATCAGGAGATGGCTAACAAATTGTGATTTGTAAATATAATGGACTGTTATGGAGCTGTGATCAGTAATGACTGTGAAGGATATAAATAAGAAGAGAAATTTTGGAAGGCTAATATGGACTGATTTAAAGTAGAGCAAGTGGAACCACAAAAGTAATATACTTAATGATTAAAACAATGTAATTAGAAAGAACCAAAAAAATCAAAACTGGAGTTTGTAAAAATATAATAACCACGTCTGGCTCCAAAAGAGGGATAGACAAGTGCAAATCCCTTCATTCAGGGCAAAGGCAAGATACTGGTTTTGGAATACTGTTTTCAATGCCACACTGAGCTAGGCTCCTATTTGGCTGGAAAGAAGTGAGGTTTTCCCTCTGTTAATCTTTGTTATAATGGAAAGCTCTCTGGGAAGGAGCATAGAAAGGGTAATATTTGGAAATGGAAGTGATATGACAACAAACAAAAAGAAAATTTTTGCAAAAGTATCACTTACTTCACAGACTGTTTGTGGAAATCAGATGAGATAAAGCATATAAAGCCAGGTATTATAATAATGATGATGTGAGGCACCAAAGATGTATGAACTTCTGTCTGTAGAATGAAGATTATCAAATTGACAAAAGCACTATGAGAGATTGGATCCATTTCCAATGACTTCTATATTGTAACCACCAATGCAGCCCCCATTTATGGCCATTCCCTTCTTAGGGAAAAGAAACCCACACAGTGAGCATAAGTATTGCATATTGAGGCTTGCATATTGAATCGTTTGTTGGCTTGCTTGCTTTCTTTTTTTGAAGAACAACTCCTTGTTATCTCTTATCTTGACTGTTACAAAGTTCAACAGATTCCCCCTCTGTAACTTTTTTAAGAAGTCTTACTTTTCAGGCTTTACCCTGTAACCACTATAAATTAGAAGTAATTTCTACAAGACAGTGCACAAGCCTTGACACCTGCACTTTCCAAGTCATCTACCACACTAAGCTAGCATTCACTTCCCAAGGTTACTGAAAACTGCTTGTTGGATTGGACTGAAGGCATGCCATAGTTGACTAACTAAGAGAATTATCTGTAACAATCATCCAATTCTGTAAACAATGACCTGTGTATAAGGCCAGTGAGTCTGTTTAATGTTGGCTAAGGACGAAGTGCCCCAAAGAATAAGCATGATCCCAGAAGATTAGGTATTCCTACCCATGCCAATCAGTACTCCCAAAACTTTTGAGGCCATAGCAGAGTCACAATATATTAAGATGTGTTAGAAGGATTTTTTAAGGCATAAACAAGTATAATCCAACTTCAAGTTGAACAGCTGCTAGAGAAGACTGCTATAGATGATTCACTGTTCTTTCCACAGATATGGGAGCTGATGAGACACAAAGACCCATCCAAAGTCTAGCAGGCTCATTTCAGCTCCTTTTTCCTTAATCTTGGGACCCTGCTATAACACAGAAGAGGGACTTGATTGATTCTCTTTGGAGCAAGAGGACAGCATCAGGAGCAATGGGGTGAAGTTATAAAAGGGCCAATTTAGGTGTGATGTCTAGGGGGCCATCACATAATTAGCACTGTCCAAAGGAGGGAGGGGTATCTCGGTGAGGGAGTGAGTTCCCCATTTAGAGGTCTTCCAGCTGAGGCTCTATGATTGCTTGACAGGTGTGCCATAATGAAGATTCCCCTCAAGTACTTATGAAATGAACCAGGTTGCCACTAAGACCCCCTTCCCACTCTCAAATTTTAGGATTCTTTGATTCTAGAATGGCCTACTGACTTCAGCAGCTGTGTGGAGGATGGATTGGAATGGGGAGAGACATAAGGCACAGAGACCACTTAGGAAATAATTTCAATGGCCCAGGGAAGAGGTGATGATGAGAAAGACACTGAAACAAAGTGCTTGTGTGAATAGAAAGAAGAGACTGGAGGCAAGAGATAGTGTGGAGGCAAAACTGAAATCTGTCAACTGCTTGGGCACGTAAGATGAGGAAAGTGACAAGTTGAGGATGATACCAATGTTTTGAATGTGGGAAACTAGAATAATGGTAGTACTTTAGACAGAAATAAGGAAGTTCAGTAGGGTGATGTGCCAGGAGTCTGATGTCATCTTGGCCATGAAAGTTGTTCTGACCAAGATGGTGCCCTTCTTCCCCCAAGGTGGACCTTCCATCCACTGGTTCTTAGGCCTTCTAACCAGATTTGCCAACTCCTGTCACATTACTGAACTACTCTTTTCACACTGTATCAACGAAAGACTTACCTTTCTATGGCAAATGGGCAGAATGTGGACAACTGGAAGGAATTGCCAGAGAGAGTATGGTACTTGGCATGTTAGAGGGTAAGCTTGTTCACATACAGATGTATAATCTTGCCAGATGACTCTTAGATTCCATGCTCTCACCCCCTGCACAACTGACAGAGTGTAGGAAAGAGTGGAAGTGTACCTCTCCTGCTGTGGGTGATGGTGACACCCAAGTGCTTTCTGTAGAATTTTGTGAGAAAGGGCATCAAGCTGTTCTGTCCTTTGAACTTCATGATCCCATTTCTGGGCATATCAAAGACAGACATAAAAGGCATAACAAAGACAAAAATCCCCTCCCCCCTCACGTAGAGCGCTAGATTCAGAGAATCTGTTTGAGGGAAAACAACAAACTGGAAGGAATATGAGTGGTGCGTGATTGTGCCTTATGAAATGATGCCTCTGGGGGATTCCTAGAAATATAGACTGACTTCATTGAAGTAATGCAAAGTAGAACAAATGGAGTCAATCTAACAGTGTACACCATGACTACAGTCGTGTAAGTGAAATGTGGAGTCATCGCACATACTACCCAGCAGCCAGCAGGAGAATGAGGAAGCACCTCCCTGCTGCTGAGGCCTTCATTCTTGGCTCTGCACAGCTAGGTTTTGGTAAGGAAGAGGTACTTAGCATGGCATTTGAGAACTTGCTTTCTATTTTTTTTGTTTCTATTTAATATTTTGATAACTTTTCCCATATAATTGTTTTCCTTTGTAATGTCACATTCTTTATTCTATGAATTTGAACACATCATTCTGGGCAGGTTGTCCACCTCAGCAGACAGGCAAAGGGGTAGATAACACAATCCATTATGAGAACCTGTGTGTTGGGGAAGGTCTCAGCTCAGATCCTCCCTCCCAGAGGAAAGGAGGGGCAGTAAATAATGGGGCTCTATCTGTGGGAGTGGGAGATTCTCCTTGCCAATGGGAAGGGGCCTTTGGCAAAGCTCCAAATAGGCTGGAGCCAGGCTGGACTGGAAAGAGACTCACCCAGATGAGATTTCTATGGAGAACAGTGGGGCCACATGCGGCATTTTCAGGTGAAGGAGAAATGAGAAGTGAAACCATGGAAAACAGAGAGCTACAAAATAACAACGACCAAAGAGCACTAGAATGTGCAGGAGAGGGGAGGGAGCCCCTCCTCTGTGGGGAGGCTGAACTGGCAGGCCCAGGCTCCTGTGGTCTGGGGGCTGTTCTCTGCCTTTTCCCTGGGGGCACTTGGCAATGGCGACAATGGGTCACCAATACCCGCGGAAGTGAGAGACTTCCTTGGGCGTCATCACACTGCTTTCTGTTCAGAATTACTGAGCTGCACTGGTTAAGAAGAAAAAATAGTCCCATTTAATTGAGGGGTTTCTCTGTTTTCTAAACAATGCAATCAAAGACAATGACAGATGAACTGGGGCTAGACAAAGGGAAGGGTGACAGCAAACACTCCCTGCCCAACAAGAGCCCACCCATCGAAGAGAAAAGAAGAATCCTGGAGCATTTTCTGCTGCTAAGAAGGTCTGCAATTTCAAACACACAATTTTCCCCAGGAGGCAACAGCATACACATTATTTAACATATTTTCTCCCTTTTTCTAATAGTATTTACACAGGCCCATTTTATAATACCCGGAATGGAGGCTGGGGTGGTAATGTCCCTGTATGACACATACCCTGTTGGGTCTGATAGCTTTGAGAAATGGAGTCTTCGCACAATGAATTCTGCCATTGAAAAGCTCACCAATGCAGAAGCTCCAGAATAGTCCTAGGGGTGGGAGAGGGCAGTGCCAGGAGTGTGACAAAAAGACAACTTTGGTTTGCACTGTGCCCACCAGAACCTGGTGCTCCATCTTTGTCCGGACCTCATCCAGGCTAGTGAGCACCAGTTGGACTCCCAGCAAGAGACTTGGTTCCTGGTGGGACAGTCTGAGGTTCCCAGGAGCCATAGCTGAGTCCTGAAGGATTGGAGAAGGCTGGTATTCTGACCTTGACATTCAGAAGCAACCTGCAGGCCCACTTCTTCATGTTGCAAACTCCTACCAATATCAAGGCTTAACAAAGAGTCAATTGGGCATAATAATTATAGGATTAGAAAGATGCTTCCTTCAATTTCCAGGATGGGCTGCATTTCACCATCACAAAAAAGAAAAGGGACATCACATTGTAATGATGTCTTTAGCCTTCCTCATTTCCCCATCCTGGGATTTAGTCATCTTTACTCCTACAAAGTTCTTTCTTTTGTTTAGCTGGTCACACACAAGCATGCTTTCACACACACATACATGCATATACATGCATATACACATAGGTATGCACACATGTACACACACACACACACATAACTCCATTTAATTTCATCTTGTTTCAGAGCATTGCTGTGACTGATCTCAGCTGACTCTGTTCTCCTTTGCCATCCATGTTATCCAATTATACTATTTTCTTTCCATTCTTAGAGCCCTCTTCTGACTCTTGGACTTCCAGGGCCCTTCCCTTCTTATCCAATTACTAGGATTCATTTAAGTCTTTGTTGTTGTTGAGTGGTTTTAGTCATGGCTGACTCTTCATGACCCCATTGGAGGTTTTGGAAAAGATGCCAGTCTGTCATTTCCTTCCCTAGCTCATTTTATAGATGAGGAAATTGAGGCAAACAGGGTTAAGTGACTTGCCCAGGGTCACACAGCTAGGAGGTGTTTGAGATCAGATTTGAATTCAGTTCTTCTTGACTCCAGGTCTGGAACTCTATCCACTGCACCACCTAGCTACCTTAATTAAGTCTCACTCTTCATCATAATCTGACCTGAATTTGTGTGTGTGTATACACACACATATATGTGTGCATATGTACATGCACATGTATGTGTGTCTATTGGTGACCACTTTCTAACTTTCTGGCCTCAACATCTTCATCCTCATCCTCTGCCTCCTCATTTCCAGTGACCTCGATCTCTACTCCTCGTTCACCCATTGGCCATCACCCTGAATATGCCCACTTCCAAGATCTTGAATGTCCATCCCCATCTGACTAGTCAGACAGGCTTCCACTTCTACTCTATCCACTGAAGCTACACCTCATTTTCAGTGGGACTAAAGGCCTTTTGTCCCATCCCTCTAAAGGATCTAAAAGGAGGAGAAATCATGGCATGTGATACTCCAAAAGGCAATTCAAAACTAAAAAAAAACCTTTACAGTCAAGAATGGTTTAGCCCATGACGAAAGCTCTGTCTCTTCATCACTTCTCAATGCTGTTGACATCCTTGAAATACAAAGTCTCTTCCCTTGACTCTTCTACCCTTTCATGATGCCCTAAGTGTCCCTGTCCTCCTTTGCAATGTATTCTATTCATTGTTCTCATCACCTCCCCACTCGGCTCTGAGGACCGGTCAATGTGGGTTTGGTCACCCCCGGGCTGAAGCTGAGCCTCTGGTGACCTCCTGCAGTGGCAGCCCTTTCACAGGGTGGGGTGGGAGGAGTGAGGGGACTAAGAGGCATTGTGAAGGAATGACATAGTGTCCTTCCCAGGAAATGAAGTAGTCTCCCCAGATGATGAGGTCACTAACACTATCTCCCTGCTAGGAGTGAACTAAGCTTGAGTTCATTGTACTGCCAAGGGTGGCCATAAATGGCTTTGGGGGTGGCTAACAACATAGAGCATCATTCTCTTCTCTCAGGGAAATATCACAGCAATGGGACAACCAAGGAGCCTGGATTCAGTCCTTCAATCACTGCAGTGGATACACCTCAGAGGCTCTGGTTTACAAGGAAAGGGCGCTACTAACCATCAACCGTTAGGAACCTTTCCCTTCAGCTCAGTTTCCTCTTTTCTAAAATGGCAACCCCTCCTAACTAGCTAGGTAGCAGTAGGATGAAGTTAGGTAGACCTGAGTTCAAATCTAGCCTCAGACACTTATATTTCTGTGACTCTAGACAAGTCATTTCACTTCTGTCCACCTCAGTTTCCTCTACAGTAAAATGGGAATCATATAGCACCTACCTCCCAGGGTTGTGATAATCAAATGACATAATACATGTAAAAGACTTATCACATAGTAGGTGCTTGATAAATTCTTGTTTCCTTACTGACCAAAAGGGAGTACTATGAGGATTCATAAAGACAGTCAGGTGGCACAGTGGATAAAATGTCGGGCTTGAAGTCAGGAAGACTCATCTTCCTGAGTTCAAATATGGCCTCAGATGCTTACTATTTGTGTGACCCTGGGCAAGTCAATTTACCCTGTTTGCCTCAGTTTCTTCATCTGTAAAATGAGATGGAGAAGGAAATGGCAAAGCACACCAGTGTCTTTGCCAAGAAAACCCCAACTGGGGTCAAAAAAGAGTCAGACATGACTGAAATGACTGAACAGCAACAAATGAGGACTCATATATAGATAAGGCAAAGACTAGACCACAGCAGAGACTCTTAGCCTGGGGTCTGTGAGCCATTTTAAAAAAAACAATTTTGACAAGTCAAACTATATTTCAATAAGATTTTCTTCCTTTGTAAAGCTATATATTTTATTTTATGCATTTCACCACCGTGATTCTGAGAAGGGTTCCAGAGACTCCCCTAGATCTCATGCTTAAGTAGGTCAGGATACAGAATAGTGAAGGTCCCAGGTTATAGAAATATAAGAAGAGAAGCAGAAGAATGAGATCCCCCACCTGCTTCTGGAAGCTCCCACAGTCACAGGAGGAATTTGGAGGTTTGAGGACAGCAATGCCCTCCCCCCCCCCATCTTCCACATGCAACCTCTCTCTCTCTCTCTCTCTCTCTCTCTCTCTCTCTCCTTTCTCTCTCTCTCTCTCTCTCTCTCTCTCTCTCTCTCTCTCTCTCTCTCACACACACACACACACACACACACACACACACACACACACACTCTCTCTCTCTCTCTCCCCCCATAGGCAATTTTTGTGTATTTGCCATTTTGGATTAGGTTTAGGTTCAGATTTGTGATTTCTTCTGTGTATGGAGCTCCTGGTACGCACACTCCCTCCACCAATGCTATACAATCATCTAGGGACATGGAGAGTAAACGATTTGCCACAGTCTCATAGGAAGGACATGTCAGGGCAGGACCATGTCTTCCTGATGCCGGATTCTGCTCACCATTCATTACTCCACATTGCCTCTTACAAATTCACCGAGAAGTTCTTTGGCAATAACTCTCAGCATCATGAGCCAGTGCAAACCCGGGACTCAGAGAACATGAGCAGGGAAAGAACCCGGATGACGACCTTTCACAGACCACTCAGTCTGCAGGTGAGGAATGAGGCTGGGAGAGGAAAGGGCTGGCCTGGAGCTCACTGCTCCTTTAGGCAATCAAGATAAGAATCCATGTCCCTTGACACCTGTCCTGCTACTGCCAGACACACAGGTGATCACAAGGCTCTTGCAGATTTCATGATTGAGAAGTGTTTTTCTTTGCATCCTGGTGTGCATCCATGTGTGGCCTCAGCTCTGGTCTGGGAGTCAGGCTAGGGAACAGAAGACTTCCTGGTCTGGTTTTTCTTTCTCCCAGGATATCCCTCCAGAGCAGCAGTCTGTTCCCCTTCCCAGTTTTGTCAAATCTGGTCACCCTGTGGTGGTGGGATTTTACAGGAGTAATTAATCATGGTGTTTTGGGCAATTAGAAGCAAAGGCACATTATAAAGCTTTCAATTGGCAAGCGTGTTATGAGAGAGAGTGGGTTATGAACTAGTGTGTGTAATGAGAGAGGGGAGAGCCTTGTAATTAAGAAGGAGCGTAAATAATAACGCAAGTCATTAGCGGCATTCAGTTGGAAGAATGTCATAAAGGTAATTGGAGCATTAAAGTGAAATCCATTATGACGAACATTAACAATACTGCGGCAGGAAACGAGGTTATCTTCCGAGTGACAGCCAGGGCTGGATGGCAGACAGCACTGAGAGCCTCTCTCCGGGCCCACCAAGTCCAAGGAGGGAGGCAAGGAACTTCTTCTGGGGAGCTGGTTCCTTTCCTTATTTTTAGTTCTGGCATCTAGCCTCACGTAGACTACAAGAACACCAGCTATGCGTCTATATCCTCTGGTCCAGTCCAAGAATACCAGAAATGCTCCCACCTCTGGGGTGGATGGGCCGAAGGGAGGGGGACAAAAGGGGGTGGAATTGGAGAATGTTGAAAGCCTCAGTGATGGTGCCTAGCCCTTGGAGCAGACAAGCAGCTAGGAGATTTCAACAGATCCAGGAGGAGGGAAGGAGAAGGGTAAGAAAATGAGGACGTTTTAACAATTACACAGGAAATTATATGATGCTGAATAGAGCCCCCTCAGCCAGCTCCAAGAAGGGATTTCCACCCACCCAAAGACATGCCAAATGTTAATGCTGATTTTTCCCCCCAGGGCTATAATTTAGGGTGTGGAAAATTCAGATTGTAAAACAAAGGAAAAAAAATTTTAATATGTCTAGAGACAGAGGCAAAGTGAAATAAAAAGAAGGCAGCTGGAGAAATTTGGAGGAAATTAGGTCTGAAGGAAACGAGCCTGACTTTGGGGAGGCTCTGAAATCTGAAGGGACAGTAGGCAGGCAGATCTGAGAGCTGCACCAGCTACAGGGGGCTAGGCTGCTGGCTGCTGCTGCCTACACAGAAATGGCATTTTAAATAATAGTGACAATAGCTGATGGTAACAGAAACAGCGCACATTTATATGGTGCTTTAAGCTTTGTAAAACACTTTGTAAATAAGATCTCATTCGATCCTTACAAGAGCCTTGGAAGGGAAGAAGTTGCTCTCATTATCCTCATTTTGTCAATGAGGAAACTGAGGCAGGCAGAGGTGAAGTGACCTGCCAGAAAGAGAAGCCAGGTCTTCCTGACTCCAGGCACAGGACTTAGGTCAGTAGCTGTTCTGTTCTAGGCCTAGATCATTATCCTGCCGTGGAAGACAGAGGTTCTTAACCTTTGGGTCATGGAACCCCTTGAACAGTGTGGGACACCCTACAGACCCCTTCTGTTAAAGACCTAAAATAGAGATTACAAAACAAATTATATTGAAATCCAGTAATCAAAATATTAAAAAACAAAAACAAACAAACAAACAAAAAAACAATTTCACAGACCCCAGGTTAAGGATCCCTGGCTGCTATGTGTGCTTTGATTCACCAGCTCAATTAAGCATCCATACAATTACATGTCATCTCTTGTTAAAATACATTCAGTCTCTCTCTCTCTCTTTTTTTTTAATGCCCAGAAGAGAATGGAAGGGAGAAAGCCAGAAGCAATCAGAGAAAAGCAGAGGAGCTTTGAAAGTTAAATGATGAACTTTTAAATATTTTAAAAGAAAAGCAAACATCACAGAATAGAAATTCACTGTTTCATGGGCTATCCAACATTTCTGTTCTACTCTATATATGGAAGAGCAGCTAGAAGGCACAGTGGACAGAGCACCAGGCCTGGAGTCAAGAAGGCCTGAGTTCAAATCTGGCCTTAGAGACTTATACCTGTGTGACCCTGGAAAGGTCACTTCACTCTGTTAGCCTCAGTTCTCTCATCTGTAAAATGAGCTGGAGACAAAATGGCAAACACTTCAGTATCTGCTAAGAAAATCCCAAGAGGGTCACAGGGAGTCCATCATGACTGAGCAATAGCAGCAATAAATGTATATGGAAATGATGGTTTTATTTGCTATTTGTTATGTTTACACAAAATACAAATCTTAACTCAAAATAAGGTGAAATGGATCTTTATCCACTTTTTCAAATGTGCAGATTTCTACCCAAGTCTTTAAAGTGTTCTTGGATCTCATTTAACTCAATTCGATGGACAAAGCCTTTCTTGGGTGCCTGTTAGACTGCAGGCACCAGACATACTAGGGCAGGAATAAAAAGAGAAAACCAGACCAGCCCTTACCCCAAGGACTTTAAATTCTTTTGGCTGATGGCAGCATGTCAACAACTGAATAAATGCCAACTAGTTAGGAACGTGCTGCAAATTCAATTTCTGGGGTAGGTGGTACCAGTAGCTGGGGTAGACAGTACCAACATCAAGAAAGGCATCATGCTGGACAGCACTGACCTGACCTTAGAAGTTAGGAGTTCCAAGAAGAGAAGGGAGGGAGCATGATCAGGTCCAGGGGACAGTTTCTTCAAAGATATTGAAGTAGTCAGAACAGCAATAATTCCATTTTGACTAGACATAATCTATATAAGGGTGGGGGAGGGGAGATGGGAAATTAGTTCAGAAAGATGCCCTCAATCTACATTATCTTTTTTTTCCCCTAAAGGTTTTAGGGAGCCACTGACAATTCCAGAGTATAGTAGTGTTGTGGTAAACTCTATACATTAAGAGTTTCAATTTAGCAGCTCCATAGAGGATCAATTTGAAAGGTCAGAGACTTGAGGGAGGTAAAGCAATGATGGCAATGATCCAGGTGAGTGGTAAAAAGAACCTGGACTGAGGTAGGTATTGGATGAGTGGAGAGAAGGGAAGGATTTCAATGATGTTGGGCAGATAGATCATAATTGGATACTAATCAGTCAGACAAGCTCATGGTCAGATATAATGGGGCGATGAGTCAAGAATGATTTCAAGCTTATGAAAATAGGTGCATTGAAGGCTGGTGGTACCCTCAAGAAAAATAGGAAAACAAGAAACAAGAGTTCATTATAGGGATGGGAGGGAGATAATGTGTTTTATGTTGGACAGGTTGAGTTTAATATTCCTTTGGCATATGAAACTGGAAGTGTACAGCAGGAAGTTGGTAATGTGGGTCTTTGCCTGATGAGAGAGATGAAGAATGCATATTTGGTAACCATCTGAATAGAGAAGATAACCAAATCCATGAAAGCTAATGAAATTACTGAGAGAATATATTAAAAGGATAGGCAAGGACCATTGGTTTATCCACACATAAGGAGTGGAACATAAATGATGACATAACAATAAAGAAACAAAAGAAACTGTCATATGTGTAGGAACAGAACCAGGGGACATAAAGGTCCCTAAAACCCAAGGAGGGGAATATATCCAGCAGAGGGCACCACCAATATGAAATGATTCAGAGAAAGCACAGAGTAGAGAACTAAGGCCACTGGTTTGCACAATGAAGAGTTTATTGGCAACAGTGGTGAGAGAAGTTTCAGTCACCTAATCGAGTTGGTCATCATTTGGGTTTTGATGGCTCAGAGTGTGTGTAAATGTAAGTAATAGTTGTTTCTCTCCTAACTAGGGCCTTCCTCTCCCAGATTGATTTTTTTTTTTGAGTAGATAAAAGAGGCCATTTTTTGATTTATTTCTTACCTAGCCTTAATCACTGAATGGGGATTACCTCAGACAAACTGAGAACTGAGATGACCTTAGCCTAAAAAGGCCAAGGTCTCCCACTGCATCCAGGGCCATCTCCAGTCATCCTGATCTATATCTTGCCACTAGGGCCATATGGCTGCAGAGGAGAAAGTGAGGCTAGTGACTTTGCACAGCCCTTGCTCACTTAAATCCAATTCACTTGCAAGTCAAGGCATTCACCTCCCTGATGTCATTGGTCCTCTTCAAAGACAAGACAAACAAAAACAGAGTTGGAAAGCAGATTTCAAGTACTTGAGAAGTTGGTAAGATATGAAGCAGCAGCCATGCTGAGTCTTGACAGTTTTGCTAAAATTCTGGCCAAAATGGTAGAGATATTTAGGACAACAGCTTGAAGATATGGCAGTATCAAGTAAAGATGGTTTTAAAGCAGAGGACAGAGGAACATCTAGAAATGTTTTAGGCAGCAAGGAAGGAGACAACACATAGAAATCAAAGATGAAAGAGATAGAGGAAATGATGGAAGACGTAAGCTGCTGGAAGGAGATAAGAAGAGGTAGAGTCATGGAACATAGCATGAGATTAACCTTGACAAGGAGAAGGGTCAATTCTTCCTCCAAGAATGGAGTAAAGGAGGAGAAGACATGGAGTGCTCTGCATTTTTTCCTGTGGCTTGATGCCATTAACAGCAGACCATCTTCCAACAGAAGCATGTAGAGAACTTTATCATGTGTAGATGTCAGGGCAATTAGTAAAGTATTTGATAAGCCTCTCTTTCTATCCTTGAGGAAAAGATGGAAAGTTGGCACTAAAGTTAGATGTGCTCAACCCTGGCTGAGTAACTCAAGCCAAAAATCAAAGGGCAGATTTCAATAAGGAAAATCTCTGATGGACGCTCTACCACAGGGATCTGCACTTGACCCTACATTGGTCCACATTTTTTTTCTTAGTCAATGATTTAGATAAAGTAATAGTGTTTAGAAATCAAATAAGAAAGTGGAAAGTATGAAGCATAAAGCAGTTAACACAGCACCAGGCACATAATAGGTGCTCAATCATTGTCTCTTCTTTCTCCTCCTTCCTTATGAGTACCAAAATGCTCTCAATGGGCTAAGAGATCTGGGTGAATCTAATCAGAAGAAATTTAGTAGGGATAAATGTCACACCTTGCACTTGGGTCTAAAAATCACCTTCGTAAGTATAAAATGGGGAAACCATGACTATACACACATACATGCACACATATACATATATGTATGTATATACACATACATATACACAAACACACACATTACGTACACATACACACACACACACACTGTGTGTGTGTGTGTATGTGTGTGTAATCAGTCCATCAAAAAGCAAAATGGGAATTTTAGTGAACTGAGAACAAAGCATGAACCAATCCTGCAAGGTAGCACCTGAAAGAGTAAAAGCAAATGTTGTTAACATTAAGAAAACAGTGGCTCAGCTTCCATTTCCAGGAGCCAAGATGGCGAGTAAAAAGATAGTTGCCTTCACTCTCCCCTATCAACCTCTGAAAACCCAGAAAATATCACCCCAGAAAAAAATCCTGGAACACCTGAACTAGAAGAAAATCAGGGAGCAGCAATGCAGTAGCCCAGAAAACGGGTCTCCCCAGTGCCTCAGCAAAAATAAGGGAGGCAGCACTACAAAGGGCCCCAGGCAGATAAGCACCATGCAGCATTCTTCTGAAAGGAGATAAAGAAAGCAACCTAAAGGCTTCCTAAAGCCTGAGCCTTGCTGATTCCAGCCAGCACCAGGTAAGCTGTCAGAACCTCCAACTGTCAACCAGGAAGAGATCCTGAAGCCCAGGTGGTAGAGCAGGCAAACATCAACACCTAGACTTCCTAGTGACTCAGTGAGGGTGGGGAAATTGGTGAAAACCAGCTCAGAAAACCACCAGGTGCTTCAGCACTCTACCACAAAGGAATCTCCCAGTGCAGTAGCAGAAATGAGAAAGACAGCACTGCTAGGGGCCTCAGGCAAATAAACACCCTGTAGCACCCATCTAAAAGGAGCTGAAGAAAACTAAAGGAAAGGGAAAGCAGGCAACCTAGAACTGCCTGAAAGTTCCAGCCTTGCTGATTCCAGCCCAACATGAGGCAAGCTACCAGAAACTTACAGCCTCCAATTACCAACATAAGAGGCCCCAGCACACAAAGCCAGTGAGCAAGACCTAGGCTCCCAATACAAGAAGCTTGGGTCACTGCCCTCTGTTCCCCAGCAGGAGAGCTCAATCTCTTTAAAGGCCAGGGAATAAAGAAACCTCATGAGTAAAAAGAGATTCAAATGATAGGAAGAGTGAAGATCAAGACAGAAATTCTGAAGAGGACAACATTGTCAACAAACCCACATCTGCAACATCAAAAGGGAATATGAACTGGTCCAAAGCCCAAAAAGCCTTCTTAGAAGAGCTCAAGAAGGATTTTAAAAGTCTGATGAGAAAGGTAGAAGAATCCTTAAAAAAAAAAAAAAATTGGCCAACTGGAAAAAAAGTACACCGAAGAAAACAAGTCCTTTAAAAGTACAATTAGCCAATTGAAGAAGGAAGTACAAAAACTAACAGAAGAAAACAATCTGTTAAAAATGAGAATTGGACAAATGGAAACTAATGACTCTATGAGAGCAGGAATCAGTTAAACAGAAACCAAAAAAAATGAAAACATAGATGAAAACATAAAATACTTCATCAGTAAAACAACCACCTGGAAAACATCCAGGAGAGACAATTTAAAAATCATTGGACTACCTGAAAATCATGATGAAAAAAAGCCTGGACAGTATCTTTCAGGAAATCATAAAGGAAAACTGCCCTGAAGTCCTAGAACCAGAAGGTAAAATAACCATAGAAAGAATACCACTCACCACCTGAAAGAGATCCCAAATTGACAACGCCAAGGAATATAATAGCAAAATTCCAAAATTATTAGATGAAAGAGAAGGTGCTGCAAGCAGCCAGAAAGAAACAATTTAAATATCATGGAACCACAGTCAGGATTACACAGGACCTTACAGCTCATACATTAAAAGACCACAGGGTGTGAACATGATATTCTAAGGCAAAGGAGCTTGGATTGCAGCCAAGGATCAACTACCCTGCAAAAATGAGCATGATTTTTCAAGGGAAGGAGATGGATATTCAATGAAATAGGGACTTCCAAACTTCCTCATAAAAAGACCAGAGCTCAACAAAAAATTTGATCTTCAAGTACAAGATTCAAGAAAGAAATAAAAAGGTAAATGGGACAGAAAGATACAAAATGTTGTTAATAAGGATGGAATATTTACATCTCTACAAGGGAAGATGACACAACTCTTGAGAACTGTATTGTTATTACACCATGTTAAAGTAGTATACATAAAGGGGGTGGATGTTAGTTGACTTTGATGTAATGATTAAAAAATCTAATCAAGTGGGTTAAATGATCCAAGTAAGGGGATTAGTCTGATCTTAGAAAATGTACTGAGAAAGGAGGAGGCAGATAAGGGTAAATTACATTACAGGAAAAGACAGAAAATCCTATTACAGCAGAGGGAAAGAAGGGAGGGGGGGTGAGCATTGTTTGAACCTTGCTCTCATCAGATTTGGCTCAAGAAAAGAATAACATAATCAGTTAGGTATCTAACTTGCCCTATGGGCAGTAGGAGGGAAAAGGGGAAAGAAAATGGAGGGAGGGTGAAAGGGAGGGAAGAAGGGGTAGGGGTGAAGGGGAAGGGGGGAGGGGGATGATAGAAGGGAGGAGAGACTGAAGGAGGCTGTGGTCAAAAGCAAACTACTGGTGGGGAGGGAAGGGAGAGAGAAGAAAGAAAAGCATAAATGGGGAAAAAAGGATGGAGAAAAAAGGCACAGATAGTAATCATAACTGTGAAAATTGAATCGCTATCTTTTTTTTCTCTACTGTTGAGTTTTGTTTCCTTTCTGATGGTTCCTCCTATTGGTTTTAATTTTTACTTACAACTTCACTAATGTGAAAATATGCTTAATAGGAATGTAAATGTGTAGTCTATATCACATTGTGCACTGTCTTGGGGAGGGTGGTGGGAAAGAAGGGGAAGAAAAATTTTAAACTCAAAACCATATAGAAGTGATTGTTGATAAGTCAAAATAAATCAATAAAATACACCAAAAAAAAGAAAAAAAGAAAACAGTGACTACCCTTAGTAAGGAGCGGGAAGCTCACTCCACTCTACTTGGAGGAGGTCACATCCAGACTATTGTGTTTTGTTTTTGTGCCAAAAGTATGATAAGCTGGAGTGTGAGGAGAGGAAGGCAGTTGAGATGGGGGACGATGTCAAGATCACACTATATGAAGACGAGTTGAATTGGGGTTATTTAATCTGCAGAAAAGAAGGCTTTTAGGAGGATATGTTTGTCATCAAGCATTCAAAGAGCTTTCATATGGAAGAGGAAGCAGGTTTGTTTTTCTTCATCCCAAAGGGAAGAACTGAGACCAATGAGTGAAACTGGAAAAGAGTCAGAGCAGAGTTTCATGGGAAGAAAAATACCTTCATGATTTGAGTTGCCCAAAGTGGAATGGGCTGCTTCAGAATGGGATGAGTTTCCATCACTAAAGGCTATGTAGCAGAATCTGGATGGCACCTGGGCTATGTTTAATGGGGATTAGGGGTGGGATGGGGCCATGGTATACTCTGGACCAGAAGGCTACTGAGGTCACTTCCAACTCTGAGTTTCTGTGATATTCTGTAAATCCATGGTCATATAAATGTGAACCTATATCATTACAGGATTATTCCAGCTCAAACATGCAATGATTCTTTCATTCTATGAATACTAACTGTGCCCCCAGGAGCACAGAGGAATCAAGTACTTTTCTAACCACACATTGTGACATGCCTGCTTAATGAAGGAAAGCTCCTTCATTTGCTTTCTTTCACTTTTGTTTTTATTTTCCTCACAAGGACTCCTGAGCCTGTGGGGGCATGAATTGATGAGTGACTCAATCATAGTAGATCGACCTAGATAGAGAACTAAGTTGGAAATCTTTTTGCCATATGTAACATAAAATTTCAACCCATCAAAAGCTGTCCATGGTCATGTTGAAGATGTATACTTTCCTTTCCAAATCAGGGCTATTCAGTGTCTCCCTCACACCAAATCACGGGATCTCAGAGCTGAAGGGAGCTTCAGGCACCAGCTAACTAGCCTGACCCATGCCCAAGCAAGGATCTCCACCCCAGCAATGGCCATGGAACTTTTCTTCACTCCCCTCCATCCATGCAGGGGGAGTCTGCTGTTTCATAGCAGACCAGTCTGATTTTAGACAGTTCTCCTTGTTGGGAAATTTGTGGTTTGGTTTGGTTTGCTTTCCCAGTAGCTAAAGTCTGTATCTTCCCCTCTGCCACCTCATGCTACCTCTTCTGTCCACTGTTCCTAGTACTCTCTTTGGGACCAAATGACAGCCGTCGAAAAATGTGGAGACAGCTACTATTCCTTCTGCCCCCTTCTCTTCCCTAAACCAAGCATCCTCAGGCCACACAACTTAAAGGCACCTTAGCAACCATAGAACACAACTGAAGAGCCCCTCAAAAAGCATCATTCAATGTAGCTAACATGGTGGCCAGCCAGCCTCCAGTGAGGGAAGTTCTTCCATTCTGTCCCTGGCAGCCCATGCCACTCTAACGGTTAAGGTCATTTATTAGATTCCAGCTTCAATTTGCCTGTCTACAGCTTCTGCCTGCTTTTCCTGCTTCTGCTCTCTGGGGCCAAAGTGAAGAAGCCTCGTACAATCTCCATCTGACAGTCCTTCAAATACTCAAACACAACGGCCATGCCCCCTGCCCCAAACACCCCCAATTATCTGGACACACTCCAGTTTATTAATGTCCTTCTCAGACTGTGGTGCCCAAAGCTGCTGATGTGATTCTAAATGTGGTCTGACCAGGACAGAGAGAGTAGGCTGAGGACCTGCTTGGGCCTGGCTAATTAGAGGCTATTGTGCCTCTCTCAGTGCACCCCAGGATCACATTTACTTTTTTAGCTGTCATAGCAGTTAGGAGGTAGTGGAGAAAGAGCTGGCCTTGAGCTAGGAAGACCTGCTTTAAGTCTTAGCTCTTACACAAACTGGCTGAGTTGCCATGGAAAAGTCACTTGCCTTGACCTCTCTGGGTTCCTTCTAGGCTGTCCCCTAAGACAATGAAGTGAAAAAGAAGTGTTGACCTGCACCCAGTGTTGGCCATTCCTCTGGAAAAATACCACTTCAATGATATCACAGCTTCAGACCCTAATGTCTCCCAAGCTGTCTCTTCAGGTGAGGAAGCTAGAAATGGAAAGGGGGGAGGGGCAAGGGATGAGTTCTATTTATTTGACAGTTAACAGAGAATAAGATAAAGCCTTCCTGATCCCATGGACCTGATCCCAAAGACCATGGGGTCCTTGCAGCATGTAGTTAACCCTTGGCATGCAATTTCCCCAAAAGGCTTTACTCACCTCTTCCTAACCAAGACTTAACTACATCAGGAAGTTAGCCCTCTGTATTGAGTTAACATTCCCAGTCAGTCTTTGCCATCTGCACCATCCTTGACTCCTCTGCCATATCTGTCTCTGTTGCCTGCTCCCTTCTCCTAAGTCATCCCTCCTCTAGGACCCTGCTCTCTCCTGGTTCTCTTTTCACCCTCTCACTTCTCCTTCTCCATCCCTCCGCTGCCTCATCAACCCTCCTCTATCCTCTACATGATGAGACATCCACTAGGACTGCCTTCTGACTTCTCGTCTCAGCCTATGAGATCTCATCGGCTCCCAAAGGTTCAGCTGCAGTATTTATGCACACAGCTCCCCGAGCTACAAGTCAACCTTCATCTCTATCCTGAACTCCAGTGACACATGTGGCTCTGGTTGTCTGTTGGGCCTCTCTACCTGGATGGGCCCATAGGATAGCAAACTCAGCATGTCCAAAAGCAAACCTGATTTCTCCACCCCTAACCCACCTGCTCTCTGAACCTCTCCATTTTTCCCAAGTAGCTCAGCCCCCTCTCCCTCCCCAGACTCACCCTCATCTCTCACTTTGCCTCACCCCACCTGATCCAGTCAGTCATTCAGTCTGGTCCATCTACCAGCTTTCCTAGATGTCACTTTCTCTTCCCTCACACAGCCCCCATCTTGTTCAGACTCTCATTATCCCTACCCAGAAGTCTAGGTCTTGGACTACTGAAATTATGTTCTGGTTGGCCTCTTTGCCATCAAGCCCCTTTCTCCTGCCAGCACATCCTGTTCTATCCATAGCACTCCTCTACTTAAGAAACTTCACTGGTCCCCTCTGACCTCTAAGACATCATGCCAACTCCTCTGGCATTCCCCTAGATGACTTTACTGTTGCCTCCCAACATGTGCTTGTCCATCTGGCCAAAAAGATATCCTCAGCTGGCCTTGCAAGGGGTACCAGCATCCCCTTGGACACTGCAAGCTCTGGAAAACAAATTCTTTACTCAGCAGAGGGACAAGTGCAAACCACTTCCCTCAGTCTTTTACAAAGTCTAACATATGCCCACCAGAAGGATCAACCCCAAGCTTCAAATCAATCCACCTGGGAATTTGAGAGGGAGGAGATGAACATAATCTGCTCTTGTTCTGCCTTAGAGCATCTTGACCACCAACCAGCCATAACCATTCTTAATCTTGCCTCTATTATGGGTGGGGGCAGATGGAGTTAACAACCCACCCAACTTAAGATGGGTCAGGATGCTGCACTCAAATACCTTATAAGTGAGGATACTTATCTTCTAATCAGTCAATGATAAGCTTTAGAGTGGAGGGAAAAGTCAGCCACCAATTTGTATGTCTTCAAAAGCCTGAACAGTAGTGACATTGTCCAGGAAGTAGGTTGGAACTGGTTGAGGATGCTTGATCATGCCCAATCTTCTATAAAACAAATAAGCTGGATCAGAACTGAGGACTGGAGCATCTAGTAGCCTAGTGGTAGAAGTCTTCAGCCAAATCCCTAGAAAAGATCACTTGAGGGTGCAGGAAAGTACCCTGGTCTAGGTCTCAGCATCAGTCTCTTCTACCCTAGTGACCAAGGGGTGATCCAGTGGAATTTGGAGGATGAGAAAATTTGAATTGTTGATCGGTGTCCTAGCAACCATCCTGTGAAAGTAGCAGCTGGCAAGCAGCAATGTCTCACCCCAGAGCTGAGGAAAGATTGAATGTGGTGAGGAAAGGCAGGTTCAAAATGCTACAAGGAACCCCACAGGAAAGCAGCACCATACCTAAGGGGGAGAGTCTGGTAGCACAAACCATGTATACCAATATAAAGAACTACAAAATAAATACAAGATAAAAGCAAAGTCGTTTTTAGGGGCACAGGTAGCTGGCAGGATTAGGAAAGGTCTTAGGTAGGAGGGGCCCTTGAGCAGAGACAGAGGAACTAAAAGCAGAAGTGAAGAGGAAGTGCATTCTAGGCCTGGTGGATAACCATTGCAAAATCCCTGAGAGAGTTAGCCAAGGTACAGACTACAGCCACATACCCCCAGCTTCAATAGCACCTCTCTCAGGGAGGCTGAATACTACTACTCTCTCTACTTTTGAGAAAGTCAAATTGGGACGCTGAGAGGTGGCTAACAGAGCTTCTTTCCTGAAGAGACTTGGAGAGTTAACTGTCATGGTGGACAATTCTGTGAGAGTCTTAGACGATTAAGTGCCATCTCCGAGCATCTGTGAGGAAATTGGAGCATTTACTGTCATCTCTGTGAAAGCTTGAATGGGCACTCACTTGGAGAAAACTGACTTTAATAGATACTAGAGGGAAACTGAGGGAGTTGAACTGTCTTTTCTTCCTGACAACAAGTGGAGTTAACTCTTATTTGGTGGAGAGAGTGTGTGAAAGAGACATTTTGAGAATTTCTGAGAGGAAATTTACTCTTTCTCACCTGAGGCTAACTCAGAACCATGTTATATTCAGAGTAGACATGAACATGTAACCTATATGACTGAAGAGAAGGAGGAAAAGATCCGTCCCCAAAGACCTCCCATATCTCCACCCAAAAGAGAAGAGTCTACAGCTGACAATGAGGGAGAGAATTTCTGGTCAACAAAGGCATCTTTCTCCTGCTTTCCCAGGTCACAGCTATAATTCTGGTGGTGATTCTCCTGATTCTCTTCAGTTTACACAGGTTAACTGTCTATTTAGGTACTGTTTGTTATTGCCAATAAAATATGGTCAATAACAATGGAACTCATGAGTTCAGAGGATAGGAAGGCAAAGGGGAGAAAGAAAAACAGAAATCTGATGGGACAAATTATTTCTCCAGTCTTTTTAAACTATTGTGGGGAATCAGACTAATTAATGAGAGATTGCTGAGTTTTCAGTCATTTCTGAGGTGATTTCAGACCACACCTACTAGATTACAGTTGTGAGGTAAGTAGTCAGCATTTTTTGAGGGAGGAGCTTGGTGGGCTTATCCTTGGGGCATTGAAGAGTATTATCCCCCCCCATGCCCTTTTATTAATTCCCCTCATCTCCCAGTCTGGCCACTACATGGATGGGGAGGGATGTCTCAGCCATGGGATCTTATATTTGGATATAGTGAAAGCCACTGCATTCAGATTGACTTTAATCAATCAATGAATCAACCAAAACTTATTCAACACCTACTATGTATCATGTACTGAGCTACCCCTGAGAGACAAAGAACAAAATGGATCAGTTCCTGTGCCCAAGAAGTTTGTGTCCTAACATAGCCAACATTATGTACAAATAGATGGTGGAGAACTGACCTGAGGTAAGTACATGGTCAATGGGAGGAAGGGGAGGGCACTAGTAGCTGGGGAATGATGGGGAGGAGGCAACCAGGATGAAAAAAAGGCCAGACTCTGGTGAAATGTCTACACCCTCAAAACATCGGAGGCCTGGAGTTGGCCTCTTAGAAAGGTCCAAGGGAATCACCAAACTGGCCTAATTCTGCCTCTCTTCTTATCCAGTCAATTGTTAGGTAAAGCCAGCCCTGGGAGAACATAAGGGGAGGGAGAGATTCTGACTCTTTTCTTTGGGATTTTCTGTGGAATCGCCATTGAGTCCATGTCTTCCCCTCCTCTCACAGTTGCCTTCTTGAGTGTACACACAAACCTTTGGTGTTCCCAGGGCATCACCTAAATCCGAGCATGTATGAAAACTGGCCTTTCATTCATTCCAAATCCACTACATTTCATCTGTCCTTGTTTTCTGCAGCCAACTTAAGTATCTCCTAATGGTCAACACTGGTTGGGCCATCTGAGGACAGATAGGTTTGGATTTTGCAAATACAACATTCTCAATTATTGAAAGAATCCTTATAATGAAGGTACTAAGGAGCTAGCTTTGGAGTCAGAGGACCTGGTTTAAATCTTGATCTGATAACTTCTTATATCTGTGACCTCGGCATATATGGTCACTATGTGATGATAGATTTCCTATCACTCATTTGGTTCTATTCAATTCAACAAACATTTTGTATGTATTATGAAAGAGACAGACAGAGACAGATACAGGAGACAGAAACAGAGAGAAATAAGCAAGATAGAGACAGAGAGATGAGAAGGGGAATGGAGAAGAGAGACAGAGGCAAAGAAACAGAAATGGAGAGAGATAAAAGAGACAGAGAAAAAGATGGAGAAGAGAGAGGCAGAGAGAAATAAATACAAAAACAGAGAGATGAGGACAAAAGAGAGACAGACAGGACAGATGGAGTCAGAGAGACTGAAAAAGAGAGGGAGGAAGAAATAAAAGGAGAGAGAGGAGGAGGGAGAGATAAAAGGCTATAATGAGGGAGAGAGAAGGGAATAAGAGAGAAATAGAGAGATACAGAGAGAAACAGAAACAGGAGAGAGACAGAGAAAGATGGAGAGAGAGAGAGAGAGAGAGAGAGAGAGAGAGAGAGAGAAGAGAGAGAGAGAGAGAGAGAGGAAAACTTACGGGGGGAAAAAAGGTTTCTGTGGTTTATCTATAAACTTGGAAGGGCAGGGGGATTGAATGTATTGCTCATCACAAATGCAGTACTTCAGACGGGCTCTGACCAGGGCACACTCTGTGGGAATGTCACCTCCCTACTTGTGGACAGCAGAGGTCTTGTAACTCAGCTGACAGTGATCCATTTCCTTTTTTCCCTGCTGTCAGGGCACTTTGTGGATTCCTGGTGAGCCTGGAGTCCATTAAACCTCCAGGGCATTTTCAGTTAAACTATCAGTTAGCCATGTCTCCCCCAACCTGTGCTGGAAAAGTTAACCACAGTTGAAGATGTTACGTGTGTGCCTCTCGCACATCGTCCTGTTTGATTCAGCAGAGGTCTCTAGCTTCTCAACACCTTTTTTGGTCTTTACTCTTTTGACCAGTGTAGTAGCCTGTCTTCTCAGCTTGGGTGGTCTGCACAACTCAAAGCAGGCCATCAATGTCTTTATCCAAATATTTTATTGCACAAATAAAATAAAATAAAAGCTTGTTCAAATGCCCCAGGCCAAGCAAAAGTCCCCAGACACCTCCCTCCAATTGGACAGCAGGATTACTCATCGGCTAAGGTGAGTGAATGAACCAATTCCAAATTCAGCTCAGTGTGCACTCCCCGACCAATCTCTCCCCTCCCTCCCTAAGAGAACAGTCTGTTGTTTTTTTCTAAAGTGCAAGTGAGTCAGATTCCCAGCGTTCCCCAGATAGAGCAGAAGGGTCAACCTGCCTCAAAGGAGGCCTGCCCTTGGAGTACCTGGCAATGGCCTCTTCCTTTTCTAGGTCTCTTGAAGTTCTTCTGTTCATGGCACAGTGGAAGCAAAGCCCAACTCTTGGTCTCTGGTAACTATTGCCTGCCTTTGGCTTGGACAAAATTGGCTCTCATTTGCCATCCTCTAGGAATGTTATCTGGGGTCTGAAGGGCTTGGCTCTCCTCAGCTTTCCCTGGGTGGGCTGAGTCAGAGGCTCCTCTGTGTTGGAGGTCCCATAATTCCCTGCCCGGTGTGTGGTGTGCCTCTTCCAGTTGTCCTGCCTCGATAGCTTGTGTGTCACAGGGCCAACATTTTTCTAACTGGCCTGGTTCCAGTCTTTCCCAGCTCCTTTCTCAATACAGAGAAAAGGGAAGCCCAGTATGTTTTCCTCAGGAGACTCCAGGGAGATCCCTCCTCTCCATTCCTAAACCTGTTCCTGTCCCTCTCGGCAGCTCTTTCAAGCCAGGAAGAACTCTGCCTGGCATGCAAACAACCCCAGCAAGGTTTCGTCCTTGGCTTTGTCTCCTAAAAAATCAAGATATGCAAAATATGATGAAGATAAAGCTGATGGACTTGTTGCCTAGGTCAGATGGTGAGTGTGTGTGTGTGTGTGTGTGTGTGTATACACATGTGCATGTGTGAGCACACATCTGTGCCATCATAGCATGAAGGGATTCATGCTTCAGGCAGCTGCTATCAAGATGACCTTCAAGGCCCTTTCCAGCTGTAAAAGTCTATGATTCTCTCATTTAATACTCACACCACCCACCAATAAAAGTATTTCTGGAAAGCAGCTCCACTCCAGAGTGAGGGTCCTTTTGAAGAGAAATATCTTGTATTTACCAGACGAGATGATGAAGCTAATGCACGGGAAGGTGCCCTCTATGATGGAACACCACAGCGCCCCCTCAAAGTAGGCTGTTTGCCATGATTGGGTCTTTAGCAGAGCATGATCCATTCATGGTACACAGAGGGGATCATGTGAATAGCATCCGAAACATGAGCGGTTGCTGGCAATGACCTGGCCCTGCAGTGGACACAGCCTCAGCCCTGAAAGGGCTCATCGCCAATGGTGTTGGATCCCCAGTGTGCACGAGGAAGCAGCTGAGTGCCACTTTCTACCTGACCCCCACGAGCAGCCCTTCCTGCTTCAGGGAGGTGGGCAAAGCTGAGGAGACCAGCTGGGGCAAGGGCCAAAGAGGTTAAGCTCAATCTCAGTGTCTAGTTCAGAATCTCGTGCTTGGTTAGTGTTTTCAATGGCAGGAGGGACAGGGTGCTGGGGCTGGACCAGAAGGATCATGTCACAAGATGACCCTTAAAATGGGCATAGAAGCCTAGCAGTTAATGAGTAGATAAATGATAGGAAGCTTAGTGGGAGAGGGGCATTCAAAATTGTCAATGGAAATAAAAATGAGGCAGATTAACCCTTAGAATTTCAATAGAACGAGATAGACAGAGTGCAAAGTTCGAGTGATAGCACATGTGCCTGAAGGGCAGAAGAACCAAGTCCTTATCAGTCAAAGAAGAGAGAAAGAGAAATCTCAAAGGACTAGAGCTAAGAGCCTGAAGGGGCCTCAGAGGCAATCATGGGTGAGAATGAAAAATTGAGGCCCAGGCAGGTTGTGACTTGCCTGTGGTGCCCAGGAAGCAAGTGGCAAAGCTGGAATTTGGACCCAGATCCTCTGTCTGATTCCAGATCTAGCCATCTGCCTACCTCTGATGAGAAAAGGGGGAATTTAGACAGAATGCATATACCAACATACTCCTTGGAATCCACTCATGGATGGACTCCAGAGAAATTCATGTTGTGCTTGTTTTCTGTTTGTTTGTTTTCCATGTACACTTGGCTTTCCAATCCTGTGCAGTTTTGGAAGGAGGCTCTGGACAGCCCCATTCACAGTGAGGATGCCTGTCTTTCTGCTTTTAACATTCCCATTGTCCTTTAAGCTTTCAGGGACAAAGACTTGATAAGGCAAGGAAGTTTTTGTTTTTTAAAGACCAAGTGATCAGTAGAAAATAGATTTCCATTCATTCATTAACAAAATCAGTAGTCAAGAAGTAAATCTGGTAACCTTGGGAATGGTCTTTGGAAGTGATTTTTTTTGTCTCAAAAGATATGTGGATGAACAGTGAACCCTGGGTAGCATTTAGCCAAGAGAAGTTTCCTGACTTTATTTTCTCCTTTAACACATCAATAACTATCTGAATTTAAGCTGAGGACTCTAATATTCCATTTCCCTGTACTTTCAATGCCTTTGCATTTCTCTATAGGCCCAAAGCAACTAGATGTTGTCACAGTGAAATGAAATATTCAAGAGACATAAACAATATTAAAATCTAGTTAGGTAAGTCAGGTATTTTGTTTTTCTAAGCAGCAGAATTCCTACCAAATTGTACTTCAGACTTTGTTCAATGATAAATACGTGCCATGTGCCAATAGGAAGCAGGGCATCCTAGAGATGCTAATGCATCTGGAGGGGCCACACCAGAGAGGGCAGGAGCCGACAAACTGGAAGTGACGAAGCTGGTCCTGTCTTCAGTGGCTTTCCATCAATTGTTTACCCTGGGGCCCAAGATTCACTGGGAAAAGCCCCTAAGATTGTCAAGTCAATATTTGGGAAGTGCCTTCCATGTGAAGCACTTCCTGAGAGGGAAATAAAGTTTAGCCTATGACTGCTCCCCGCAAAAATCACAGCATCACCAAGATGGAAGGAGGCTCTGAGGCCAATGCTGGCTCTCCCAAATGTTCTGGCAAGACACCATTGAGTCTCCTCTGGGAGCTCTCCATGGAAGAAAATCTCTCAATACAGCCCATTATACTTCTGAATAGCTCATCTGTTTTCCTTCTGTGACAGCTAACGGATACTGGCAGGCGTAGTGTGATGCTATTCTGTAGTAAGGCCCAGGTACAGTCAATCAAACATTCATGAGGACCTCAATACTCAAGACCTCAACATCAAGGGTCTTCTGAGAGCTCGGCTCTCTTTGGCTCTCAGAGAACTGGCTCTCTCTCTTCTCATCCTCCTCAGTCTGTTTGAGATGCCCATTGAGATGTCCATCTCTTGGATCTAGGATTTATATGTATGGATTATCCAGTAAAATCTGGATGCAAATGCCACACTGCTAGGAAAACCCTCTGTTCCATCCCCCTCTGTACACTTCGATGACTGATTTTTATCTCAAAGACATGTTGTATAATACTTTAATGAACATAATAAACATGAGTAAAGTACACATAAATAAAAAAATACCAATACACCCAACATGAACCTTCTCCTCAGTCCATATGATCTTTCCTAGACCAAGGAGAAATACATAAATTAAAAGTAAATAGCTAGATAGATAGACAGATAGATAGATGGATGGATGGATAGATAAATGGATTTTGTCTGAATAGAGCAGGCCCAGCTTCCAGGGATGTTCATTCTAGCCCCATTTGATTCCAAAGAAAGGTAGGAAGGCATCCATCCTGAGGGTTTTCTACTCCCAGCATAACCTTCTGGTGACTTGGTGGTCAGTGGCTGGCCTACTGTGGTGTATGGGAGTTCAAAGTGCCATTGCGCTTTCAGGGTAGGATGGGCTCCATAACCAAACCATCCCAAAGGCTGAGACCCCCATATCTGCTCCATGGTTGAAGCAGCATCATGCAATCAGAGGGTTCTGGGTTTGGAGCAGGAGGACTTGGAGTGGATTGGCAGCTCTGCTACTTATTAGCACCTACTATGTGTCAGGCCTAGTGTTAGGTGCTGGGGATGCAGAAGAGGCAAAAGATAACTCCTGCCCTCAAGGAGATCACAGTCTAATGGGGAGAACAAGTAAACAGATACATACAAGCACATTATATACAGGAAATAATTAACAGAGGGAAGACTCTAGAGGGATTGTGAAAGGCTTCCTGTAGGAGAGAGGATTTTAATTGACACTTGCAAGAAGTCAGTGAAGCCAGAGATAGAGATAGGGAAGGACAATATTCTAGATATGAAGGAGAGTCAGAGAAAATACCAGGAACTGAGACAGTTTTGTTTGTGAAACAGCCAGGATCAAAGAGGACATGGTAGGGGCTAAGGTATAAGGAGACTGGAAAGGCAGAGGAAGAGATGCAAAGATATAAATGGCCTTGAATGCCAAATAGGATTTTGCATTTGGTCCTGGAGGTAACAGGGAGCAGCTGAAGTTTCTTGGGCTGGGAGATGACATGGATGAGCTTGTGTTTTAGGACAATCCCTTTAGTGGCTAAATAGAGGATAGACCAGAGCAGAGAGAGACTTGGGGCACGCAAACTCCAGCCTACTGTCCAGCAGCTATTGCCTTAGTCTAGTGAGGGGTGATGAGGGATTGCACCAGGGTGGGGCAGTATCAGAGGAGAGAAGGAGACATGTTTCAGAAATGTTGTAAAGGGGAAATCAACAAACTTTGGCACCATGGGGGATATGGGAAGTGAGAGACAGTGAGGAGTTTAAAATGACACATAGGATGAGAGCCTGTGTGACTGGCAGGGTTGTGTTGCCCTCCACAGTAATGAGAAGTTTTAGGTTAGAGTCTGAGCCGGAGTGAGGGAGCATTCAAACACTATTGAAGAGAGCGCAACTCTGATTGGCTGGCCACGTTGTTCAAAGGCCTATTTTAGCGACCATTTTACAGAAAACTCATGCACAAGGCAGACACTCACCCATAGATTGGAAGAAGTGATGTAAGGACACCCTCAAGGTCTCTCTGAAGAACTTTGGAACCAATTGCATGACAAGGGACCCACTGGCACAGGACCACCCACCACAGTGCACCCCCATTAAAGAAGGCACTGTGCTCTATGAGGGAAGAAGAGTTACAGAAGTTCAAAAGAAGTGGCAGCTGTGCACATTCAGAGCCATCTCGCCTCCAAATGTTCCTATGGACTATTTATGCCCGACCTGTAATAGAGCTTTCTGAGTTCACGTTGGACTGATCAGCCCAACAGCTGGACACGCTGCACCCTGCCCCCAACATCACCATGTTATTTTGGTCCTCTTTGAGCACAGAGGACAACAACCAATAGGAAAGTTGGGCAAGTTCATGGTGGGGGAAGACACTGAATTCTATGGCAAACCACTCCAATATGTTTGCCAAGAAAACCCCGAGTGGAGACAAGAGAGCCGGACACAACAGAAAAATGGCTGAACATATTCAATTGAGGATGTCTACCAAACATACAGTTCAAGATATCTGAAAGGTGCAAGACTGGTGGGCAGCCAGGTAGATTGGAGAGTCATTAGCATAGAGGTGATAACTGAATCCCTGAGAGCTGGTGAGATCACCTTGTGAGGGAGGATGGAAGGAGGATAGAGACCAGGCTGGTACAGTAGGAGGTGCAGGCATATGTGTAATACACATAAGATAGGTATTGGCAGCCAAGCCTGGCCCCTTGCTGCCTTCCCTGGAAGGACACTTGAAGCAGGAGATCAAAGGTGGCCAGAATAGAAAGTCACTCCTCTTCTCCCCTAAGGCTAGAGCCCAGGTGAGTGCAGCATTACCTTGAACAAATCATTGGTAACCTCTTTGGGCCCCAGTTCCTCGTAGGTAAAAACAGGGGGGTTTCTGCTCCTGCTCAGCCTTTTCTACTACACTCCACAGACTTGTTGTGCAATCATCTAAGTAGTGACTCTACCTTTTTTTCACCTATGAGTGTGTGTGTATTTATTTTCATATCTGACAAAATAATTCTAGGTGTCACAGCCCAGCACCAGTGATGGAATAGGAAAAAGGCAAAGATTGCTCTCCCTTAGACAGGAGGCACTCTTGAAGTTTCAGTTCATACATCCAGCTCACCTCCATTGTTAAATGCCCTATGTCCTAAAGACTTTTCATCCCACCATAGCCTTGAAGACTTGTGGGGACCACACAACTATGAGCTTTGCAGGTTTTTCTGGCTTGTAGCACTCTCCTTGTTTAAACCTTTCAAACAGAGTGTCTACCCAGGGAGCTTGAGGCAAGTTAAATTGTGAAGAAGATAAGATTATGTCATACACACACACACACACACACACACACACACACACAGAGGCACCCTCCCCAAGGAAGCAGAACAAAGAAGTGGCAAGAATGTAGAATTGTCTTACTTGAGGTATTTACATTTTCATTAAGGACTCTAAAAAGCAAAGGCCTTTCAGATCCAAAGGAATGAACTGTCAATGGTGGCATGTGACAGGCAGAGGGAGGACTTCTGAGCCAGAGGTTCTATTTTCCCTCTCCATTCATCTGTTCCTCTCAAAGTTGCTAAACCCAAGCCTTAAACCACTTGTCTGCTAAATAGCGAGGGGGAATCAATGTGGACCCATTTAAAGTTTCTGTCCTTGAGTTTACATTTGTCTTCCCCTAGTGCCTGCTAACCTCTGCCTCCTGGAGTGCCTTCTTGGCTTCCCTCAAGCCCCAGTTCCAATCCTACCTTCCACAGGATGCTTTTCCTTGTCACTCTTAATGCTAGAGTCTTTCTTCTGTTGATTATTTTCAAATATATGTACACATATGTGTAGGTATACACATATGTGTGTGTATACACAGAGAGAGAGCAGAGGAAGAAAGCACTGTTCATCCACAGTTATTTGGATGTTTTCTCCTCATTCAAGTTCTGCTCTTTGAGGGCTGCATTTGACCTTTCTTGTATCCCCAGCACTTAGCATAATGCCTAACACATAGTAGGTGCTTCATTCATTAGTTATGGACAGACTGTTCACACAACTACTATTGACAGCTTCCTTCCTATTCTCATTTGTTGCACTAAATTCTAGAAAAAATGGCCACATTTTTTTCTTCCCCAATGATAGATGAACTTTATTTTTAAAATGCAGTGACATTTATTGAGCACCTCTTGTGTACCAGGCAGTGTTCTCACTTCTAAGACTAGGAAGACAAAATTGAAAAGACCCCCTCCAGAACGTGGTGCCTCATTTGGGTGAGCCCCTTGCCGCTGGTGACCTCGCAGAAGCCCAGAAGCCATAGAGACAATGAGCTGGTTGGACAGAGCACTGTGGGGTTGGGAGCCTCTGCAGTTGGGCTCTGAGGGGCTATGGCCATACTCAGATCCTCCTCTTCCTTTGTCTCTTTCAGCAAGTCCCCGGACCCGGATACCAACATCCTAGTCAGAAGATGACCCCTTTGTTGGGCCCTGAGGTCTAAAAGACGAAGAAATCCCATGGTCCAAGTAATTGCTTCAAGGGTTATTCCTTCCTAAGAAAAACTCTTTGGTCAGCCTTTAGCAGAGGTTGGGCAGCCATTGCTCTGACCCCCTTCTTGCTGCCAGCTGCCTGGCCTTTACTCTTCCCATGGACCCAGGTTTTACCCCCAATACCCTTTCTAGCAATATTCAGTTGGGGAGGGAAGTACTCGCTGCAGTTTGCCCTTGAAATAAAACTCCTTGGTGAGTGGACTGGACATCCCTCCTTGACTTTCGGCCTCTGAGGCCATCAGGGTGGGGATGGTCTTCCTGCACTGTTCCCAGCATAGAGAAGAGCATGGGGGAGGCAGAGACGGCTGCCTGGCAGGCTCTGTTCCACCCCAACATTTGGCTTCAAGTGTCTCAAGTCCTCCTTGTTTTCAATCGTGACATTTCTCCATGCTCAGATGCCAATGTGATGTAACATTTCTTTTTGATGTTCTAAAATGGGTCTGGCAGTTACTTTGGCTGAACACAGAATCAGCATGAGAGTCTGCTAAAAAACTTTCTGGTTGCTGGTCTTATCTCCCTTCCAGCTCTTCCTTCAGAATTGCCACTGCCTTCCCTCCCTCCCTCCCTCCCTCCCTCCCAAAGTGGCCATGGGACACACACACCTTTCCACAGCTTCCCTATCTGGATCCCTCATGGAGATTTAGAAGTGATCTGGGCTCACAACAGAAGTGTACCTGCTTTGGCAGATCTAACCAAGCTGAGCAGAGGCTGTTTGAGAACACTCCCTTTCCTGGGAAGGTTGGCTGACCCAGCCCATCTGAGGGACTATCTCAGGGAAAGAAGCTTTGGCACAACAGACCATCAAAACCTAACAAGTCGGGGTCTTAAGGAGCCTAGCAGTGCCCAAAAGCTTTGGAATGTGGAAGGGACTAATTAATACTTCATCTTACCCTAGATATCTTATTAGCAGGGTCCAAAAGCATGTCCAAGGATGTTTTGTCTTTAATTGAGACTAGTGGACTCATTCTGAAGCAGATATATACCATTTCAACCAGGGGAAGGGAACTCTGTCCTCTCCCTTCAGCTTAGATGCAGGGAGAGGGAACTCTGTCCTCTCCCTCCAGCTCAGAACCAGAAAGAAGGAATTGTGGGTCCTCTCCCTCCAGCTCAGAACCAGAGAGAAGGAATTCTGGGTCCTCTCCCTCCAGCCCTGCCAGGTGGCCTGAGGGACAGACACCAAAATGGTGCAGCTGCCTCTTCTGTTTTGCAAAGAATGCCTGAGAGCTGCAAGCCAATTGTGCCCTCGGCTGGGTACCAGTGGGGGGTGGGGTACCGATGCACTCTCCAGGCTGCCCTCGCATATGTCTGGGTGGGTCTGAATTGAAACCACAATAAGAAATGAATTCAGTCTAGCCAACAATAACCTCTGAAGAGTCACAGACAAGCTCACAGAGCAGCCCAGACAGTCAGCATTGTCATGGTCCCTAATGGACTTGGCTCTTCTTCCTATTAATTGCACCTGGGGCTCTGTCCACTCAGTGATCCTGAGAGGTGGGTCACACTCTGGATCTTAGAGGAGCAGGGAAGTCCAGGGAACTCAGAGGGTGGAAAATCTGAACAGCTTTAAGCCAAACCTCCTTGCAGCAAAAGCAGACTTATCTAATATTTGGATCGTGTTGTTTCACACTCAACACATTCAAAAGCAGACCTCCCAACATGGCGTTGTCATGGCCTGGCCCCAGAGCCCAGGGCCCCCAACCTTAGCCACTCTGCCCAGCCTCATCTCTGGTGCCTGCAAAGGACTTCAATGTTGTCACAGAGACATTAGCATCACTAGCAAAGAGGAGCATAGGTCAAAGGGGCAGTCTTCTTTTCATATGGCCAGTGCCACCTGCCCTCTACACTACCCCACGTGTTTCGAGAAGTAGATTTTAAAATCAATCTTTATTTTGGCAAATAGAGCTGAAGTCAGTGAGTCATTGCTTTTTAATACTCCCTGCCAGGGAGCTCCCAAGTAAATAATTCAGTGATGGATGAATGAAATTAATGAATGAATGAATGAATGAATGAATGAATGAATGAATGAAAAATCAAACATTTATCAAGTGCTTACTCTGTACCAGCCATAGGTGAAAAATATGCAAGCTAAGAGGGTTCTTTTTTTCAAAAACCATCCCCCTTGGGAAGTGGAGGCCAGGGAGGGGGTGCTTTCATCTGATCAATGAGTGGGCCCCACTGACACAGCCCTTCCATGGAGGATGGTAAAGTTGATTGGACTATGATTCCTTCTAATGGTCTTATAGAAGGCTGACCTTTAGAATAAAAGTCCTTCAACATTTACAAAGAACTTTATATATAAATAAATGCATGTGTGTACATATAAGATATACATAATATAACATGCATGTGTATATATACATATACATACACAGGTCTCAGTGCAGTTTTAGGCTATTCAAATGTAAAACTGCACTAAAACCTTTGGGACACTCTGTATACTATTTCCTTTGCTTTCCTAACAACCCTGGGAGGCTGGTATATATATATACTATATACTAGTATTATCCTCATTTTGCAGAGGAGGAAAGCAAGGCAGACAAAAGTCAAGTGACTTGACTAGAGTCACCAGATTAGTAAGTTTCTGAGGGAGGAGGATTTGAACTCAGGTCAACCCTGACATCCAGTCCGTTATCCACGGTTCCACCTCTTGCAGCTTCAAACTGTTGAGAATTATTCTTATTTGTGGGAACTGTTCATGCTTCTAAAATAAGATGCTAAGTTTTCAAGAGAATTGGCAATAGCTGCTTTGTTATTGTTTCAAAAGTGGGTCCCAGAGGTAGTACATTGGGGTCTTGTGTAAAATCAGGGTACAAAGTAGAGTCAGACCTCTTCAGAACCATCTCTCTCTCTCTCTCCAGTCTAGTCCAACTTGTTTACTTAAAGGTTTCTAAAACTCAAAAGAAAGGGGGGGAAAGGGGACTGTGAGGAATCCAGGATAAAGAAATTAGCACTTCTATCATTAAATTTCCCTTGAGTTCCATGTGCATGGAAGGAGAGAAAATACTGTTGAAAATGGCTTTGGAAAAAGTGGGACTGCAACGCTGGGGGAAAAAGTTCAGCTAACCTGCTGAAAGTCTCTCAGCTGGGGGTTTTCGGGATGTTTTTTTTTTTCGGTGGATGTCCCAGAGGGACACTATGGCCAGACCCCCCGCCGTGGGGTCCCTCCTTCCACATCCTTGTTATTTCCTTCAGGCCCCCTAGCAGCTGCCCTCAGGTTGGTCACCTCAGTGTTCTGCCAGGTAGAAAGATGGCCAGTGTCGTGGAAACCACATTTCTCATGATGTCATACAGACATTTTCATTTTAGTCAGCCCTTCTATTCATTAAAATTACCTCCCCACTCCCTTTCTTCTTTTTCTTTTCTTCCACATTAACTGAGTGAGTTGGGGTTTTACGTAGCCTGCTTTCTCCTGGTTTTTCATCTGCTGTCTGTTATTCATTCAAATGGTTACTAATTATAGCCAATGCCTGTTTAATCTTGCCTCTGAGCTATCAGGTTACCGTGAGACAGGAGCCTAGGAAGGCCCTGGACCCTGGCAGAGACTAATCACAAATTGCTGGATCTGGTCTCCACCAGCCCAATGGTGATGTGTGTGTGTTTGTGTGTGTATGGGGTGAGGGGGGACATCTGCAACCACAAATGCACTGCTGCCCATGGATTAATTATAGCCTGGCAGGAAGAAGACAAACATACCTGTCTTTACTGGGTATTGTGAGCCAGGAGGATGGGTCCACCCAGGCACAATGATTGTGGCTGAAAAATCTGGGAAGGGGCACTGCTGGGAAGGGGAGGGTTGGCTGGGGTTCCTTTTGCCTCTAGAAGGCCTGGGCACAAGTCCAATCCAGCCATCCCACATATACCAACAGAACCAGGCAATGATTACCTCTCCAACAGGATGGGAGCTCTGGCAGAGCCATGCCCTCTATGCTTTCAGGGCAAGGCCTCCCAGCAGCTCGCTGAGCTGGAAGACCACCACGGGCAAGAAGGCATTGGGAAGAGGATCCAGGACAAGAGTTTGTGGCACGACTGGAAAGCACTTGGGAGTGCATTTTGGGATTGCTCTAAGGGTCCTGCCTGGCCAAGCTCCAAGACCTTGGATTCCTGAAGCCATCCTCCTTTTCCTCTGTCCTCATCCCCCTACTCCACCCCACCCCCCAATTTCTGAGGAGGCAGAGTGTGGTTACTGAAAAATCAGGTGTAGGCTAGAGGCAACAATGGCTTCTCTCAATATCTTCAGAGTCAAGACCCTCCTAGCTGGGGCAGGAAGGAGAAGGGATGCACAGGCTTAGGGGTTGGAAGAAGCCTGGCAGAAGTGGGCTAGTGTGAAGGCTTGGACCCTAATTAATGATCCTCCCGCCTGATGAGCAGGGCCCTGATTCAGGTCTCTGCACCCGGGGTAGAAGGAAGCATCAATGCCCTCACCCTCCAGTGACAGTGAAGAAACGGCACCAAAGTGCCTACAGAGTAGGAGGCCACCAGTGCATACACACAGACAGGGACCCTCACAGATGCAGACACAGTCAAAGTCATACAGACGCTGGGCCGGCTGGCAAGCCATAAAACTGACCAGGGAGCTCTCTCTCTCTCTCTCTCTCTCTCTCTCTCTCTCTCTCTCTCTCTCTCTCTCTCTCTCTCTCTCTCTCTCTCTCTCTCTCTCTCTCTCCTTTCCTGTCGTCCCTCTCTTTCCTCCCTTATCCCTCCTCCCGCAGCAGTTAGCGCTGCACCCTTCTCTCCTCTCTCCTTTATTCTCCCCCTTCTCGATTTTCTCGCCCCAACTCGGGGGACAGTAGTAGCTGCTGTCAGGTGCTCTCCCCACCCTACTCCAGTGATTGTCCCCTGCCTCCCTTGAGCCTACAGCAGCTGGGGACAGAGTGGGTAAAGCTGAGAGTGAGGTTAATGCCATAAGTGGCAAGGCTGAGGAGGGCAAGGGAAAGCAGCTGCAGTCCCCGCCACCCCACCCCACCCCTCAAAATACAGCAGCTCCACGATAGTGGCGGCCCCTGTGGCAGGAGCTCCACATTGCCTCCAGGCTGGGGTGCAGCGCTAAGTGCTGCGTGGGAGGAGGGACCGGGAGGGAAAAGAGAGGGACGACAGAAAAGAGGAGGGGAGGAAGAGAGGGAAGGAGAAAAGCAGAGAGAGAGAGAGAGAGAGAGAGAGAGAGAGAGAGAGAGAGAGAGAGAGAGAGAGAGCGAGCGAGCCAGAGAGCCGCAGCCCCCAGACCAAGCAGGCGAGCCGCGGCTGGAAGCCCAGGAACAGGAGAGGGACGGAGATAAGCCTGAGCGGTGCAGAGGAGAGAAGAAGCCAAGAGAGAAGAGGGAGGGGGGGAGGGAGAGGAGGGCGAGGCGGCGCTGGCAGCCAGCACACAGCCTCGGACTGGCAGCTGGGCAGCCGCTGGGGAGGGGAAGGAGGGCCAGGAAAGGGTGAGGGCAGCGGATAATCGAGAGAGGCCGGGGTGCGAGGCAGGCGCAGACCAGCACACAGGGAGCCCCGGGCACACAAGCTGCCCCGCACATCCCGGGCGCCTCAGGAGCCGAGCCGGGGTGGCCATCGGCATCTCCCTCCACCGCAGTCCGAGGCCGGAGGAGCGCCAGCCGGGTGAGGAGCCAGCAAGCCAGGCAGCCAGCCGCCGAGCACGCCCGGCCGCCGGCCCGGCCGCCAGCGCCCGCTCCGGGAGCCAGTGTGTCCAGCAGCAGCCAGCCCCATCACCCTAGCCCTGTGTAGGGAACAAACAAACCGAGTCTCCCAGAGAGATCACGGGCGGAGCGAGCCAGGGCCGGACCGAGGCACCGACGGAACGCAGTTTCCGCATAGCCCAGGTAAGGGGGCCGCCCGCCTGCGCGTCAGCCCGCCTGTCCGCCCTCCTGTCCATCCATCCGTCAGTTCATCAGGCTGTCTACGTGCCTCAGTCCGTGTCTCTAGGTCCCTGCGCCTGCCCTGCCTCTCCCGGTCCCTGTTCCGCTGCCAGGGCTGCTCGAGCCGCCTCCGCCACTGCCTTTGTCTGCCTCCTTCCGTCTCCTTTCTGTCCCTTTGCCTTTCTCAGGGTTCGGGAAAATCACTTTGCTAGCCTCGGCCGACTCAGTGTGTGGTGTGTGTGTGTGTGTGTGTGTGTCCTAGCCGCCTACCTACGGGTCCCTTTAAGCACCCCCCAGAGAACCCCACAAAGCTCCCCAGACAGAATGGTTGGGGGCGGGGGCGAGAGTTGAAGAACGAGTCAGGGCTCTGCCCGAGCCCTGAAAAGTTGTCTAGTGTCTGGGGGAAGGGGGAGGGGCGCTGCAGGCGGGCCCCAAGGGACCTGCTGCCTCAGTGGTCGGCGTGGGAAGGGGGGGATGGGGTGAGCGACCGATGTCCCTTGTGTTTCCCACCAGCTCGAGGGGAAGCTCCCTGCCTTCTCTTTGTAACTCGGTGTAGCGTCTGCTGTTGTGTCTGGGGGACGCTGCACGCTGAGTTCCCTGCAGACATACTGAGAAAGTTTTCTTAGTTGGAGACTTGTCTGTCTACATGAAGCCAGGAAGATGAGGCCAAGGCTGGGGGCCGGGGGTCCAAGACCATAGTCCTTCTCTCGGAGGATAGAGGATCTATGGAACAAGGAAAGTGACAGAGAAAGGGAGTGGAAGGGAGGGCAAATGTCAGAGAGAGAGGGAGGGAGGCGCTGGGGCTTGAACCGAGCTAGGGCATAGCCCTGCCAGGGCATTCCGAGGTTTGCCTGGAACCTTAGGAAGGGAGGACAGCTGCAGGGCCGGGTTCCGAAGGAAAGCTACTGCTTGGCAGGCCCCAAATGACCCCCTCCGTACCTTCCTCTTGCCCCTTCCCCCTCCTCTCCCAGGATTCTAGTTCACCAAATTTCATTTAAATCGTGTAAGAGAATCTCCATCACGGAAAAGCACCCAGGAAGGATTTGGAGTTGGGTTGGGTTTGTCGTTTTGCAGATTCAAAGCTTAGACTTTTGATTGGGATTGAGGCAAAGAGACAGACAAATGTGAGTGAGATGAGTCTGGGCCACGCTTGGCCCACACTCCCCTACTTCATAGATCCTAGTTGCTTCCCACGTGGTTCTGGGTCCCCACACCGAAGTAGATCATTTCACCTTCAGGGAAGGTAATGCCCCTTCCAGTGCTCTTGGCTAAATCCAGAGAACTTTGGTCCTTATGAGTCAGCTAGTCCTTCCTGGGGCTTTTGGACTGGCTGGGGGTGGGAAGTAGGAGGCTAAGGCTGGCCAGGGCCAGGGGCAGCTGTCTCCAGATTGTATTGATTGTGGTCATCAGATCCTGCACTTCCTCTGGTAATTACATGGAATCCCATCCCTTTCCCTACTCACTAAACTAGATCACATAGAATGGCTGAGGGTGTAGGGATGGGGAGAGGTCTCAGCATTGGGAACTCTGAGATAATATTCCTCTCTGTGCAGTCCTTGTTATTCCTGCCTGTGTATGTGCCCTGTGTTTTCACCTTGTACGTGGTTTGCTTCCTCCTGGAGGAAAAAGAAAATGATGCTGGAAATCAGCTCCAGGCACCTTTGGGTTCCCAGTTCGTCTAGGTAGGTACCCAGGGGGCTGGGCTGCTATAGGTGCCCATGAGGGGATAATCACTAAAGATGACTTGGTCCATTGGGGAAAATAAAAAAAAAAAAGGATAGATTCCCCACGTCTGAAAGGGAGCTTTAACCCTACGCACATCCTGTCTGATGGCTTGAGAGAAACTGAAACAGAACTACCCCTGGAAACTGTCCTCTACTGTCTAAGTCTCTTCATGTCCCAGCAGACTTGTTTTGGTTTTGCTATTTGGTCCATTTTTGCCTTGGATGGATGTTGGTCTGAGTGTGCAAATTACCAATCTCCCAGTGACTTTGGTTCCCAGGTCCCATCTAAGCACGATTGCCTTGAGGATTCTGGGTCATTTGCCCTGTTAGAGCAGCCTCTACCTGGGTACTCTGGGACTTTCCAGTTTTGTTGCTCCCAAATGAAGGAACATTTCCTTCAATGCCCAAAGTAGGAAGCATCATGGACCAGCAAGGACTGTGAGATACCATGGGGTGTGTAGATGAGAGGCAATTCCCATATCCATCAGTCCTCTGGAGCATTGTGTAAAATCACTTGAATCCTGTGAAAGTCATGAAAAATCTCAGATGAGGTGGAGAGGCCCATGGAGTTTTACAGCAAACTCCACCCCTAACCCCACCTCTGTACTCTCTCACCACACACATGAAAAAAAAAGTTTAGAAGAAATTCATGTTTTGTGGTGTGTGTGTATGTGTGTGTGTGTGTGTGTGTGTGTGTGTGTTTGTTCTGAAAAGTTCGGCTAACTGAAGTGGGGCCTTCAGTACAGGTATACAAAACCAGACATGGTGTTTTCCCTTCAAGGTCTAGGGCATGGGTCCTTGAGTCCAGGTGAGGAGTGAAGTTTGTGGTCTAGGTGAGACACCTTCTTTCTGGTCCTATGGAATATTTTAGGACAAACTGAGAAATTATAGCAACCTCAAGCAGCTTGACACATGTGACTTTCCTCCTCTCCTCTCCTCTTTTCTCCTCAATGCTGAGGGTTTTGAGAGTAAGCCATCAAACCAGAAAGATTTCCTTAAAGTTGAAAGAAGATTCTGAGGCTCCCTCTCTTCCCTCCCCACCCTTACTGAAGAATTATAAATTCTCTCCTCCAACACCTTTTTTTGTCACAGTTAGACATTCCAAAGATGGATGTAGCTGCCCTAGCCAGGAGCCATTTTGCTTTTTGTGACACAGACTGGGGCAGGGAGGAGAGGTGTTCACCAAACCTCAGAATCACACGAATGAAATGTTAAAGAGATTGGCATATTGGCAGTATCTCCATCCTTATAGATCAGGTGGAAAAGGTTCTATTGGCACTAATAGTCCATTTTAGCAGGATACTATTGGGGGAGACTGTTTCTTTGTTGGGAAATACCTGGTAATGAAATATCAGAGTAATTCTAAGGAAAGGCAAGCTGTCCCCAAAGAGAAAGGATGATGAATTTGAAGTTAACTTTGTGCCTATTTCTGCCAACCAGAAAAATGTTCAATGTGTTTTATCCTTTAAATTATGTCCAGGTACAAATGAATGCTGATGATTGAGAATGAACCAAACCAGCAACCCTGTGTGAAATGCACTGCAGGGGGCAGGGAGGGGGGAAGTCAGAGGAGGGGGTGGCTTTTGTAGGTTCAATACACAAACCTTCCAATGGGAGGAGGGGAAAACAACAGACCAACCGGGTCCTGAGACTTGGCCACTTTAAAAATGAAACTGACAGGCATGCAGAGTCAAGTTCTGACCCCTTGTTCAGGCCTGAGGAGTCATTGGGCATTTATTTTCCCTGAGGTCAAGGAGAATTTTGTCTTCAGAGAGGAAAGACAATCTCATACCATGTGCCCAGCACTGAGAGACATGGAAGTGAAATGTGAGCCCCTATCGCCTCCGAGGTGATGGCCCCTGAGCAGCTGCATTCATACACACACACACACACACACACACACACACACACACACACACACACACACACACACATGGATGTGACAGCATGGGACTCTACTTTTTCTGAGGCCATGGCAAGGTATTGTCTAAATGGTGAGAGTCAGTACTGTGCTGGCATTGGGCTCACCAGCCTAACAGGAGTAGGTAGCTGTGAATGATAATCATGGAGGCTGGCTTATTTCACATCCTGGAATGGCAAACTGGAGCGGTGTGCTTGGTGTGGAGAGGATCTAGTCTAACTCACTTATGTGGAATTTGTCCAAGTGGTCCCTCTTTCCTTATATTCAGGAATGGTCATTTTGGAGAAAGCATCTTAGTATACAGCATCCCAGAAACCAAAGGGCGTTTTTCATTCTCATATTTAAAATAAAATATGAACAGCAAGAATGAAATGATTGTGTCCATACTGGCCACCTGAAAGGCCTGCTCTTACTGCAGAAGCAGGTCAGCTCCACATGTGGGGCCTGGACCCTTGTCTCCTAAGGTACCTGTGGTGGTACTATCCCTTTTTCCTGCCTAACATGGGTTTGATTATGCCAAGTCTTAATGCCCTGATTTCCCAGAGACTTTTACATTGACATCCATTTCACCTATCTTTGATTAAGCCTGAGCCTCATGGCTGAGCAGCTGGTGACAAGTTTTTCCATGTTATAGCTGCCCTGTAATATGATAAGTGAACATGGCCTGTGTGTATCATGTGTGTGTGTGTGTGTGTGTGTGTGTGTGTGTGTGTGTGTGCTCATCCTTCCACAATGCCCTAGATGAGAAGAGGAAGTGGCCGTGGTCTGCTTGCACAGCTTTTTACTGGCTTGTGGCCAGTGCTGGGGTCTTCTTAAAGCCAGAGCATCACCCCCTCACCCAGCCCCGAATAGGGCAATGGGAAGAGGGAGGCAGGTGAGACACTGTCACTCTGAAGCTCCCAGAAGCTACAGCTCAGTCTCAGTGATACAGACAAAGCTACAGACCTAGTGGATATGGAAAGAAAGTGGGAGAAAAAGCTGGGGCACCTGGCACAGCTATCCCCTTCAGGTACCCATGCTGGGCTCTGGACTTGGCCAGAGAACACAAATCAAACAATTAAAGGGGGCTCTGTGGCTTCATACATGAATGCATGAATCAATGAATGAATGAGAAAGCATTTATTAAGCATTTACTGTGTGCCAAGCCACTGTATTGCATTCCTTGATATGATTTGTGATTTCAGCCACTTTGCCTGACTGAATTCCCATTGTGAGGAGCATCTGCTTCCACAGGAAAGAAGGGGCTTCAGTCTTCGGGAAGTGTCCACCATGAACCAAATAACCCTTCTCAGCACTTGCTTCCTTCTTTTCATTTTTTACTTTTTTATTTATCCAGTGTTTCCAAAAATCTTGTCCCTGGCAAATCATTCAACAAATTCTATGAGGAAAGCAGCTGGGTCTTGGGACTGAACAGGAGCCCCTTCCTAAATGTGCTGCCTTTGAAAGTGATACTCTGAGGTGTGAAGCCATTCAGACAATGGCATTTGGAAAGGGGGCTTCAAATTTCCACCCCCTGCAGGTGGAATCGGGGTTGTGTAAGAAAAGAAGTGGAGGGGCTTGGTGGGAGATGGGTGGATGAGAGGAACTGAAATAGATGCATTTTTAAAATTAGAATTATTTTGTTCACATTTAAACATGCAAAACACACATTAGAGAATTGGTTTATTTTCTGTCCAAAATTATGCAGTCACGAACGTTTTTTCTGCGTATTATTCCTTTGAATGGAACATCTACTGAGCCAGGCACTATGCTTACGTAGCAGACCGCCCCCCCCAACACTTCCTGAGCAAATGCCCGGGGCACACAAGCACTTCCACCCTTACCCGCTGCCCGAAGCGCTTGGAGCTCACTTGCGGGTCATTGTCGGGGTCTTTCGATAGCCGGCAGCTCTGATATCTCGTGCCGCAAAAGCAGTCATTGTTCCTTTTCCACGGAGGTCTTTTTTGTCGTATGTTTCTTCATTTGACACTAAATAGTGTGCGGTGAAAATAAAAAGCACGTACTGAAGACAGAGATAGGAGCTGTTCGCATAAACTTTGCATAATTTTCTTGCAACTGCTAAGAACAAGCTGTTAACAGTAGCAAACCGCGGCCTTTCAAGCGGGCACTCCGAGCCAGGTGAGCAAAGCCCCTCGCCTTCCTAGTCTCCTGGCTCCTTGCAGCCTCCCTGGGGGCGGGAGCATTGTTGTCGCTGCGATAGAGGAGGGGCCTGAGGCCCGGGGAGGTTAAGGGATTCGAACAGTTCTATTGCAAGGCAATGACTAGGCTGACATTCCAGCGGCCGCGGACTCGCTGGATTCCAGAGCTCTCCCCTAAGGCCCTCGGCTCCGGATGGAGTTTCAAGCTCAAAATGATCCTATTTCTCAGCAACCCCGAAGCACGAGAGGAAAGCTGGATAACATTATTGTTACTGTCGTGGTCGTCGTTGTTGTTAATCAGCGATATGTTCTCGTATAAGCCCCAAGGACCGAAGTCTAGAAAGTAGTGAGTGCAGCCCCAGCCAAGAGCAGACCAGTCCTGAACAAAGCCTTTGGGCCTGAAGCTCTGCATTCCAAGGCCAAAAGCAGAGTGGAAGTCTGAGAGCGCCTGTTTTGTCTTTTCATCCTGATGGAGCCGCTCCCTCTGCTCTCCTTGGCAAAAAAGTACCCTGCCAGAGGTGGGCATTGTGGTGGGAGGGGAGGAGGGAGAACTGGGGGAAGGAGGTCCAGGTTGTTGGGGTGGGTGATAGGGGATGGGGAGGGATATCCTGAGGCATTTGTCAAGGAGCCTAAGCCCACTGGGAATGGAACATAGAATCTGTCCTGGTTGGAAGGAAATGAAGATGGTCTTTCTGATGCAATGGTTGGACCCCCATAGCAGCTAGTCTTTGCTTGTCATTATAGGAATGTATTGGTGAGGAAATACCTTGTTGTTTTATTTCATTTCTGGGATTTTCTTGTCCAAGGAAGACTTTGGGGGAAGAGGGGAGGCATTGTTCTTTGATGCGTTTGCTGTTGCTTGCCTGCTCACCAGAACCCTTGGGCAGGACAGACCCAATCCTCTTTTAAGGAGACTAAATAAAAATTTCCACCCGAAATGCAGAAGCCAAGAAGGGCTGCAGAATAGAGGCCTAATGAGTCATTCCACCAGCATTGGCAAAGGATGGCATCTTCTCTGAGAAAGTGGGGAGGAGGGAGAAGAAGAGGGCAGGAAAGGGAGTGGACGCTTCGACTTCAGCCATTTTGGCTGGGGTTGAGTGTCGTTTTGCCAGATTAAGCTAAAGGGCCATGATTTGGAAACCATGAAAAATGGCATGCTTATCTGTGCAACCATATTTCTAAGTAGAGTATTTTTATGGGAAGGTAAATATGCAAATCACAAATCTGCTGCAAGAGACAATATGAAGGAACAGTGAAATTGTGTAGAGTTAGAGATTCACTTAGTTGGAAATGTTTTTGGGGCCATAAGGGCTTTTGGAGCAATCTGCCAGAGAGAGAGGTGAGCTGCAAAGACAATGCCCCCAACTCTAACGGGGAGCCATCCAGCAACACATCCCATAAAAGTCTCTGGAGTTGAGTCTGGAAAGAATTGCCAAGATTAATTCTGGGGGAGGGGGAAGCCCCCTAACATGGGATGTGATGTTCCTGAAGTCCTGTACTTGTCAGGTGCTTCGTAAATACCAGAGGGATGAGTTGAACAAAGCCCACCTAATGCTGCCGTCTGTTTGTTTTTTTTTTCTTTTCTTCTTCTTCTTTTCTTTTTCTTTTTTTTCCTTTCTTCTTTTTTTTTTTTTAGGCAATTGGGGTTAAGTGACTTTCCCAGGGTCACACAGCTAGTTAAGTGTCAAGTGTTTTGGTCTGAGGCTGGATTTGGACTCAGGTCCTCCTGACTTCAGGGAAGGTGCTTTATCCACTGTGCCACCTAGCTGCCCCCGTCTGTTTGTTATTGACATACAACAGAGGCCTCCAGAGTCCTCAAATCTATTCTGGATGGGCAGCTGTCCACATGGGGATCATTAAAGCAGCAAAGTCCACATCTTGGAGCTCAGCTCTTCGGAAAGAGTAACAGACAGGCAATGGTAAATTGATTTAATATTACAGAATAAGATTTTTTTTCCCTGTATACCGCAAAAGATGACAAAGAGTTAGGATAATGGAAACCAGAAAGGGATCTGGGGAATTGATTATTTTTTCTTTATAATTTGCTCCCAAAGAGAGTCTTACAGAATCATTGCAATATTTTGATTGTTTGGAAACTTGAAAGTCAACAACCAAATAGGGGCATTCAATTTTCTGAAAAGGAAATCTCCAAGAAAGATGTCAGGGGATCCCCAAGAACCTATAGCCATTTGACATGATGCAGAGAGTCACTGACTAACTGGATAGCCATGGACAAATCATTTCTTCTGTGAGAGATTTTTTTTCTCCCTCAACAAAATATGGCTTCATTTACAGGAATATTGAGAAGGCAAGTGGGAGAATGTTTCTAAGCATTGTGGACCCTTTGGAGAAAGGATTACTTTTTTTTTGTGGGAGCCAGGATTTCAGATGTAATTTCCTGGTTTTCCTCCATTTTTCCCTGTGAGATTTCAGTGGTTAAGGAGTAAAGGTTGCTCCACACCAAGTTGGTGTTTGGCCTGGGATTAAACTGGCTTCTGTCTGTATCTAAGTGGACCCTTGCTGGTGTGACTGAAGGTCCAGTGCTAGCCATAGTAGCCTTCTCTCTGGATAATACTCTTATGGGAAGCATGGACAGTGCTGGAGTGGGTGTGGAGCATGCACCAGAACTGACTTTGGTCCTGATTTAGGAAGAAAGCAGACAAAATGTACTTCAGTGACTTCAGAATAGGATTTGCAGAATGGGATCCCCACCTTCCTGCTGGCCTCCTCCCCACCCCCTATATACATGGGCTCTGGTTGCCAAGAACTGTCAGACAAGGAGGTCTTGCAAGGCATCACCAGCACATCCATCACCATCCTCTTTACAGGGACACTTGCACGGAGCCAGCAAGACTCCTCTCATCCAGGCAGTGAGTCACTGGCCAAGCCAAGATGGAGAGCTCAGGTTCAGGTCAATTTCCAGACACAACACAGCTTTGGCTCTCTCCCACCTTAACAGCCGGAACCAGGGCTTGGTGTTTTCTTTCTATTTTCCTCTGTTCCAGTCCATGTTCCCAGAGCTCTGCAGTGCCAAACTATGGGCACACTGATCTTATAGTAACACCTGATTCATTTCCATGGGGCAATGTCCTCCCTCTGCATCAGGCTGAGGCCATCTCTCTCACTCAGGAGGAGCAGGCACACTAAATTCCATCCCTCTTTCTACCTGAAGTTCAGAGGTTAGCTGCTGACAGTTGTCTGTACACATGAAGATAAGGACACCTTAATTAGCACTGTGAGGAGATTAGTTTTGGGTGGAGGAAGGGACAAGTAATAATAATATCCCTCCAGCTTTGAATTCTACCATCTTATGGCTTGTGGGCTAGTGGAGGAAACCCTGATATTTGAAACATTTGTTGGCAGTTTAAGGCTGAGAGCTGGGCATTCAGACTTAGGGCTTGTAGCCTAAGCATCTTTTACCCACTTGCCAATTGACTTTTAAGGTTTCCAGTCTGCCAGAAGCAAAGAGCATCTACCTATGGGATTTGTAAAGGGGAGACGAAATGCACCTGAGATTTACAGGAACCAATCTACCAGCTAAGAACAAAAGCACAGCCACAAATCCACTAGACTGATGAATTCCAACTATTCAGAACCACAGTGAAAGTGGACAGAGGAAGTAGAGAGGCAAGAGAGAAGCTGAGCCTCCTGAGGCAGAGGCAGAAGCCTGGGGCCTGGACATAGATGTTCTGGCTTGCAATTTTGCCTCTGATACCTACTACTTCAGTGATCTTTAGGGCCACTTATCATTTCGTGGCCTCAGGCTTTTCATCTCTAAAATGGAAATGGGGTGAGTCAAAGAAGAGATCATTGTTACATTCTTTTTCAGCTCCCAGTCTTGTTTCCCCAAAGCATTTCTCCTCCCTTCTGTCCTTTTCATTTTGCTGTTATTGGCTATAAAGCAGCATGACTGATTTTTCACCCTATTGGTTTTCTCCAGCTTCAAATGATGGATATAATGTGTTATTTGTAAATATTTTATCTGTTGATGGAGTCAGTAGAATGAGGATTATACTTAATTAAGATGTCTGTTTTGGCCAATTTTGGAAGCAGATATGGGCCCCACTTCCCTGGTAGTGGATAAAGTGGAAATCTTAAAAAGAAATACATGTGAAAGGATATGATACTGTTAGTACCATGTACCTGAGTAGATCCATAGTTCCTGTCTTTGGGCTATCCCTGAAGAGCAGGATCTAGGATCTGAGCACCCCAATTGAGAGACAGGGGGCCATGGAATGTTGGCACACCCACCAAGACTTTGGGATCTCCCAGCTGATCCAGGAGCCAGTTTGAGAAAGCTCAAGTGTCATCTTTGACCCAAATGTTTAGGCTACTTATTCAGTCAGTAAGTATGATCAGAGTGAACTTCAGACTGGGGACATTAGCTACATAGCACAGTGGGTTGAATATTGGACCTGGAGTCAGGAAGACATTAATTCATCTCATACACTTACTAGCTTTATGAGTCTTTTAACCATTGCCTGCCTCAGTTTCCTATTCTATAAAAAGGGGATAATAATAGCACCTTCTATTAGGGTTGTTGTAAGGATCAAATGAGATAATATTTGTAAAGTGTTTCACATACATTAATCAATGTTAACCAGTATTATTATAATTACAGCTGGCTTCCTTCCCTCAGGCTGTCCCTCCCCACTTCTGCTCTTGCAGTTTCTGTTTAGGAACCACCTCCATCAGAGACCATTTCTGATTCCCTCAAGCTTAGCATTCTCTAGCACCCCAAGTTCACTTCTCCCCAAGAAAATCACCCTTATCTACTTATCTGTGGACCTGTTGTGCCCCCTCTGCTCACCCACAATGGAGCATACAGTCTTCCAAGGCAGGATGACAGCTCTCTCAATTTTGTCTTTGGAGTGGCAAAACCTAGCATGGCTCTTAGCACACAGTAGGTAGTTAATAAATGCTTGTTGACTGACCATTTGATAGGGGCCAATAAGAGAGGGTTGCCACCATAACTGCTTAGCTTGCCTCACTGACAAGGGCAGAGAAAACCTCAAAACCTGTTAACTGGGGAAGGCTAGTGCAGACCAAGTGGCAGGATGGAATATGAGGTAGGAGAGGTACTCTACCTAAATCACCCTCTGGCCCACTGAGGCTTCTCAGGAGCACCTGGAAATGGGACAGGTAAGTTTTGCCTTATCTATCACACTGTGTCACCATATGGGTTCACCGTGTACATCTAGAACAAGACAGAGGACACAGTTTGTTCACCTAGGTAGGCAGCATTCACATATCAACTCTAGGACAAAAGGCCTGCCTAACTGTCCTGTAAAATTGTGAGCCATGCCTGGGCTCTGGCTTTCTAGAACATGTCCTCTAAAATCAGGCCTCCTGACAGTGAAGGAAGTGTGTCCTTTCTCTCTGGGCTCTTTAGTGTCTGTGGGGCAATTTACTGCACAACAGTCTCTGTAGCCACAACTCCAGAGAGAAGGCAGTCCACTTGGTGGAGCTGTCATTATAAAGAAAAGATTCTGTTTTATTCCTTTTCCAAGCCTTCATGTGCCAGGCAAACTGGGAACTGTGCATACTGGAGACTCAGCAGCCTTTCTGAGGCTTCCAGGAGTTGTATCCATCCCATGCTGTCAAATTCTCTGAGTCTGGAAGCCAATAGCCCTTGCCTAGAGAAGGGGGAGAGCTAGGGCATACTGGTGGGGTTCAGGGGCTAGGATCAGGAACCCAGTTTTCTCATGCAGGCTCTACCACTCACTCATTCTCTGGTGTCACAGAAACCATTAACCAACAGCAACATAATGATACCTAGAACTTATGTAGTGATTTAAGGTTTATAAAGCTCTCAACTGAGCTTCACAACAATCCTGGGCTTCTAGTGTTAGCCCCATTTCACAGTTGATGAGGTGAGGTTGGAAGGAACTCAAGAGAGAGGCTGGGCTGGGTCTATAGATCTAAAAGCAATCTTTTCAGGGGTGAGAACTGAACTCATGGGAGCTGATAAAGTCACCAAGTAAGAGTAAGAGTGATAGAGAAGAAAAGAGAAGAGATGGGAAAAGGAATGGAGAGAAGAGGAGAAGAGAGGAGAGGAGAGGAGAGGAGAGGAGAGGAGAGGAGAGGAGAGGAGAGGAGAGGAGAGGAGAGGAGAGGAGAGGAGAGGAGAGGAGAGGAGAGGAGAGGAGAGGAGAGGAGAGGAGAGGAGAGGAGAGGAGAGGAGAGAAGAAGGCCTAGCATAAACACTTGTGGTATACTTACCAAGGAGCATGACATGAAAGATGAACCAGACACTGAGAAGAAGTAGCAGAGAGAAGGCAAGTAGGAAGAGAACAAAGAGAGAGGAGTGTCAGAAAAACACAGAGGAGAGATGATCCAGGAGGAGAGGATGATCTCCAGTGCTAGATGCTGCAGAGGGATTGAGAAAGATTAGAGCTGAGAAAAGCCCACCAGATTAGGCAAGCACTAGTCTGCTGGTGTCAAGCATGGTGCTACACACTCTATGTACCACCTGCTCTAAAATTCCTGCTACTGGGGAAGGTTCAGAATGATTGCTTGAGCTCAGGCATTCTGAGCTGCAGTGGGCTAAAGCCAATCAGGTGTCTTCACTAAGTAGGACAGCAGTGCGGTTGCATTAGGAAGCAGGGACCATGAGGCTACCTAAGGAGAGGTGAACTGACTGAGTTATTGAAGTGGATCATGTCTAACACTCACAGTGGTGAGCCATGAGATTGGGTCAGTTCATGATAGCTGAACTTCCAGCCTGGGCACTTTAGGAAGATCCAATCTCAAGAAAAAAAAAAGAGTCCATTGGTAACTTTGAAGAATACAGTTTCAGTTCAATCATGAGGTTAGAAGCCAGATAACAAAGGGTTAAGAAGTGAGCATAGCAGAAGTGGCCTCGGTAAATGTTTAAAACAAATAAAAAGCCTTTTCTTTCCTGGAGGATGAAAAATATAGAGCGATAACTTGTGGGACCCTTGGATAGTCTTTCCCAGTTTTACTCTATTTCTGTCCTGTGCCTCCGTACCATAGGGCTCTCCTCTCCTCTCCTCCCCTCTCCTCTCCTCTCCTCTCCTCTCCTCTCCTCTCCTCTCCTCTCTCTCTCCCTCCCCTCTCCTCTCCTCCCTCTCTCTCCTCTCCTCCCCTCCCCTCCTCCCCTCTCCTCCCCTCTCCTCCCCTCTCCTCTCCTCTCCTCTCCCCTCCCCTCCCCTCCCCTCCCTTCCCCTCCCCTCCTCTCCTCTCCTCTCCTCTCCTCTCCTCTTCTCTTCTCTCCATTCTTTTTCTCATCTCTTCCCTTTTCTTCTCTCTCACTCTTACTTGGTGACTTTATCAGTTGGATTCACTCTTTAACCAAGTTCTTTTAGAATTAAGATGTGCCAGCATTAAACAAGAAAGCCACTCTTTAATCTTCTAATAGGTGGTCAACAAGCATTTGGTGGGTGCCTACTATGTGCCAGGCACTGTGCTAAGTATTAAAGATACAAAGAAAGACAAAAACAGACCCTGCTTTCAAGGAGCTCATAATCTAATCTAATCTGCAAATAAGATGCAGACAGGATGAATTGGGGTGGTCTCAAAGGGAAGGCACAAAGATTAAGGGAACCTGGGAGAGGCTTCTTGCAGAAGGTGGGACTTTAACTGATATTTGAAGGAAGCCAGGGAAGCCAGGAGGTGGAGATAAGAAAGGAGGCCGTTCTAGGCATGGGTGACAGCCAGTGAAAATACTTGGAATTGGAGACCGGAGTATCTTGTTCAAGGAATAGCATGGAAGCCAAGGTCACTGAATTGCAGAGTACATGGAGAGAAGTATGAGTAGGAAGACTGAACAGATGGGAATGGGGGCAGGTTATAAAGGACTTTGGATGCCAAACAGAGGATTTTATATGTGATCTTGGTGGTAAGAGGGAGCCACTGGAGTTTATTGAATGAGGAAAAGGGTAATATGGTCAGACCTGTATTTTAGGAAGATTAACTCAACAGCTGAGTGGAAGATTGACTGGAGTCAGGGAGACCAACCAGTAGACTATAGCCATAGCCCAAGTATGAGATGGTGAGGGTTTGCATCATGGGAGTTATAGTAGCAGAAGAGAGGAGGGGATATATATGAGAGATGTTATAAAGGTAGACATGAGGGGAGTTGACTACTGATTGGATGTGGAGGCAGGTTGAGAGAGAGTGAGGAGATGAAGATGGCACTTGGATTTTGAGTCAGGGTGACTGGAGAAAAGGTGGTGCTCATAGCATAAACTTTCCACTGGCCTTTACTTCCCCAAAATGATTTCTAAAAGAAATCCTATAGCAAGAATTGAATACAAAATGGTGTCTTGTAACAAGTCCTCACAGCTCTAGCACACCTAGATCATACTTTCACGTGCAGGAGGAGCTCATGTTCCTTCTTCCTGGGAATTGGACTATTTTTACAAGAAAGGGAGAGGGTTCAATGATGTTTGCTAGTGTCTAGGACCCCTTTCATTGATTTTTTGTCAATACTAGTGGAGAAGCTACTGGCCTTCCCAGATCTCAAAGAGCTGGGAGGAAAATGGAATGTACTGACTGCAGCAGTAGCACAACTATCGCGGATGAGGGCCCTGCTCGCTCTCATGTCAGGAAAGACAGGCAGCCTAACTCTATACAGCATAAAAGCCCTGCAAAACCCAGAAGAATGCAGAATGACTCAACATGCTGAGGTCACAGAAGCAGTTGGAGACTCTGCCTAACTGAGTCCTCTACAGAACTCTGCTGCAACCTGGTGTGGATAATCAGTATGTGGATTCTCCACTTGGCAGTTGATTCCAGGGAAGTTATGAAGTATTATTGACTGCTGTCCAAAGCTTACCAGAAATGCTGTGGGCTTCTTTGATTGTCATCATGGTCACCTGGTGCCTGCTCACAGTGCTGTATTCTTAGGGTGGCATGCTTCAATATATGAGTCGAGTCACAGAGAACATCTGAGAATGCTGTATCCTGGGGCTGAGGGTAGGCTAGGTGGTTTGGCTGTCCATGTTTTATCCTGACTATCAGAATAGATTGGACTAAGGAAGCACCCCCTTTCAGGGAAAACAGAAGGGGCCAATACAGGAAACTTCCCAGTGAGTGCCCACATGGGGGAGCCACAGGCTCCTCCTCTTCTGGAGAAAATGGGGTTTGGGGCAGCAGGGATATTTTAAGGAGCAGAAGGATCTTGGTCAGGACAAGTGTCGGTTCTCACTTAACCCCAGGCAAAGACAAGATGTTGGCCGCACCTGGAAAGCTGCTGGTGTCAAAGGTCACTGATTTCAAGTCCATTTTCCCAACTGCAGCCCAGATAAGAGATGCCCTCAGACCCTGGCTCTGTGCTGGATCAGGGAGCAGCTCTGTGCACAGCTAATGACATCCCTTCCACAAGATGCTCCCTTTCAGAGCCACCCTCATTCATGCATTGTCTGGGTCCAAGGATCCTTGCTGGCAGGGAGACCTGGATGTGAGGAAAGAAATCTTCCAAGGGAAACATTTCCTTCCCTCCCTGCGGACTGCTCTTCTATAGATTTTGCTTACATCCCTAAGGGAGTTTTTGAGAGTTCTCTGCCAGGATGCCCATTTAGCAAATGAGTTGCTTGGGTCCCCTCCCTGGGCCTGAGGATTTTGAGACATGTAGTCATATAAAAATGGACCATTCTTGAATTACAGCCCTCCTGGGAGGTAAGCAGCGATGAAAATTTGGCTCAAATGAACTATGCTGCAGAAGACAAGTGTGGGTCTCATGACATTCCAAGGGTGGGTGAGGAAAAAGTAAGGGCCTCAGTTTGAGAGAGGGAACCAGGACATGCTCTTGCCATTTCACACTTACTAGCTGTGGGACTCTGGGCAAGTCACTTAACCCACATGACTTCCTGGTGATACTGGTGGTCTTACCCAGATCAGCCTCATAGGCTACAAGGGAGAAGGAAAGGAAAACAGGGAAGAAATTCCAGGCTGTCACATAGCAAGGACCATGGCAGACCCCTTATATCCCAGAGCCTGCCTGGCCTTTTCCTCTCTGCATCAGTGGTTATTTTCCAGAGCAAACTGAGCCACCATAACGCTAGCAGTCGATGAGTCAAGAGAGACATGTAGAGTAAAGTAAGCTGGTAGGGGCTGAGAACAGAAGACTTTCCTACCAGTATTAGCGTTGCAAGTCAGGAGGCAGAGGGACCTTGAGGACTGTTTAGATGAGCTCCTCCTTTTAGAGAGGGCAAAGCAAGGCCCAAGAGAGGAGGAGCCATGGGACCAAGGTCTCCCAGGCACAAGATGGCATCATGTCCTCACCCCTGGGCAGCAGGAGAGCAGGGCAGAGGGCCACCAGGGGCATCTGGTCACATCTTCACCCTTGTGTCTTGGCTTCTCCACTCAAGGCCTCCATGAGTCTTCGAAGGCTTCTCTGGCTCATTCAATGGCATAAAATTCTTCACATGGACCTTGGGGAATAATGAGCAGTCTAAGGCTTCCTTGGGATTCTTGAGCTGGCCTCATCATTATTTGCTTTTAAATCATTTTCCTTAGAAAAACCTTTGTCCCTCAGGTATCTACAAGGGACCGTGGGATACTTTGTCCTTGAGCTTGAGAGAGAACTCAGAGTTTCGATTTCTGCTGTAACATATAATTTCATATGCTTGGGGGCCCACCGTGCCAGCAGGACTCTCCTTGCTCTTGAGAGGCAATAGAGAGGGAGCTCTACCACCTGCCATGGGGAGGGGAGGTCATCACTAGGGTCTTCACCTGTCTGGACTTCATTTTCCTCATCTGTAAGATGACATGGTTGGACTGCATCATCTTCATGACCCTTTCAGGTTTCTGAAGCCATGACTCTGTAAGCAGGGTGGTGTGATGGTTAGACCACTGGGCTTTGAGTCAGGAAGACCTTAGTTCAAATTCAGCCTTAGACTTTTACTAACTGGGTGACCCTAGGCAAGTCACTTCACTTCTGCCTGCCTCAGTTTCCTGAACTGTAAAATCAATTAATCAATGCTTATTAACACCCACTGTGTGGCAGTCACTTTACTAAGTGCCAGATGAGGCTAAGAAACAATAATAAATTAGAAGAAGGATAATATCAGCACCTACCTCACAAGATTTCTATGAAGATCAAATGGGGTAATTGTAAATGTGCCTGGCACACACTGAGAACAATAGTATTGGAAGGGGAAGGAGAAACTCATTGCTTCTTTCTTGGTTTTGTTTTGATGAATTAAGAACACAAATGAAAACAAGGATTTTTCAGGGGCTGCTGACCACAATGACCATGGGCATCAGAGGTCACCAAATGTGGCTCTAATTAAGCCATATCCCTGGAGGGCATTGAGGCCTTGATAACAGAGACCAGAGCTTGGTTGGTGAATACTTAAACATTGTGTACCAGGCAACATGTTCTGTTCTTAAGGCAGAAGGGAGCAGGGGTTAGGATGCCCACACATGGGAGTGCTTGGCAGAGGGAGCAGGGGGCATGGTGAGTATAAGCTGACATGCTGAATCCTCAAGAGGCAGCTGTGAGGTGGCAGAAGTCAGCATGTGTATGTGTGTGTGTGTGAGAGTGAGTGTGAGTGTGAGAATGAGTGTGAGTGTGTGTGTAAGAGAGTGTGAATATGTGTGAGTTATGTGAATGTGTGTGAAAGTGTGTGTGTGTGAGTGTATGAGAGAGTGTGTGTGAGTGTGTGAGAGGGTATGTGTGAGATTGTGTATGTGTGAGTGTGAGTGTGTGAGAATGTGTGAGTGTGACTGTGTGAGAGTGTCTGAGTGTTTGAGAGAATGTGTGAATGTGTGAGAGGGTATGTGTGGGTGGGTGTGTGAGAGGGTATGTGTGAGTGTGTGTGAGTATGTGAGAGCATTGTGAGAGTGTGTTGTGAGTGTGTGAGCATGTGTGAGAGAGTGTATGTGAATGTGAATGTGTGTGTGAGTGTGTGTGTGAGTGTGTTGTGAGTGTTTGAGTATGTGAGAATGTGTGTATATGTGAGAGAGTATGTGTGTGAGTGTGTGTGTGTGTGTGTGTGTGTGTGTGTGTGTCTGTGTGGGTGTGTGCATCTCGGGAGACAGCAGAGCCATGGCATCAGGAACTGAATGGCGTGCCTACCATCTTTGACTCAGTAGAGGGCCTCATCCCTTGACCAGGGCCCCTGGACTGGCACAGGCTCTTCCCTGATGTCCCCTGCACTTTCGTTTTAACTGTGTAAACCAGAAGAGTTTTCTACAGAACAGCATCTCTCTCATGGGGGTAGATGGCACCCAGCTGATGGTGGTGGTACCATCCAAGCAGACCCCGTTCAGGTATGCATATCTGAGCTAAGGGCTCCTTTAAGAGAATGAATTTCCTGTTGGAATTAGCAGCAGACTCACAAACTGCATGGTCACAGGAGATCCTGTCCCAGCCTTCCCAATGGCCTGAAGCTCTGGCTTCTGGCTCTCGCCTGGCAGAGGCTTGAGAGTGATGAAACATCAGTAGGTGAGCTCTGGTAGTGTATTTTTCAGAGTAAGAACTTTGGATGCTTAGTGCAGATATGCTTCCGAAGGGCCCAGGGGGCTTGGGGCAAAGGATTGGGAGTGTCCACTTTCTTCTGTGGGAGATTTTCTGTTCTAAGCATGAGGTATTGGGTGGGGCTCTTTTGTCTTCATTGTGCTGTTTGACCAATGCCGCTCATTTGCCCATTAAAGAAAGGGTCCTGGTCCCTGCTGGGAGCACCATGGGGGTAAGGGTGCAGGCCTGGGGGTTAGGAGACCCAGGTTCCAGACCTAGGCCTGTCACACCTGAGCTTTGTGGTTTCTGATAAATCATCCTCTCTGGACTGGATGGCCCCAGCTGTAAAGTAGATGTATTGGACCGCATGTGTTCTCTGTTCTGGGTCTAGGATGCCCTCCAGGCCCTAAGCATGGGTACTCCAGCTTTGGGAGCCCATGGGCTAAGCATCAGTGGCCCAATACTTTGTCTAATAGGCATGTGACTACTAGAAACAGTCAGATGTTTGTGTATCTGAGTTAAGCAAATCCTACCAACAGACCCAATAATTTGCATTTCTCCAAAATGTTTCCCATGCCATTTTTCCTTTGGAATAACTGAGTTTATTTGTAATTAACCATACCTGGCTTGTAATGGATTCAGCAAACTTGAGCCCTTGATGGATGGTAAAACAAATGGACCATTCCCCACCCCTGCCCCTGCACCTCTAAAGTCCTTGAAGGAGCTGGGGACCTGTGTGCTTGGGATTTTGAGTTCTGAGAATAGAGTACCTAGATGAGGTGCTCCAGAAGTGGGCTTGAGGAAGGACAGAAGGAAGGAAGGAAGGAAGGAAGGAAGGAAGGAAGGAAGGAAGGAAGGAAGGAAGGAAGGGAGGGAGGGAGGGAGGAAGGGAGGGAGGAAGGGAGGAAAGGAAGGAATGAAGGAAGGAAGGAAGGAAGGAAGGAAGGGAGGGAGGGAGGGAGGAAGAGAGGGAGGAAGGGAGGAAAGGAAGGAATGAAGGAAGGAAGGAAGGAAGGAAGGAAGGAAGGAAGGAAGGAAGGAAGGAAGGAAGGAAGGAAAGGAAGGGGGGAGGAAGAAAGAAAGATGCCTTAAAAATTTGTGGGTTTTATTTAGGAGACAGTCTGCTCTAGCCTTCCTAAGGATGTTCTTAGCAGGTGGAGGTCAGGGCAGGTGGTACCAAGGTAGGAAGGCTGGTAGTGAAAGCCAGAAAGTGGCCAAGCATCTGCCGTCTTGGCGATGTTTGTGGGGGCTTATCTGTAGGGTGACAAGTTGTGTGGTCACAGATGCTCCTGAAGACCACCTGCCCCCTCATTACAGAATAGAAGTCTGTACCAGGGGAGGCAATGTCCATTCTAATAGACTCTCTATGCTTTCAAATGGGGACAAAAGTTAAAGCTTTGGATAAGATGCATCTGGTTATAGCTACGAGGACGATGCTTTGTTCATCTTCCCTATTAGAGACAGCCCTTCTGGTTCTGGACTTGATTGTTCAGCCTGAGGTGGGGGTGGGAGTGGGAGCTCAAACGCTCCCTCCTCTGCTCCTTTTCTTCTTTCTGCCCCTCTTCCCTCTCCTCCCCTTCCTCCTGCCCTTATGGCTCTCCTCCTCAATTCCTGTTTTTACTTTCTTCATGAATATCTCCATGGGGATCAAGGAGCTGGAGAAATAAGATAAAACATTCCTCTGTTTGGTAGCTTGACAAAATATAGGCACGTGTGAGTGCTAAGCAAGGGCTGGGGGCATTGAGCCTGTCAGGCCAAATGAAATCTGAGAGTTAATCCAGAATTGTTGCTGTGCAGTCTGCCCCTAGGCCCTAGGCCCAAGTAATCAGCATAGCTGGCTTCTCTGGATCACTGCCTGGGTCATGGTGTTAGGATTCTAGAGGCTGCTCCGCTGAGTTGGGTTTGAGCAAGATGCTGCTCCGGGTTGAGTAGAAACAGGACTCTCCGAGTAACTGTTGCTAATAAAAAGTTCTCCAACCACTTGGGCAGGGAGTCCCAAAGTACAGTACAGGGAGTTCATCTTCTGTTTGATCAGTGCTGGGGGTGGGGGGTATTCCCCCTCCCCTCCTTCCCTGCACCTCAGTGGATTCTTTGCAAATATAAAAGCCTCTTATTGAATAACAGCATTTACAGAGTTGATCTTGTCATTCTCTGTCTCCAAAGGTATTACCAAAGTCCCTCCACAAAAACAAAATCCTTCTAAGCAGAATTAAGGTAAATGCACTTTAACTAAAAATGAGGCAACCTCCCAACCACCATTCCAGAAGATCAAAACAACTATTCCTGAGTCACTGGGACCAGGGTGGAGGTGGGGGGAGCTCGAGGCTCCGCCACTGGCAGAGTGAGTGACAGAGCAATACTTCACCCCCAGTTCCTCAGAGATCCTATCCCCTCCCTTCCAACTACACAATGAAGTTGCTAGAAATACAAAACACTGAAAAATTAAAGAAAAAAAGAGGAGGATCTATCCAGCTCTTGGAGTTTTACAAAGTAGTTTAACAAAATTAGGTTATTTTACCCTCACAAAACCTTCTGGGAGGTGGGTGCCATTGTTATGCCCATTTTATAGATGAGGAAATTGAGGCAGAGGGCAATTAAGTGACTTGCCAATGGTAAATAGCTAATTAGTGTCAGAGGCAAGATCGTAGCTCAGGTCTTCCTGACTCCAAGTCCAATGCTCTATCCATAGTAGCCACCTAGCTGCCCAAACAAACAAATAGACAAACAGGAAGGAAGGAAGGTTTGAATGGATGAATAAAGAAATGAATGAATGAATGAATGAATAGATAGATATGGGAATATATGATGATTAGAGGAATTAATAAAGAGACAAACAGGTGACAGATGGATGGATAAGCAAACAAACAGATAAACAAACATAAATCAATCAAAAGTGATTATTCCAGGGGCAGCTATGTGTTGCGGTGGATAGGAGTTCCGGCCTTGGAGTCAGAAGGACCAGAGCTCAAATCTTGTCTCAGACACATAACATTTACTAGCTATGTGACCCTGGGCAAGTCACTTAACCCTGATTTCTTCACCAAACAAAGTAAAAAAAAAAAAGTGAATGAATCCATCAATCAATGAATCACGAGTGAGCATTGGGATCTAACAACATGAGTGCCCAGGCAATCAGCTACTCCATGGAATCCACTGAAAATGCCCCATCTTTGGTGTACCCTCAGCTATGCTTCTGCCCCAGGCACATTTCCAGCCTTTCTCTTTCCCAGTGGTCTCATGCAATCTACACCCAGGCCTAGATCAATACCTCCAAGGAAAAGATTTCACAAATTTGCTCCCACTGAGGTGTGGCAATGACAGAAACTTAAGGTCTCATCAGTGACAGCTGCAAGAGAATTAGAAATCTGAGGCTTCAGATTCAAATTTTGAAGTTAACGCATCAGCCAGAAGGTGGAGAAGGACTTAGGAAGACTAGGAACTTCCCTTTCTCCTGTAATCATGCTCCATAGACTTACAAGGCCAGGCCTACTTTCTAGACAAGCTAGAATGTTGGGCCCTAAAAACAGTAAGGTGAAACTTAGTACACATAGCCTAGTTTCAAAATGTCCATTTTAGGGGCAGCTAGGTGGCGTGGTGGATAGAGACGGGCCCTGGAGTCAGGAGGACCTGAGTTCAAATCCGGCCTCAGACACATAACACTTACTAGCTGTGTGACCCTGGGCAAGTCACTTAACCCCATTGCCTAGACCAAAAAAAAATGTCCGTTTTGTAAATACAAGAGGGAAGCTAGACTTGGTTCATCTGGGGAAAATTGGGATGAGCAATGCAGGTAGAGCATATAAACTCTTTGTAAGGATGTAGCAGCCAAGAAAACTTAAGCAGGAAAAGGAACTTGCCCAGAATGAAAAAAATGAGCCCCCATCCATTGTCCTCTGCTTGGTCAAAAGGACCTCACCTGGAGGGTAGTTCAGAACTCTATGTGACAGCTCAGGAGGGCCAGAAGGAAAGGGTGCAATGTGCTCAGATGATGATGGCCAAGTAAGGCCTTGGGGCCATCCCTAGGAGAATGGAGTATGAGGGGCAGGATCTGGGGCCGCTTTGCCTGGAGAAGAGCAGGGGATGAGTGTGGAGGGTGATGGCTACCTTGGAGCATCTGAAAGGCTGGCAGCATATGGAAGTTGCATTAGCCTTGCTCTGCTTGGTCCCAAAGGGCTGAACTGGAATCATTGGCTGAGGTATAGCTTTAGACACAGTAGAAGACAACTTCTAAGTAGAAAGCCCATTCCAAGGTGGCCTGGCCTGCCTTGGGAGCCAGGGGACTCCCTCTCATTAGGGGTCACTAAGCAGAGGTGGGATGAGCAAGGCAGCTGGACCAGATTCTGGAGCTGAATCTGTGCACCTCTGGCTGGCTGTGGCCTTAAAACTTGATGCAAGCACATCAGTAAAGTCATAGAGAAAAGGTCCAAACGAATGAAGCCATTTCTGTCCAACACTGGGCTCCTTGGAGAGATGACAGCCAAAGCAGGTGCTGGGGGAACAGAGGTAAGAGTCAAAGGGTTACATTCTTCCCCTGGAAAATTGCATCCTTGTTCCCCAGGGCTGCTAAGAACACTGTGTCTCTGCGGCTTGGGGAGGAGTCAGCTCTGACCAGCTGGGCAAGCTGCCTACGGTTCTGATTGATGGTCTGGTAGGATGTAGATTGCTCTCCTGCTGTCTGGCTCCTCCTAGTGCCTGAAATCCTCTGAAGTTGGCTTCACGAGATGGTCTTCAAGCCTGTCATCTTAGTGGTGAGGCAGTGAGGTACCCTGCCCTCTCCTCTTCCCCCCTCTGCCTGCCCTGTCTTCTTCCTCAGTTGGGGCTTGTTGGGCATTTGGGCAGACGAGTTCAGAGGGGTCACACAGTGCCAGGACACAGCTTGGTAATGGAGAGGTGTGGAGTCTCTGCCCTCCTGTTCAGCTGGAGGGTCTTTTCCTTGATCACACCATCACCTCAGAGGGTCTCAGAAATCACCTTCCTGAGCTTGAGATCTGGCTAAGATTGGAGAGCTAGTAAATCTCAAGGCAAGGAGCAGCATCCAGGCCCCACTACACTATCCTGTCTCTCCCTTTGTGTGGGATAGGCCTGGATTCATCCTTGAGGTGGCCTTCCTAGCACTGGGTGAGATGTAACTTTAGTCTCTAGGGGGCGCCAAAGACCCCCTTACTTTCTGGCCGTCTTCCAAAATGGTGCTCAACCATTGTGTACGAATCAGCTGATTTACTTCCCAGATTAAGGTGGCAACCAGAATGAAGAGAATGAAGCAAAGCTCCTACCCTTCAGGGACATCTCTGGATGTGCTTTGTTGGGCTGGGCAGTGGTTTGGCTGTCCCTCTATATGCCTGATAGAATCTCATTTAAAGACTTAAATTTAAAGATTAAATGGCTCCTGTTGTGTGGACACGGGCAGTATGATCAGCCCCTTATGTCGGACCATTACATTAATGCTGGCAGTGAGTCTCAGGACTGTGAGGACCCCTGCATTGAGGTCCATGTAAATTCTTCAAATGCTTTGACATTGAGATGTTGACATCATTGTCTCTCCATGTGTCAGTACTCAAATGGACCTCTGATTTGTGATTGTGCTCTACACTAGTGCAGATCTCAACCTGTACAAGCTTTCTCACCCTGTGTGATATGTGTCTATATCTTTGTGACTCCCTGGCCCCTCTCCCCATTTCCTCATCTCCCGCAACTGAGTATCTGTCCAGCCATCTGGAGGGCCTCTGTTGGTTCTTCTGTGATCACCCTGTTGTACCCAGGTAGCTTGTGGCCTGTCCATCTGTTATCCCTCCTGCACACTACATGCCCAACCCATTTCCCTGAAAAATGTTTTTATCCCAGTTCCGATACTTTACTCCCAGATTGTCTTTCCCAGCTGCCTGGCCAGTGAGTTTCAGGGAAGGCAAATTTATCTAAATGTTAACCAAATCCTAGTTAATTAGGACTATAAATCTGCTGCCAAAAAAAGAAAAGAAAAGAAACAATGCATTCCACCCCCAAATTCAAATGTCATTTGAATAATTGCTTTTCTGAATTATGCACGCTATTATTCACCTAAAAAATCTTAGTGTGGGAAGAGACTTAGCAGGTCATTGATTCAACTTATCTCCAAACAGGAATGCCCTCTCAGCATCCCTAGCAGGTGAGTATCTAGGCTCTTAAATTTATTTTTTAAAATAACATGCATTTATATTCTCTCCCTCCCAATTTTCCTCTCCTATTTAAAGAAAAGAAAAGAAAAGAAAAACAAAATCCTTGTACAAAAACTATGCATAGTCAAGTAAAATGTGTTCTCATATTGGCCAGGTCTAAAAATGCATCTTTTTATATCTTGAGTCCATCACTTCTCGGTCAGGAAATACCCAGTGGGGATCAGAATTATTCAGGCTTTCAGAGTTGATTGATTGTACAATGTTGTTATTGTATGAATTGCTTTGCTTTCTTAGTTCTGCATTTGTTTATAGCAGTCATCCCAGTTTTCTCTGAAATCATACATTTCATCACATCTAACAGCACAAGAGTGACCATCACATTCGTGTGCTATTCACCCTAAGGCATCTCATCTTTATACTGAACACGCCCATCTTCTTCAAGCTATGAAGCTACTACAATTAGGGGTCTATACTGTTTGACTCTACATTGAATAGACACTACTCTAGAGCTCTTCCAAATTCCCAGAAGATATAGATCATTCTTGAAATGAACCTACTTCCTGTGCATACCTGTGGCTCTAGGGGAAAAAAAGATTGTTTTCCATACCCTCTGCTGATGGGCATAAGCCCACCCCAACTAGGGCTCTACAGTTCCAGGGTGTAATGGATGGAGCATGGCCAGCACCTCCCCCTGCCTCAGAGAAGAACAATTAGCCACTTCACTAATCATAGTCATGTGCTCACTCATTTGTTTGTTTAACCTACATCTCTGTCTTCATTACCACCAACTAGACCTTTGCACAATCAGAGAGGAAGGCCCACAGTCCTTGGGCATCACATGGGGATGTTATTCCTATGTACTTTGTGACTCTCAGTCAACAACAGCCCAGTCCCTATGATCAAGCCACCCAGATTACCATCCTTTGCCAAAAGGCATGAATGTGGCTGTATCCATGGAATAACTTATGGCACCTCTCCCTGCTTCCTTTCTTACACATAGACATTAGTATGATTACATGCATGCATGTGTGTGTGTGGACTTGGTCCCTCACACTGATGCTACTATTTAACAATACCCAAATTCTGTAAAAGCAGGCATCTTGACTGGGACTCTTTTGGGGCCCTTCTGCTATACACACACACACACACACACACACACACTCACAGCTGATGGGCGTAGTCAGACCACAAGATTCACCCATAAAAGAACTACAGATCCTGCCTTCGCCTTCCTACTTTGGAGCTGTGTCTGTGGATGACATCTGGGGAGTAGGCAGGGGGAGGATTAAGCACATCCCACATTTCCCTAGCCTCAGACTAGCAGAGGAAAACTTCAGACTGGTTTGGAGGATGAGATGGAGGCTAACCTCCATGTTGGCCCAGGTCCTACCTGTGGGAATTAACTTTTTAAACCTCCCTGTGAATGGGGGTGGAAGGCTACTCATTCTGAGATCTTGATGACCAATGCCTATGACATTATGCTAAAGCAGGGCAGGGAGGACGTGCAGGGTCATTACTACTTTCCCACAAGCTTTGATTGCACTGCACACAGAGCAAGGGGAGTTTGGCTACAGATTGGCCCAAATCATAGGTTCACAGCTTTAGAGTAAGAAGGGTCCCTTAAGGTCATCTAGTTAAATGGGCTCATTTTATAGAAAAGAAGCCAGTTCCAAGGTGTTTGAGTCACGTATTTAGAGTTGTATGTAATAGCGAGTAGAAGAATCAGGATTTGGACCCAGTCCACAAGGATGATAGGGCTCCAGGTGGCTAGGTGGCACAGTGGATAGTGTTCTGGTCATGGAGCCAAGAGGGCTTGTGTCCAAATCCTATCTCAGGTACTTACTACCTGTGTGGCCCTTCCCTCTGAGCCCTAGTACCCCTCTTTTGCAAAATGAGGGTCGTATTCCTCCCAGGGTGGCTGTGAGGATCACATGAGGGTATTGTGTAAAGTGCTTCAAAAACACTGAAGGTCACTGCAACCGGATGCCATGTGTAGGCAATGAGGTTAAGGAAATGAGGCCAGCCAGGCTGTCAGCAGGGCTGGGCTGGGCTGGGCTTGAGCTCTCTCATCCCGTCCCTCTTTTCCAGGTTCCCTTTCCCCTCCTCTTTTTTCTTCTCCTTCCTGATCCCTTTGGCTATTTCCTTCCTATTTCCCTTTTCCTCTTTCCCCTTCCATCTGAACCGGGGCCACCAGCTCAGAAATCTCCAGAGGGTGATTCAGTGTAGGTAGGGGCCAGCAGCATGGTCGCCCCAGTGGTAAACTCCTTCCTGGATGCCTCTGCCTCTCCTGGGATGGCTCCTGAGGGTTGAAGTCCCTCATCCCAGGCCTGGGGCAAGGACTCCTGCCCCTTAAATCCCCCAAAGCCTAAGGTCTTCTAGCTTTCTCAAGATACCTCAAAAGGTTAAGAGGCCATTCAGAAGTCACACTTCCAGGAAGGTTGCCTCCCTAAGGGTAGGAAAGAAACCATTGCTCATGGCAGGCTGCCTGTGGAACTAGGTCCTTGTGATCACCCATTGAATTTGCAATTTGGAGGGACCTCATTGGCTTCCACTCCCACTATTCATAAAAGGAGTGCCAACTACATCCAACAAGTTCTGGTCTAGCCTTGGAGACCTCCAGTGGGGAAGGACCCTCCTCCTCAGGTGGTCTCTCCATTTTGGAGCTCTTCTGACCATGAGAAAGGCTTTCCTGGCATCCAGTCCAATGCCATCTCTCTGCATGGCCCCCTCCCCCATTACTCCTGGGTTTGCCCTCTGGGGCCAACCTAGCTCTTTAGCAAGACAGACCTTCAGCAACATCTGGTAGCTAGTAGATCCAGGTAGGCAAGTCACTTCCCATAAGGCCAGTCATCCTTTGCTCTTGATCAGGCCCTCTTTTCTCCTCAGAAGTAAACAGGCAGCCCTTCCAGGCAGAGCCTGGCCTGAGAAATTGGCCACTGCCTTTAGCAGCTGAAGTCCTGCCAGCAGACCTCAAGAGATGAAGGCAGATGAGTCAATGTGCCCTTCCCCAGGGGCATGCCCTTCCTCTGGGGTGTGCCTGGATGTCTATTGATAGGGCTGTTGTGAGAAGCATGAGCCTGTGTTAAATATAGCAGCCTAAGTCCTCAGAAGCACATTATCTGAAGGGGCATAGAACCCTCCCTCCCTCTCCCCATCTCCAACAGCTGACAAACACCATGCCATTTTGGTTGGGCAACCAGGAAAGCTGGGCTCAAAGGCCACCACCCACATTTACTGGCTAAGTGACCAGGCAAGTCCCTTACCATCACTGAGCCTGTTTCCTCACTTATAAAATGTGGATAATAACATCACAAAATCAGAGAAGTTTAGAGTTAGAAGGGATAACAAACCCCACAACCAGCCACTGCTTGAAGATCTCCAAGGAGGCAGACCCCCACACCCCACAAAGTAGGTCATTCCACTCATGGATAATTCATATTTTAGAAAAGATTTTTTTCCCTAATGTCAAGCCTAAATTTATTTCTTTGCAGCATCCACACAGTACACCTGTTTCTGCCTTTTGGGCCAAACAGACTAAGTCTAATCTCTATTCCACATGGTAATCCTTTAAATATTTGAAGATCTAGCCCTCGAGTCACTTCCCGGCTAAACATGCTTAATTCCTTCTACTGATCCTCCTATGACCCAGACTGGAGGCCTTTCACTACCTGACCCCCAGAACTGCAGAAGCTTTGAGTAAGAAGGAAGCTCAAAGGGTGTCTCATCTTACTCTCAACTAAAAGGAACCTCACTCCAACATACCCAGCAGTCTCTCTCTGAAAACCGTCCCCTGAGGGTCTTGCTCACACATGAGGCAGCCCAGTCTACTTGGGACAGCTCGAGTTGTTAAGAAGTGTGGTTGGGTTTTCCCTGAAATCAGGCCTCCATTGTCCCCTTTGTCAATTCAGCCCATCGCTTTGGGTTCTCTAAGGCACTCCTGGAAGCCACAGCTCTCTTAATGCAGCCCAAGATCACATTACCCTTGTGGCTGCTCCACCCCACTGCAGACAGAGTCCTGGAGCCACTGAAATTCAGAGGCATTTTTCACGTACACCAACCTCGACTCCTCTCTCCCCCACCTGACCGCCTTGTTAGATTGAGCTTAACACTCAATCTGGCAGAGACTTTGTTTGATATTGACTCTTTCTTCCACTTTATTGACTTTGATTCTCAGCTTGTGTCATCTGCAAATGTGGAAAGAATGTTGCCATGTTTTTATGCAAATCAATGAGAAACACATGACGACCCCTGGGACACTCAACTGGCCTTGACCTGTCAAGGTGACATTGATCCGTTCATGAGCACTCTTTGAGTCCGACCATTCAACCAGCCTCAAATTTGTCTAATTGTATAACTGTCCACTTCACATCTCCCCATGATTTCCGTAAGACTAGCACATGATATTTTATCAAACGTTTTGCCAAAGTTTAGGTTGCTGATCAAATCTAGTAATGCCATCCCAAAAAAAATGAGATGAGGTTGGAGGGGCTGACTTGTTCATGGAGCCATGATGGCCCTTTGTCATTGACATTGCCCTTTCTTGCTGGTCACTCATCATTGACTTAGCAATCTCATCTAGAATTTTCCCAGGACTAGAGTTAGGGAGTGAAGTCATTCTTATTGGCCTGGTGTTGATGGACTCTGTTCACTTCCCTTTGGGGTGTGTTGGGGGAATGATGGGGACATTTTCTCATCTACAATCATGTGGTCCTTCTCCTGTTTTCCATGATCTTTCAACTATCACTGACAGAATCAGTAATCAAATCTGCCAGTTCTTTCAGAACCCAATGTGCCAGTCCATTTGGGCCAGATGCCTTGAATTCAAGGGCAGCAAGACTCTCCCTTACTAACCCTTTTCCCATCTCATAGGTCTCCTTCTTGCACCCCTCACCCCCCCACACACACCTTTTTCAGTTCCATCATTCTAGTACAAAGGCCTTTCTTGCCAAGAACAGCACGACCTGACACTGATTCATCTTCTCCCTGCTATAGATTCCTGGGCTTCCATCTGCTCCAAGAAGTGCTTCCAACACTTTCTTGATCTGGCTCTTTCCCCTTCATGTGGCTTTAATGACTTTTTTTTTTTTTTGGCTTTCCTTTTGCCTTTAGTTTTTTCTGAGCCCTGACACTCCTGACGCTATTTTTCCAGGACCATGCTCTCACACCTCCCTCCCAGGGCTTTTGCGAGGATCAAATGAGATAATATTTGTAAAACATTTAACACAGAGCCTGGCACATGGAAGGTGCCAAATAAATGTCCATTCTCTTCCCCCTCTCATATATATCATCTTTTATTTTCTCTTGCTTCCATCCACTATGCATATCTTTAAAAAGCTGGGTTGTTTGGTGAGTTCCCTACATATCCTCATCTGTCTCTTCAGACAGCTGCCTCCCCCCTCTTTTTTCCTCATCAGAATTGCTTTTCTTTGTCTCTCCAGAATTTAGTTCATCAGAGTTCTTCAACCATCGTGAGTTTGATTACCCTATAGATTTTTCATTCTTGGGATTCTATATAGCCTTTTTCTCATCCTCCAATAAAATGTGCTTTGTCTACAATAGGGTCCATGCCTTACTATGGGCAGCTTTCCTCTCTCTATCATCAATTCTAGGAGGGAATGGCCTCTTCCCTTCAAGGAACAAGTTCCCTCCTGTTAATGAACATCAGAAGCTGTATAGAAATCCACTTTTTTATGGATGCAATTCTTTTGAACATGAGTCAAGAAGTAATTAACTTCTTTAATTTGGGCAGAGAGCAAAACTGTCTGGATAATTGAAGTCTGCCACCACTCTGTGCCGTCTAGTGATCTCTCTCTCACACTCCTCCTGTGCTCTGATGACAACCTAGGCAACATGGCAGAGGAAAACATTCATGGTATTCAGAGTCAAAAGTCCTGGGTTCAAATTCCAAGTCTAATTTAAGCTATCTTTGTGACCTTGGTTAAGTCAGTTGCCTTCCTACAAGCCTGATTTTCTCATCCTTTAAAATGAGACAGCCTCTGGCATCCCTTGTGGGTCCATATCTCTGATCCCAGGACAAATAACTTGTATCTCTCCCTCCCCTGATTATCCCTGATTGACCCCCTGTGCCCCTGGTCACAAATTCAGTGCCTTGCCTAGGACTCAACTATTTTTTACAAAATTCCCCGGGTCCCTTCTGGTTGTATTGTTTGTGTCCTTGTGGGTCATCAAAAGTGCATAAAGTTTTCAAAAAGGTCTTGAGAAAGGTCTGTGTTAGATTTTGGAGATATCACCCGGGAAGATGTGGTGACCTCTTTGGTGTTAAAATAACCATACAAGGATCTGCCTCAGTGCTCCTGAGCAGAAATTCCCTGACCCTGTCCTTTGTCTCTTTACCCTCTGACTCTGACTAACCTGTCTCCTGTTATCTGGGGCTCCACATTTATTGTTCCTCAGAGGACAGGCAGCTGCTTCCTCCTCAGAAAGCCATCAAATTGGGTTGTCAAGTTCACAGTGTCCACTCATCACTTTCTGTCCCATTCTCTACCCTGTGATGGTCATTCACTCTCTTATCTCCTGACCAGGTCAAGTACCCCCCTCCCACTTTCTCCTTAGAGCCTTCCCTTTTTTTTGCAGAAGCCCTATTTCTTCTTCTTCTTCTTCTTCTTCTTCTTCTTCTTCTTCTTCTTCTTCTTCTTCTTCTTCTTCTTCTTCTTCTTCTTCTTCTTCTTCTTCTTCCTCCTCCTCCTCCTCCTCCTCCTCCTCCTCCTCCTCTCTCTCTCACTCTCTCCCCTCTTTCCCTCCCTCCTTCCTTCCTTCCTTCCTTCCTTCCTTCCTTCCTTCCTTCCTTCCTTCCTTCCTTCCTTTTTTCCTTCCTTTCTTCTGTCCTTCCATCCCTCCTTCCTACCTTCATTGTTCCTGGTCATTTAGCATACAGAGAGGAATTCCTCAAACCCATCCTCTCCTGGGGGAAAGGCAACCTTCCCCCATTGGCATCAGGAAGACCTAGGTTCAAATCCCAGCCTAGATCCATACCTCACTGTGTATCACTGAGAAACTCACTCAGTTTTCCTGTGCCTTAGTTTCCTCAGCTACAGAATGAGAAGGTTAGACCTGAAGGCCTCCAAAGTCCCTTCCAGCTCAAAACATTCTATGATTCTACATTTAGACCATGAAGAGCACCCAGAGGGAAGATTTGCAAACATTAGCATTTCATAAGCACCTATTATGTGCTGGGGATACAAAGAAAGGCAAAAGACAGTCTCTTCCTTCCCCTTTAAAGGGGAGACCACATGCAAACTACAAGCTCTAGACAAGATAAGCAGGAAATAATGAGCAGAGGGAAGGCACTGGATTTAAGGGGTATTGAAAAGTCTTCCTATAGAAGGTGGGATTTTAGCTGGGACTCAAAAGAAGCCAGGGGAGGAATTGGTGGTGATGCAGAGGAAGAGCATTCCAGATGTGAGAAAACTCACAGAACTGAGAGAGGAAGGACCTTGTGGGAAATACCTTGTGTCACTGTATTGAAGAAAAGGTGGCAAAGGGGTTAGGTATAAAAAGTTTGAAAGGTGTGTGGGGACAGGTAGGTTGCTAAGAGCTTTGAATGACAGAGAACTTTATATTTGATGGAAAGCTACTGCAGTTGACTGAGTAGCAGGTATATGGTCAGGCTCGTCCTTAGGAAAATCCCTTTGGTGGCTGAATGGAGGATGAACTGAAGTAGGGAGAGCCTGCAGCAGGCAGGCTCACCCACAGACCACTCTGAGAGCCCAGATAGAAGGTGATGGGGTCCTATATGATAATAGTGGCAGTGGCAGAGGAAGAAGGGAGTCTATCTGAGAGGTAGTAGGAAGGTAGAAGCATCATCACACAGTGCAAGTTACTTCAGAATTCACCTTGCCCTCCACGTGCTTCAATCTGTCCATCAAAAATCATTTCGTTAGTGCCTAGTGTCCAGTGTTGGGGTACAATGACAACATGGGGCAGTCCCAGCCCTCAATGAGCATGCATCCTACCAACCAAATGATTTTTACCTTTATTATTTTGGAATGGTCAATGACAAAAGTAAATGTTTTGGCCTGATAATTCACTGTGGCATAGAAGAAACCCTTGGTTACTGAAGTCCATGACAATGGAGCACCATCCCCCCAACTGGCATGTACCATGAAGCTTGTACAAGGTGTGGGAAGCTTGACCACCAAGCTAAGGTTGGACAGGCTTAACATGAAAAGGGTGGTCACTGAGTGATGAATTTGAGGGGTCACATTAAGTCCTGAAGAACTGCTGTGGTGGTATGGAAGGACAGAAGCAGGTAGAGAGTTAACCCAATCAACAGGGGAATGAACATCCCCAATGGTCTCAAATGGCTGGAAGGTCAATGCTCAATCTAATAGAATCAATGAATTAGGGAGAAATATGAAGTCATATTTTGGATTCCAAAATCAGCTTCACAAATGCAAAGTGAAGGTGGTATGGTCAGAGAGCAGTTTGAAAAAAGATCTGGGGACTTACGGGGACTGCAAGCTCAAGACAGTGATATGGTCCCAAGGAAGCTAATCCAAGGCCAGGCTGTGTTAAGAGAGACATCACTGAAAATGCTATCCACATCTAGAGAAAGAACTAGGGAGTCTGAATACAGATCGAAGCACAATATTTGCTTATTTTTCTTCTGTTGTGTTTTGTTTCCTCTTTCTGGTGGTTCCTCCTATTGGTTCTAATTCTTCCTCACAATATCACTAATGTGAAAATATGTTTAATAGGAATGTATATGTAGAGCCTGTATCAGTTTGCACCCCGAGCTTGTGGAAGTGATTGTTGATAAATCAAAATAAATTAATAAAAAATCGTCATGTTCATCCTCATCCCATCATCATCATCAACAGCTAGTATTCATATAGCAAATGAATAAAGTATTTATTAAGTGCCTACTATGTACAAAACCCTGGGCTCAGTGTCAGGAACACACACATTAAAGCCCTGCTTTTGAGGGGCTCCCTCTCTGATGGGAGGGACAACACCTGGGGAAGGTCCCAGGGCCCTGAGGGAGCAGCTGCAGAGCAGGGGGTCGTTCCCCACTGAGAGAATCACAACAGGTCCTGATGTAGAGCCACTGGACAGGGCTTCCTTTTCCCTGCAGCCCTTGCAGGAGCAGGGCCCCGTCTGCATCTCCCCCAGGGTGCTGGGCTGGAAGCCTGGTTCCTCCCAAGGCTCTTGGTCTCAGGTCCTGGGCTGAGGGGAGCTGGGGGGGCTGGTGCTGACCAGCCCAGTGCCTGCCGCCTCTTGTCTCTCCCTGCAGGCTGGCCTGCCCACACTGTGGCTTCCCCAGATCATGACTGTGAGGGCCGGGCTGGAAGCAGGATGGACGGTGTGGGGGTGGCAGGTGCTGCCAGGGCTGCCATGCTCATCTGCCTCTTGGTGGCAGCTGGTGGCACCAAGGCAGATGTGCCCCTTCTTCACAATGATGGCTGTGGCGGCAAAGCTGGAAGCAGGGGCTTCAAGGTTTGCCAAACTCTCGAATATTAACTCTTCGTAACTTCCCAACAAGCTTGTGAAGTAAGTGCTACAATTGTTCCCTTTTACAGATGAGAAAACCGAGGCCGAGAGAAGTCAAGTGACTTGGCCAGGGTCATACACCTAGCATCCAAGGCTGGATTTGAACTCTGGTCTTCCTGATTCCAAATCCAGGGCTCTAGGAACTGTGGCGCCACCTAGCGGCCACAACATCTAAAACCAGCCTCTGGTCTCCCCCTTTTGAGGAAGACACTGCTTGACTCATTCTGTTTCCATCCCAGCGTTCGGCACAGTGCCAGGCACGTGAGACGTGCCATAGATATTTGCAGATCAATTGACTGACCATTGTAGAAAGGATTCTGGGCTGGGCTTGAGGCCTTCCCATGCTGAGGCTCTGCTTGTGGACCTAGGGAGTGGGCTCTACACTGGGGCTCTACACAGCCACCAAGTCCCAGACCCTCCTGGAGCTCGACTGTTGTGGGTGGACTGTGTACGCCCCAAAAAGTCAGTCAGGACCGACAGACTGACACGACTGAAAATCGTTTCCCCCCCCACCCCAGGTCTGGGGCTCACCTCCCTTCTTTGTCTCTGAGTCTGAGAGTGCTGCTTGGGAATGCCCAGGGCCACTCTATTGACGGGGATCTTAGGGTGTGTACGTGTGACAAGGACAGAGACAGAGGGCCAGAGACACAGAGACAGGCAGAGAAAGAAAGAGAGACAGAAAGGAACAGAGACTCAGAGACATGAGAGGCAGAGACATAGAGACAGACAGAGAGGAACAGAGACTTAGAGACAGACAAAGAGAGTATTGATTAAAAATGCCTTTTAATGATCGATCTTCTGGTAAGGTTTAGCTGGAAGCCCTGATTTAAAACATTCAGGGTTGTTTTTAGTTAATATTTCCCAGAGGCCTCTCTCCTCCCCACCCCACCTCAACGTCTCTGTAGCCAGGTCAGTGTAAACACATGATTCACCAGCTCTATAAGCCAAGTGACTAAATGTTGCCCGCTCCGCCACCTCCAGCTCCCTCCGCCAGCTGGGGCCAGGCATCTGGAGAGGGGGCCTTCAACAGATAAATGGACAGAGAGACAGAGAGAGAGAGAGACAGTGGGATGGATGGATAGCTAGCTATAGGTAGATATTGGTATAGAGACAGAGATATAGATACACAGAGAAAAAAGTAGGCCCACCCTTTATGTCTATAATCTGTATCTATAACCAGATGCAACATGTGGACAAAAACACCCAAAGAAATGTGACATATATATGAATATGTGGGTATATACGTGTGTCTATATGTACATGTGGGTGCGTATGTGTGTGTGTGTGTGTGTTCCTTGGAGGCCACTGGGGCTTCATCAGCGCAGGGAAAGGTCCTGTGGGCAGACTGCTCGTGGGTCCCTGACAAGGATTTTCTCCCCCCCATCCAGAGGACAGCAGTGTCTTGACCAAAGTCACTTCAAGCCGTGTGGGCAGTAGAGAGAATGCTGGTCTTGTGAGGCTCCCACAGACCCAGATCCAGATCTCAGCAGACCCAGACTCGGCAGTCATGTGCCTCCTTGGACCCCCGTATCCTCTTCTGTAGAATGAGGAGGCCAACCTCCAGTCTCTGCGCTCACTCCCAGCTCCACAGCTTTGTGGTCCAGGAGCCTCAGGTGGGCTCTTTTTGTGGGGGGAGGGGGAGGGAGAGACTGTTTGGTTAGAGGTCAGCAGCAGTCTCCCATTTGGATTTTGGGTTCCATCTGCCTCAGGCCTTCCGTCACTGAGCAGGTGGCTGCTCAGGTCTGGTCGGTGTCACTCGAGCTGCTCTGCTTCTCTCCCTCCTGGTGGAGGTGCCAGGCTCTGGCTCCCACGTGCAAGAAAGCCTCCCTCCCCCTCCCTTTTGTCTCTCTTCCGTCTTCTCATTCCTCTGAAGTAAGCAACCAGATCTAACAGATGAGTGCTCAGTGTGTTCATGTGACGGGAAAGGAGGTCATGAGTGGTCCTGCTGCTCCACCCCCAGCCCCCCGGCACACGCATGCCTGCACATACGTGTGTACACAAACACATATTTACACAGCTCCCACACACACACATATAAACACACAATTCTCATATACATGTTCATCATACACACATGCACACACCCACATGTGCACACTCGTGATCACAGCTCAGCATACACACATACGCTTGCATACCTGCTCTCACACACACTCACACACCCACATGTGCACATACATTCTCATGCATGTGTGCACACACATGCTCACACACAACAGTGCACACACATGTACACACTCACTCACATACACTCTCACATGCATGACACACATGCACTTCACACACAGTGTGGGCTCTCCTTGGGGCTCCATAGCTGTCACTGCACTCATTTGCTATCATGGAGTTGGGTGCTTGGCAGGGCCCTGAAGCTGTCTACTCCCAGCTCCTGGATCCTACTGGTATAAAATGTCAACTGAAAACTGGCTTATGCACACACCATGTCACCAGATTCTCTGTGTGTGTGTGTGTGTAAAAGAGAGACACAGAGAGACAGAGACACAAAGACACAGAGACTGAGACAGAGAGCGAGCATGTTTCATGGGGCCAAGATGATCAGGCCTTCAGGACGGAAGCCTCCTCAAATCCTTGCTCCCTTCCTGCCCCTCTTGTCTTGGCCTCCATGGGCCAGGCTTTGATAAAGAGGTACCGCAACCCCTCCCTCCCCTGGGTATGACAAAGAGAAATAAGCATGGCAGTTGCTGGGGACAGAATGTAGACCCCTCCCTGGCAAGGAGGAGCCATGCCGCCTCTCAGGTCCTTGCCCTAAGTGCACACCTTCCTTCCCTGGTTATCGTTACAAGGATGCGCATTCCAGTACAGGAGGGATGCATCCTGGGCCAGGGTTCAGGGGCTCAACCAGGCCTGGCCCCTCACTGTGGTGGCCTCCCTAGAGATCTGGAAGGAGCTTGACCCAAGAAGCCAATGACTGAAGGAGTGGAAAAGACTCAAGGCCCTAAGGATTGTGTCTTTGTTTAGGCTTATGGGTTCAGGCCTTGGAGTGAGGAGAAACTCTGGAGACCATCTACTCATTTTAATGATTGAGACCCCAAGGCCCTGGGAGATCAGGTCAGCTCCTGCAGCTCCAGAGTCAGGCTTCTGGAGCCAAAGGCCTCTGCTCCTCCATTCACGGCCCACTGTCCCCTCAAGAACACACTCGAACTTCAGGGAAAATGCCCTTCAGAAACTTTTTTCTGTGGGCCCAGAATGCCAGCAATTTTCTGGAGTAACAAGACCCCTGCAGCCTCCCCAAGCCTCTGGCTATCTGGCATCTCCTTGTTAAGACACACCAAGGAAGGAAGGGAGGAAGGGAGGAAGGAAGGAAGGAAGGAAGGAAGGAAGGAAGGAAGGAAGGAAGGAAGGAAGGAAGGAAGGAAGGAAGGAAGGAAGGGAGGGAGGGAGGGAGGGAGGGAGGAAGGAAGGAAGGAAGGGAGGGAGGGAGGGAAGAAGGGAGGAAAGGAAAGAATGAAGGAAGGACATACGGGCCCCTGGTCACTCTCTGCTGTCAGAGGAGCCATCAGCCAGAGAGCACAAACAACCCAGAGTGATGTTTCACAACTGAAAACCACAGTCAGCCTTATCTACAGTGGCAGAGGAAGCACAGTTATCAAGGGAATCAATATTTAAACATTTGTATTAAGTGACTGAATCCACAAAGATGGGAGAAAACTCCTGAGTTGGGAGAATCCCAGAGCTCTGAAGGCCAAGGGCACTCATGCTCTGTGGGAGCCAGGTTGCTGACCTGTCTACATCTTATCTTTGGGGAATCATGAGACTTCTAGTCAAGCCAGTGCATTGGGGACTAGGGACTCTGGTGCTTGGCACCACTGAATAGGCGTGGGGTTCATGGAGGGTAGTGGATGCAGTCACACAAGACTGCCAAGAATCTGGCTCCCTGTCCTCTACCTGATGGCAGAGCTGACCCCTAACCCCTAGGAGGAAGCAAAAGGATGAAGTTGCATGAAGGGGCCAGGGTGAGGAAGGGGCTCCATCTTGAGGAGCAGAGGCCACTGGGCTGTGGGAAGAGGTGTCCTCCCCAGAACACCATAAGCCACTTCCCCAGAGCCTCTGCCGCCAACAGCATCATGGCTCTGCATTTGCAGTGAAAGGTAAGCTCTCTGGCATTCTCATCTTCCCCAAGGGGCAAATGGGAAGCCCAGGAGCATTGAGAGCCCTGTGGCAGGGGAGCCTGAACACTTGAGGCTTCTCATCAGAAAGCATGGCCTGTGCGGGATTCCCACCGGCAGGCATGTGTGCGGCTCTCTCCGTGCATACTGGAAAGGAAGCCCATGCTGGTCCTGAGCTCCCAAATGAGAGACTCTGGTCCAGCCCCAATGGCCCGACTGCCCTGCATAGCCCTCGGAACATCTTCAAGAGAGCAGTCTGCCAGATTAAGACAGCGAGCAGGATCAGGACTATAGGAGGGGAAGTCCCTGGCTGCCAAGGAATGAGCCCTCGCCTCCAATACAAGCATCTCTCCCATTCTTTGGAGAGGAAATTCAATAGGTGTTCAAGGAGCCCAGAGTTTTCTCTCTTTCTGGCGGGAAGCCTGCTACTGATGCCTGGAAATAACATCTTCCTAATGAGCTCCGAGGTCTGCAGACTCAGCAACATTCAGGAGCCTGGCTTAATGAGTGAGGAGAGCCTCAGCCTCCAGCCTCGCCCAAGGCAAAGAGGACCCTTGGAAAAGGAAAACCCAAGCAGAAGCTGCCTCCAGCCCCGCCCCACCCCCAGCACCGGGCGGTGCTCCTCCTCACAGCATTCACAGGACACTTGGCACTGGGTCTTCCCTTCAAATCCACACTATTGTCAAAAGGAAGGAAGTCAACAGAAACTGAAGCTCAAAAAACAGAAGGAAGGAAAACTCCCACACTCCCAGTCCGAGAGACCACGTGGCCAGTCTCCAAGGCAGCTGGGCTTCTTCTCCCTTCCTCAGGGTCTTTGGGAAGGCCACCTGCCAGCCCCTTTGGTAGTGCCTCTCCAGGCTGGACCCCAGGGCCACCTACAGAGGACACAGCTGGCTCTTTGCTTGCCCTCTCAGGGCCCTGCAAGAGAGCCGGGGCCCAGAACTTTCCAGCTGACCCCATTGCCTCCACAAGGTAGACTGATATAGGAGAGAGAGCCCAATGCCTCATCATCTCGCCCTGGCCATCCTGCTCAGTTTTGAAGTGGGCTGAGTGTTTTGGCTTCTAAGTGGAAAAAAACACAGCCTTGGAGAAAGGAGAACTAAGCTGGAAATTCAGTTGTGCAAATGATTAGGTCAGAGACCTCCAGCTAGGGACTCCCCCTCTCTGAAGTGAGCCTCAATTTCCTCATTCAAAAAATGGGATAATGATAACACCTCCATTCCCTGCTCCCAAAAGGAGCCCTTGGAATGCCACCATGATACTCCTAGAACAATGGCTTCATTTCACCATCATGGAACTCACCAACTCCCAAGATGCTTTCCTCACAACTGGACAAACTAAGGCCCAGACTTTAGGCTTCACCCAAATTGACATGGCAGGACCCAGGCTTTTTGCATTGGGAAGCACTGATGGGCTCCATGTCTCTGAGACTTGAGAACCAAGGAGAAGATTCCTGTAAGCGTGCCTGGAGCCCTTCAGGGAGACTTCCCCCACCCCTAACCTCAAGGTGGCTGTGCTCTGGCTGCTTGGTATTCAGGGCCTGCACCTGCACCCTCACCCTTTAGGTGATTATGTTCCCAGACAGCCTTCCCCAGGGTGGCAGCATTCTCACAGAGATGCTGGTCATCTTCTGAGATCCCCAGTGACCATTTCTGCTGTATGCCAGTGAGGATGGATGAGTGACTTGCTGACCATAGAGTTTTTACTGCTAACTTCCAGGTGGCAGAAATTGAACTGTCCTGTAGGCTGCATCATCAATTCATCCCAATATTCCTTGATTCCCTATTCCCATATTTTATTAGTTTTTGCAGGAAGCTCTCCATCTCTGTCTTTGTGTGTGTGTGTGTGTGTCTCTCTCTCTCTCATTTTCCTCCCCTCCTTTTCTTCCTCTTCCTCCCCCTTCTCTGTCTCTCTCTCTCTCTCTCTCTCTCTCTCTCTCTCTCTCTCTCATAGATTATTTTTTTTTCAATCCTAAAGAAATACAATGGTATAAATTCTCCCCACCTCCCTAAGATGAGGTTGAATAAACCTTGTTCAGGCTAAGTTCCTATAATTCAGAAGCCTGTTTCCAAAAGAGGGAGCTCATGCTTCCTCACAAGCTGGGACAAAGGATTGCTGGCTCATGGCCGGATGAGGTTTTGTTGATTTGGGGGGATCTTGACAGCAGCCCAAATGAGCGTGTGCCGTCCCTCAGAAATGAGGCAGAAATGGGTGGGAACAGCCTGGCTGCACAAATCTCACACTGATGCACCAGGGTATGTGGTGGTTCTCAGGGGTGGGTCATTTGGGTGACAGCCACTGCCTGGTGCTGTCTCAAAGCCTACCCTGGCAAACTCAGAGATGATGCAGCAGCAGAGCTGATGATTTGGTGATAAAATATGGCTAGTTGACATCCTCTGACTCCAGGGAAAGGGCTGTTTGTCTTTTGTTAAGAGAAGGTTATTCTGACTCGACATACCGTATACATGCCCACTGTTGTAAATCAGAGCTTTTTATGCAGTATTCTAGATCCCTGGCCTTCCTGAACTGCCATCATGGCTTGCCCATCCATCACCCAAGGAAATCTGCAGTCTCCTGTCTATTGAAATTCCCCACAGATAAAAGGCACCTTGGACCATGTGACTGACTGAAGTCTCTATATGATGCAAGAGCATAGACAGCTAATGGCCCTTCAGGGACCTCTAAGGATGTGCAGTATGAGAGAAAGGGAGGAGGGAAGGAAGGAATCCCGGAACCTCAAGCATCTAGTCATAGCTGAGAAGAAGATCCCACCTCCCCCCCCTCGACACACACATGCATGCACGTGTGTGCATACACATGTGCACATAACAGACTTGACAAGGGGTTGTCCCACTTTTGATTAAAGACAAGGATTTGGTGAACTCTGTAGATAGGTAAGACAGTATGTTAGCTGCTAAGAAAGTGCAGAAATGATATCTTTCCCCTTGGGGAGCCAACACTCAAGGTAGAAAGTTAAAACACAGATAGCCCTCTGGTTGGATCACACACATGAGCATGCATGCACACACACATGCACAAACACACACACACTATGTTATAGGAATACACTTCATGAATGACCACAAATCTGTCCACAGTCACATCCCTGTCAGAGGAGGGCTGCAATAGGGGACAATGTGTACCCACAGTGTGCCAAGATGGGAAGGGAAATGAGTAGAAGGGGCACACTCAGTGTTATGGGGGCTCTAAAGAGGGAGGAGAAACTTGTCCCTGTAAAGAGGCGGGATGCACTGGAGTCTTATGCCTCTGGAGGCATTGAAATTGCTCACAATAACTGTGACTCATGGTCACTCAGGGAGTGCCTCTGTTTCTCCAGGACCAGAACTCAGGTCCATTGTCTTTCAACTTCTGATCTTTAGGGGATTTCATGAAGGTTCAGATACTGAGCAGAATCACAGCCAGAAGGAAAAAACAAAACAAAACAAAACAAAATAAAACAAAACAGGTGTGGAGCTAACATAGTATCTCCTGTCACCTCAGAGGAGTTAGTCATTCTGACTTCTCATACTAAGATCCAGATTCCATGTTTCTGAAGGTTTTGCTTTCCCTGGAGATCTTAAACTCCCAAGAAAGTCTTTAGGGAAACACAACCATTTTACAGATGAGGAAGCTATTAACCACACCAAATGTGTCTTGTTACTTTCTGATTCTGGACTTTTATATTTGTCATGCCCTCAACTTAGAATGTTCCTTGCTCTCCTGACTTCCAGATAAACTTATATCTGAATGAATAACATCTGTTTCTTCAAGATCAAGTCATCTCTAAGAAGGGCTTTCTATCTCAATCCAGCTCAAAATATTTTTTATTAAATACCTATTACATGCAAAGGTCTAGAATCCCTCCCCTGAGGGAACTTATAATCTATCAGTTAGCCATATCATACCAGTGAGGCAGCTAGGTGCCACCACAGAGCATAGAGCAATGGGCCTAGAGTCAGGAAGATCTGAGTTCAAACATGACCTCTTGCTAGATGACTCTGGGCAAATCATTTAACCACTGCTCCAAGTCAGTTTCCCCAACTATAAAATGGAGGTGACAATGGCATCCACTTGCAGAGTTGTTGTGAGGATCAAATGATTCATCTTTTAAGTACTTAGCCCAGGGCCTGGCACGTAGTAGGTTCTATATCAATGCTTATTCCCTTCTCCCCTCCCCCCACACTGCATTCCATGATCCCATCTACTCTGTCTGTAATCAGTCTTTCCCATTGGCCCTTGAGCTGGCTTTCTTGCCAAGTCTGCTTAGGCATCTCTTAGCCACTATAACAGCAGCCCTACTGACATGAAGATGGTGCTTCAAAGGTAATGACTGCACTTTCTCTGCACACTCTCCTCTGAGCTGGATTCTCTCATTCCATGGAGGGCTCGTTGAGGACAAAGGCTCCAGCTTTGGTTTTCCTTGGCCCCCCTGAAGGGACCACCTGCCTTGCTGCTCAATAAATGTGGTGCAGTGAGAAATGGTGCTTCAGCTTGGAGCCCAGAGTTCCTGAGAGCCCACATCTCATCTCTTTGCTCCAATAACAACCATGCTGGCTATTTCATTTCCTTGTTTCCAAGCTTTCTATGTCCCTCTGGGACAAAATCTAAACTAGTATTCAGAGCCTTTTACTGTCTGCCTCCAGCTTAATAACAGCTTATCTCATAATCCTCCCCAAGATATACACTTTATGTTGTTCTCCAGACTTACAATTCCATCTCCTAGCTCTGGGGATTCAAAGAATAATAATAATAGTTGGTCTGGGGGCACCTCTAGTCATCCTGACCTATGTCTTACCACTGGACTCAGTTGACCCTGGAAGAAAGAGTGAGGCTGATGACTTGGGAAAGCCCTGCCTCACTTAGATCCAATTCACTTGCAAATCAAGATATCACCTTGCTGATGTCATGGTCCTCTTCAAGAATGAAGGACAAACAATAAAGTAGCATGCATTTACACAATGCTTTAAGATTTGCAAAGCACATTGCCTATGTTACCTCATTTGATCCTCACAACAACCAAATAAGGTAGTTGTGATAGTTATCCCCATTTTACCAATGAGGAAACTGAGGCAAACAGGGGTAAATGACTTGCCCAAGGTCAAACAAAATATCTGAGGCAGATTTTGAATTCGGGTCTTCCTGATTTCAAGTTCATCACTTTATCTACAGTGTCATTTAGTTGACAATCATAAGCCACCATCCCCCTCTACTCATATCTAAAATGGATTGCTTTTTCCTCTTTGGTTCTTAGACTTACCTTCCTTCAAGGCTCAATTCAAATGTCATTTGCTCTATTAAACTTTCCCTGGTTCCTCCCAATTGTTAGTGCTTTTTCTCTCCTTAGATAACATTATGTGCATTTATCTTGCATGCTTTTTTAGAAGAATGAAAATGACATATCATGGCAGGAAATTGAAGGAACATGACCTATTTAAATAAGATTATGAAGCTGAAAAATAAGGAGTGGATACAAGAACAAACATAGGTATAGGTCATGACCATTTTTTTTTAATTTTGGAATTCTTAATATTTTATTTTCCCGCATTACATGTAAAACAATTTTTAACATTTGTTTTTAAAACTTTGACTTCCAAATTCTCTCCCTTCCTCCCTCCCCACTCCCGTCATTGAGAAGGCAAGCAATTCAATATAGGTTACACATGTGTAATCTTGCAATGGCTCTTAATATGAAATATTTCCATTTTAGTCATGTATGAAAGAAAACACAGACAAAAAAACTCAAGAAAAATAAAGAAAGAAAAAGTATGCTTCAGTGTGCATTCAGACACCATCAGTTCTTTGGCGGTGGTTGGCATTTTTCATCATAAGTCTTTCATCATAAATCTTGGATCACTGCATTGCTGAGAATGGCAAAGTCATTCACAACTGATCATCTTACAATATTGCTATTACTTTATACACAGTACATTTCACTTTGCACCAGCTCATGTAAGTCTTTCCAAGTTTTTTTTTTCCTGAGAGTATCCTGCTCAACATTTCTTATAGCACAATAGTATTCCATCACATTCACATAGCACAATTTGTTCAGCCATTCCCCGCTTGATGGGCATCCCCTCAATTTCCAACTCTCTGCCACCAGAAGAGGGCTACTATAAATATTTCTGTACGTATGGGTCCTTTCCCTCCTTGTTTTTTTTTATCTCTTTTTGGATACAGACATAGCAGTGGGATTGCTAGGTCAAAAAGGTATGCACAATTCTATAGCCATGTGGGCATAGTTCTAAGTGGTTCTAGAGAATGGTTGAATCAGTTCAGAACTCCACCAACACTGCATTAATGTCTCATTTTCCCCACACCCCCTACAACATTTGTCACTCTTCTTTTCTGTCCTATTACCTAATCTAATAGGCATGAGGTAGTACCTCACAATTGTTTTAATTTTCATTCCTCCAATCAAAAGCAATTTAGAGCACCTTCTTATATGACTATAGACAGTTTTAATTACTTCATCTGGAAATCAATCATATCTCTTGATCATTCATAAATTGGGGAATGGCTCATATTTTTATATGTTTTTTCTCAGTTTTCTACATATTTGAGAAATGAGGCCTTTATCAGAGAAACTTGTTTTAATTCTTTTTTCACAGTTATGTTTGCTAAATGTATTTCCCTCCATCTTATTCCCCCCAATTATTCTATACTCTCTCTCCTTTCACCCTGTCCCTCCTCAAAGTGTTTTGTTTCTGACTGCTACCTCCCTCAATCTACCCTCCCTTCTATTGTCCTCCCTTCTCTTATTCCCTTCCCCTCCCACTATGGAATCAGATAAATTTCTGAATCCAACTGAGTATGTATATTATTCTCTTTTTGAGCCAATTCTGAGAATGAGGTTCACTCATTCTTCTCACCTCCCCCCTTTCCCCTTCACTGTAAAAGCTTTTTTTTGCCTGCTTTATGTGAGACAATTTACTCCATGCCACCCCTTCCTTTCCCTTTCTCCCAGTGTGTTCCTCTTTCTCACCCTTTAATTTTGTTTTTTAGATAGTATCCCTTTATATTCAACTCACACATGTGCCCTCTGTCCATATATACTCTTCACTGTCCTAATAATAAGAAAGCTTTTGTGAAGTTATATGTATCATCTTCCTATGTAGGAATGTAAACAGTTTAACCTTATTAAGTCCCTTATTATTTCCCATTACTGTTTATTTTTTTATGCTTCTCTTGAGTCTTATACTTGAAAGTCAAATTTTCTATTCAGTTTTGGTCTTTTCATCAAGAATGCTTTAAAGTCCTCTATTTTATTGAGTGTGTATTTTCCCCCTGCAAGTTTATACTCAGTTTTGCTAGGTAGGTGATTCCTGGTTCTAATCCTTTGCCCTTCAGAGTACCATATCCCAAGACTTCTGATCCTTTAAGGTAGAAGCTGTTATATCTTGTGTTATCCTGACTGTAGCTCCATGATACTTGAATTGTTTCTTTCTGGTTGACTGCAATATTCTCTCATTGACCTGGGAGCACTGAAATTTGGCTATAATATTCATGGGAGTTTTCATTTTGGAATCTCTTTCAGAAGGTGATTGGTGATTTTTTTTTCAATTCCTATTTTGCCTTCTGGTTCTAGAATATCAGGGCAGTTTTCCTTGCTAATTTCTTGAAAGATGATGCCTAGGCTCTTCTTTTGATCATCACTTTCAGGTAGTCCAATAATTCTTAAGTTATCTCTCTTGGATCTATTTTCCAGGTCAGTTGTTTTTCCAGTGAGATATTTCATGTTGTCTTCTATTTTTTTTCCATTCTTTTGATTTTGATTTATTGTTTCTTGATTTCTTATAAAGTCATTAGCTTCCATTTGTTCAATTTTAATTTTTAAGGAATTATTTTCTTCAATAAGCTTTTGTAAGTCCTTTTTCATTTGGCTAGTTCTGCTTTTTAAGGCATTCTTCTCCTCATTGGTTTTTTGGACCTCTTTTACCATTTGGCCTAGTCTGTTTGTTTAAGGTGTTATTTTCTTCAGTATCTCTTTTGTTTCTCCTTTATCAAGCTGTTGACTTGTTTTTCATGATTTTCCTGCATCGCTATTATTTATTTTCCCAATTTTTCTTCTACCTTTCTTATTTAATTTTCAAAATCCTTTTTGAGCTTTTCCATGGCCTGAGGCAAATTCATATTTTTATTAGAAGCTTTGGATGTTGGAGCTTTGACTTTGTTGTCTTCTGAGTGTGTGTTTTGATCTTCCTGGTCACCATAGTAACTTTCTATGGTCAGAATTTTTTTCTGTTGTTTGCTCATTTGTCCAGTCTATTTCTTTACTTTTAACTCTTTGTTAAAGTGGGGCTCTGCTTCCAGGGTGGAGGGTGCACTGTCCTAAGCTTCAGAGGTTTTGTGCAGCTATTTTCAAAGATATTCCTAGGGTCTTGTAAGTTTTCAGTTCTTTGAAGGTGGTATGACCTAAGGAGAGGTGCCTTTACTACTCTCCTGGCCTGCACTCTAGTCTGTGAGTGAACACAAGCACTGGAGCTGTGATGAAGGTTCCTGCTCCACTGCGGCCACAAGCTCTGGTGTGCCAGTGCTCCTTCTTGCCATGGGAGAGTACTGTGACCCAGATCTAAGTATGAGCAAAACAACACAGTCTTGCCCCCAGTGCCAGAAAGGAGACTCCTGTAATCTCCTCCTAACTAGTTGTTCAATCCCCATACCACCTGTGGGCTCAGAGCTCCGGAAGCAGACACTGCTACTGCTGATTCAGTGGCTCCGAAGGCATTCTCATAGTTTGCTGGGGCTGGGGCTGTACTAGTGCTGCCTGTTCTGAACCAAGCTCCACTCTTACCCAAGTGACAGATCTTTCCTGTCAATCTTCTAAATTGTCTTTGGCTAGAAAATTATTTCACTCCATCCTTTTGTGGTTTCTACCACTTCAGGAATTGTTTTATGGAATTTTCTAAAGGTGTTTGGAGGGGTTTGTGGGAGAGCTCAGAAGAGTCACTGCCTTTTCTTCACTGTCTTGGCTCTGTCTCTGTGACCATTTTCTAAAGGAGTTCAAGTAATATAAATTCATCACCATATTGAGACCAAAAGAGCCTAGAAGCTGAGTGAGCCAGCAAATGTTTGAGCTTCTTGCTAAGTGGAGAGGTCTGGTAGTGAAGGTCAATACCAGTTTAATTAATGAACCCATTTGTAAAATCTTAATAGAGAAAGATTTGGGAAGATTATGGCCAATATTACTTAATAGAGTTGTGAGCAATAGCAAATAAAAATGACACCAAAAAATTTGCAGAAAGTTTGGTGAGAGACTGAATTAAGTCAGATAATCCTAAGGACCTTGAGAATTAATTTGGCAGAACAATAAATAAGGCAAATGAAGCAGATCTGCAGACAGCTTTTCATCCAACTTTTCTCTCCATAAATGCAATTGGATGCAATGTATTAAGACATCAACATCACAATACGGTGTTTAATGTGATTAAGTGAAAAGAGCTCTGGAGAACACACAAATGAGAAGAGAAGTTAGAGGAATCCTACTCTATGGACAGCGTCTTTTTTTGAGGTCTTTGAGGGATCAGTTCCGACTGCTTTTCCCATATTTGTTCTATTAGTACAGTGGGGTTGGACTGGGAGTATATAGGAAAAAAAACTGTGCTGGAGATGATGAAATTGTGAGAGCACTAACAAATTTGAATATTTGAGATATTTGAAAGGAAGAAAGATAGCAATAGGACATGTGTGAGGAAAAATTTTGAGCTTACTAATAAATAAAAAAGATGACTGAAGATGTCTAACTATCATTACTCTCTTCCTCTTTGGTGATATGTATATACCTGTTCTCTCATGAATATAAAATACTTATGAGTTATCAATCTACAAGTCAATGGTATCCTCAATGAAGATCTTTACAGGAAACAAGCTGTCCATTCACAGGTAATATTTATTGTTGGACCACACTTTACCATCTTATCATTCTCATGTAGAGAACATGAGATCCCACTGAACATATCTTTTGTTAATTAAGAGAAATAATTTGATTTGATATGAATCTCAGGCTTAACCTAAACATTAGATTAAAGCAAGATGTCTTTCATATGCATATAAAAATAATTTGAGACTCTTTGAGAGATGTAAAAACAGAAATTTCTCCATTCAATGATCCTCTGATCATAGGCATCAGATAAGGCATAACATGGGGAGCCAGATGCATACCAAAGTCATTGGCCATGGTAATGAATGAGATCTAGGGCAGAGTTCAGGTTAAGTTGAGATTCCTTTTGAATGGTGGGTACTTCTTATGCTCCTAGTTACAGATGGTCTTGTGCTAAGTGCAGCAGGCCCCAGGACATTGCAGAGCTTCCATGGATAAGGTCAATAATGACTCAAAGGAGTTTGCCCCATCCATCCACACAGGAAACACCAAGAGAATGAGTATTAGCTGTTGCCGAGATTTCCAGATTTGTCTGAATGCACACTTTTTAGAGCTTGCCCAACAATTTGTATATTGACAGCAAACAAGACAGGTGAACAATCACCTGGGCACAGAGTTGAAAAGGAGGTGAGCAAATTCCTTTTAAGAAGCTTCAAAATTGTTTCATTTATCCTGAGCTTCCCCTGAAAGCAATGCCCCATCTGTTCAATGTTAACATTTAGCGAGTGTTACTAATGTGGAATACTAGAGCCTTCAAAGAAGCAAAGAGGAGCCTCCTACAGATGTCAATGGAAAGGGGCATGATGAATGTGAGACTGTGACATGGAATCACTAGGGAGGAAGGAGAAACTCTGAAGAAAAACATAAGTATAAAGAGCCATCAAAGAAACACAAGACAGAACAGGAAGACGAGTTGGTCACATGGCAAGAACAAGCAGAGATGGGTGGAAAAGAATGTGTCAGTGTTATCCTTGCCAATTAGCTGAAATTGAAGAAGACTGTTAGCACGGTGGGTGGAGCCCCTGCCTTGAACATTTGGGATAATGTGGACCAGAGAAACTCAGGAGAGACTGGCATGTCTGAGAGGTGATTTACATTGCTGATGGGAACTCCCAAATCCATCCACAGATCTGTCTGATTGTTTAAGGGTTCAATTCTTAAGATCTCTGAAAGAGGGGAGATTAACAAACCCTCAGAAAAAAATCCCAGGTCTTATTAATGACTATTGACTTCTTTACCTACTTTCCAATTTATACAATATCCTTGCATATAATGTACATACATATTGAGAGTGTCTTTGAAGAAGGCATAAGAAGGGAAAATTTGCTCCATGAGAGATGCCATTTTTAGTCAGGCAATTGACCAAAATGTGTGGAGAATATGTAATTCTATTTATTGTTTACTGCTTTTGTATCTACCTCTCCTTCCATACATTCAGCCATCCATCTATACATACACACACACATACATACATACATACATACATACATCTACCATTTCTCTGTCTTTCTCATGCATTGTAACTATTACAACCCCCCCTCATTTTACAAATGAGTAAACTGAGACCTCAAAGGGTGCAATGACTTGTTAGCCTACCACAGTATATAGAAGAGCCAAAATGAGCATCATTTAGGATCAAATAATTCAGAGCCAAAAGGAACCTTAGGAAGGAGGGGATCCTAGTTTGAGCAGTGGCCAACCTCAGCATCTCATAGGTTGTGACTCAGCTAAGATTGCAGAAGTAGGGACAATAAGATGAAGGTTCAAGTTAAGCATCTCTGACTCCAAAACCAGCAGGTTTTACTGCAGCTTGGTGTCACCCACACATCTATGGGTTGGATTACTTCTCCCCAAATGAGTAACAAAAATGAGATTAAGACTAATCTACAGCATATTCTGTTGTTGAGATAATCTGGTTTGCCAGAAATTTGGACTGCAATAGTTATCATGTAGGACAAGGATGACCCGGTATCCCTCTAAGGCATTCTCCAAATTCTTATGGGGTTTGGTTTCTTTAGGTAAGGGTTTAAGTAAGTAAGCGAGTGAGTGAAAGATGAGTGCCAAGTCATTGAATGAGTATTTGCTATTTTACAGTTTTCTTGTGCTCTATTTCTTTGTAACTCTGGGATTACCAATGATGGGAGACAGATAGTGTAAGAAACAACACTTAGCCTCCAAGGTACACTGAGTGTCATTGGGTTTGGGAAGATCCAGAAGGCACCTACCTCAGTGTCATCACACTGGAGTTACATAGTGAAGAGTTCTAGCTAGTGGATCGAGGTGCTAGGGAAATGGACTTTGCGTCTTCATGAATGGAGTAAGACTATTTCTTTCTGTTGGGAGCATGTGAGTGGAGTGTTAGATAAATAGATACATAGACACATGCATAAATATATAGACATAGGAATAGAATATAGATGTACATAGAATAGATCTGAATATATGCCATACATAAGCACAGATATATATGTATGTGTATATGTATTTATATCATCTATCTGTAATTGATCTCTTATCTCTCTAGCTCCAACAGATTTTGTGTGGCTTCTGTAGACATAGAGAATGTGATGTCTTCACCTTGTGTTTACTCTTGGAGCCCATTAAAAGACCTCATCTTTTGCTTGCAAGAAAAAAGGATAATGTTGTTTGATGTTCAAAGGAGGCCAGGTTTAAGTAGTCAGATTACTGGCTCACTCGGCTGGATTCATGTCCTTGCTGCATTTGAGGGTGGTAGTTCTCAGAAGGTAGAAACACAATATCTCCCCATCCCCCACACCACAGACCCTGGACACTGGATTCCAGAATCCTAGTGTCTCTGAGCTGAGAGAGAACTCAGGGGCACCTTGTCCATCCATGACACAATGACTTGCTGCATGAATGGACACCTCATGTTTTCCTTAACATACATATATAAATTCAGGTATGTTTGCAAATGTAAACACATGGCTGCATAATGCACATTTATATGCATACACATATCTAAGGCATGATGGCTGTCAAAGATATATGAAAGACTGTGAAAGCCTAGAGTGAGTAGTTTCTTTGTGCCCATACTCCTTCTTACCAGTGTTTTGCCTCCTTTTCCTCTTGTCTAACTAGGTGCTAGGTGTTAACCTGTACTGCTTCTAGAGGAACAGATTCTTATAGCAGCCCTTACGCTGACTGGCTCTGAGTGGGAGGGGGCTATTTCACCTTATACTGCTTCCTTTAGGGTTGAAAGATCAAAGGGTCTGGGGTTGTCTAGCATGTTTCTGAGGAACAACGTGCAGCCATAGCCCCCTTCATGTCAGAACAGGCAGCTTCATTTGAAATGGCTGTTTCCTTTCTTAATGTGCTGTTTCTCTTTGTTTATGACTTTCTGATAAATAAAATCACAACAGTTGCCCAGGGAAGGAAATAGTTGTTTATGTGATAAATCCATGTTCTATTCAAGATCATCTCTGTTACTAAGAATTGAAAGGAAATTATAGGATTGTTTTCCTGGCATTCAGATAAAGTGGGTGCTTAGGGTTTTTCCCCTCTTCTTTGTGCAACATTAGAGAATGGAATTCAGGACAAAATATTTATGTCATCTTTGACTTTGCTATTTATCCCCACTGAGAATATTGGTGCAGTGACTGGTCTTGTTGTATCCTTCTCCTCTCTTCACCCCCCCCACACACCTCTAGAGAAAAGAATGATTCCACACAGGACAAGATCAATCAACTCAGTCAACATTTCCTGGGGACCTACTATTTGTGACTTATTGTGTGTTCATGAGAGGGAGTTGAGGGGCAGGCAGAGGTCAATAAGCTCCCTATCTCCAAGGAACTTTCAATCCTATAAAATGGAAGCTCCCTGAAGGCAGAGACTGCTTTGTGTTTGCCTTGGCAAACCCCTAAGCCTAGCACATTGCTGGCAACAGCAGGTGCTAAGTCTTGGGTCCCAAATTAGAACATGAACAGTATATATCAGATGTCTGAGACATAAGACTAGTGTATAGTGGGTGTCTGAGACATGAGAGTTTTGAGTGGGTGAGGGAGCTCAGGCTGCTGGAGTAATGTGGCCAAAAGAGCTCTCTCTGCTTCAGAAAGCAGCTTTGTAATGCCAATGTGGAGCTGCATGCCTTGGCCAAGCCCTTTCATGTTCTTGGGCCTCATTGCCCTCCTTGGGATGAGAAGAAGTCTAGAGTCCTTCTGCCTCTTGTCAAACTTGGAATGGAAAGGGCTGGTATTCCCTTGTGCCCCTCAAATGAAAGACTGGGAGTTTTCACAGGGAGCTTTATTCTGGTGAGGTTGGCCTGTTGCTGGCCATGGTACTAGCTCATTTTCTAATGAGCTGTTCAGCATGGCAGAATTATGTTGTTTGACCACGGCCTTTAACTGTCTTTATCCAGGAGCTGGGCAGGAATACAATGTCCCCAGACTTTCGCTGTTTGGCCTTTATGTAGATGGGGCTATTAGGTTTTCAGTGTGGTAGGAGGAGAACTTGCAAAGCCTTATCAGGTAATTTCATGTCAGTTCCAAAGGAGCAGCATATGGGATTTCAGCAGATTAGCAGAGATAAATTGAGTGTAACCCTCAAAATTACATTTGGGGTAGGAAACATCACCACTAGTGATGGTGTACAGAAATGCAGATATTCCTAAGTGCCTTTTCTGTGCTCAGCCAGGCTAGAAACCCTTGCGAGTGTGATTGCAGGAGGAAATGGTCCCTGGGTTTCTGTGCAAAGCCCTCCAGCTAATGTAGGAGGGAAAATGATCATGGGAGGTGCAAACCCTCAGGCTTGCTTCCTCCGGCCATGTTCTTATTGCATCCAAATGAATGCCTCTTGTTATTTTCAGCCCCAGATTTCCAATGGCAGCTATTTTACCAAGATCAAGACTGAGCATAAGAGTGCTGACTCGAGAACCGGTGTGTGCAGGTGTGGCAGCCTCCTCATTTGGGGGCTTAGTTTGCCTAAAGACTCTGTCGTGCTGCTAAGAACACAAAGCTCAGCTGTCAACTTAGAGAGGATCCTAGAATCATAAGCAAGCCATGTCAAGGAAAGTGTGTGAGCCCCCCCGGGAAGGTTAGGCCCACTGATGAGCAGACTGAGGAGAAGATTCATCATCCAGGCCAGTCTTGGGCATGATGGCTCTGATGAGTTTGTGCCTCACGTAGCAGCTTCACTGTCCACAGAATCCCACGGCTATCAGGTGGGAAGAACATCAGAAGCCACATGAATCCCCACTACAACGCCTAACTAGCGTCACCCAGACTTGGTCTGAAGATCTCCAATGACAGGAAGTGCTGCTCTGTTGGCTGTCTCAGAGTTCTTCCTGTGATTTGTGAGAGTGACCAGAGAGCTGGACATGGGACCACAGGGGTTAAGGCTGGAGGAACATAGTCTGGGGCCACCATGTAAACTCAGGGAATGGCTCACCTTTTTCCCACCCTAATTTCCTCCCTCCTTCCCATACTGTCCCAGCACAGTATGATGTACTGAGGAGCCAGGAAGAGCATTGAGGCAATTGGTAAATAATTATAGGCTCATCTCATAAATAGGCTAGATCTCAACCTGGGAGGGGCCTCAGCCACCATGTAGTCCAATGCCCCCATTTAACAGGTGAGGAAACAGAGGCCCAGGCATGTTAAAGGACTTGCTCAAAGTCTCATGGCTGCATCAGAGGTGAGATTTGAAATCAGGTCTTCTGGGTCCTATGTTCAAAATGTGTATGGCAACATGAAAACCTCAAAATATTTGGGGTAGGGTGTTCTAGATTTAGTTTTGGGGGATTGCTGGGCAGATAGACCAAGAACTAGTCTCCAAGCACTTGGCCTCCCTATCTTGGATGTGTTATCTATAGATCCAAGAGGTGAAAAGTAAAATCAACCTTACTTCAAAGATGATATTGTAGACTAGGCTCAGCTCCTGCTTCTGACACACACACACACTGCCTATGTGATTGTGGGCAAGTCACCAAATGTTAATGGCCTAGGCAAGCCCTGTATGACTAGAAGCTCAAGATAAATTCCTGATATGCTTTGGTGGAAGGCCCTTCCATGCCTAGATTTCTTTGCACTCACAAAATCACACATCTAGACTGAAAAAGAACCCAACATGCTACCAGACAATGAGCAACTAAGAGTGACTTAGTAAGGTTTGCAGGTCATTGCTCTTACAGTACCTGCCTCCCCAGCTACTTCCATTTAGCCTAGATTTCCAGTCTATTCAGGGTAAGATTATCCCAGGGTTCTGGATTCTGGGGCTTAGTGCAGCTGACCTTTAGTCAGGTGGTTGGATAATTCTGTGGAGGCATTCTGGACTTGTGTATCCCTTTCTGGTGCTCACAAAGACAAAAATGCTGGTGTGTGTGCAAGCAAAAGCAGCTGGAAGTGAGATCCCTTCCAGTTAATCCAGCTGGTGCCATTAAGCAAGAATCCAGTCTGGTCCCCATTGATGGCCAAGCTCATTTGCTGAGGCAGCTGCCATATGACTCCCACCATGCTCTTTGGGGAAGTAAGTGTGTCCTCCTTGGTACCTTGAATGGCAGTTCATGCTGCATCTTGACTTGACTTTGATTGTGGCAGTGTCTCTTAGCTTCTCAGAGACTCAGTCTCTTCACCAGTAAAATGGGAGTGCCTCTTAGGAGTGTAATGAAGACCAGGGAAGACAATGATTTTTGGAAAGGAGGCTCTTGCCCATACAGAGATAATTCATGCAATACACTACATCAGTATAAGCTATTGTCACTATTATGCTTTGAGACCACAAGAAAATGGTTGTTTCATGGCATGCTACTTTGGCATCACAATCATCTGAGACAAGGCAGAGAGGGAACACCCACCTGGCTACTGCCAGTGTGGGACATAGTTGCTGTGAAAATCACCATCTGAACACTGACCAGTGAAGAGTCTTGAGTTGACCATTTGAGACTGACAACTGAAAGTGGCTAACTGACTGCAAGATGGCATTTTGGGATGGAGTTTACTCCTTGGAACAGATATTTGAATCATATAATTCATGATAGAGACATGCATGGAGGCTAGCATGGCACAATGGACAAAACCTGGACTCAAGTCCCTTCTGAGACAGCACACCTTAGCTCTTTGTGCTATCTCCATGGGCACTTAAGCTAGGATAACTAAGTCATCAAAGGACTGAGATCCCACGTGGAGGAGATGCTCCTGTGCTCAGAGAAATCATGGATCACTTTTCCCTGTTCTTCTACAAGTACGTAGATTATCTTCTAGGTGTGATGCATGTCAATGGTCCGTGCTCAATGTGTATCCTAAATGGTGGTAACCAGAGCTTGACTCCGCACTGCTCTTCTGGTCAGACTCCACCTGGCCAGAATGCCACCCATGCACCAGGTAACCTTCGTGCAGTCTCTTCCCCTCTCCGGCACTATTTCCTCCTCTTGGGTGAGTAGGGAAGAGGGGAAAGCGTAGGACAAAAGGGAAAGGAACAAGTATTTATTAAGTACCTACTATGTACCAGGTACTGTGTTAAGACTTCACTAATAAGTTCTCATTTGTTCCCCACAATAACCCTGCAAGGCAGGTGCTATTATTATCCCCATTTTATGGTTAAGAAAACTGAGGCAAACAGAGGTTAAGTGACTGGACCAGAGTCATACAACTAGTAAATATCTGAGGCTGGATTTGACCTAAGATCTTCCTGACTCCAAGCCCAGAATTCTATACACTGTGCCACTTGGCCGCCCGTAGATGGGTTGGAAGTGGACTAGATAGTCTCCATGACCCTTTCTAGACTCTGTGGCTACCCATGACTTTGGTACCAGAGTCTTACATGTCACTCCACCGGGTACAGGACAAAGTGAAACCAAAGGGCTATATTCACTGCCTGGTGGAAGCTTGTCTTCAATATCGCCTTTTTGATTCATGACATTAGTGCCATGAGGCAGTGAAGGGTGGCACCCTGAAGGCTGAGGAGAGGAAGAGGACCAGGAAGGTGACATGCTGTCTCCAAGACTTTCCCATCTGAATGGACTTCCCAAGGAAGAAAACCATTTTGGAGTTTCCCCCAGAGCACTTTGCTCTGCTCCTCTGGGATGTAAAGTGGTTCCATCATTTATTTTCTTCCCTGCCCCTCCAATGACATTTGGGAAACTATGCACATAAACCTCTAATGCTCTCCTTGTCACAAAACATGGAGAGAGATGGGCTAGGCTAGAATATAGGATGATTAGATGGATTCAGAATGGATGAATATTTGGACTGGAAAAGTAAGCTTTTAATGTTTCAGTGTCAATGGGAAAGTAAATCTCCAGCCACAGCAATTTGGGCTTCACCTTATGCATTTAATAATAATCATTACATATGATTCATAATACATATATATTAATAATTATTTTAATAGATAATAGCACATATCTCCCAGGGTGGCTGTGAGAATCAACTGAGATCATAATTTTATTATTGTTGTTGTTGTTATAGCTAGCATTTATATAGTGCTCTGTGCCAGGCATTGTGCTAAGTACTTTGCAGGTATTATCTCAATTGACCCCATAATCACCCTGGGAGGTAGGTGCTAGTATTATCCTTATCTTACAGATGAGGAAATTGGGACAGATAGAGGTTAAGTGATTTGCCCAGAGTCACACAGCTAGTGAGTGTCTGAGGATGGATTTGAACTCAGGTCTTCCTGAGTCCAGACCCAGTGCTCTACCCATTGTGCCACCTGACAATGAGCTTTTGAAGAGGCAGCAAGGTATTAGTGAATAAAGAGCTAGTCTCAGAGCTTCAAGACCTGGGTTCAAGTCCCATCCCTGACACATACTGACTCCATGAGCTTAGTTAGTCCCCTAATTTCTAAGTGATCCCGACAACTCTCTAACATTGTAAGTTGCAGAATAAAAGGTGTTTCATTGAGGAAATCATAGTGTCATTCCTCATCTTCTCTCCCCAAACAGTAGCTTGGACAGAGCCATGGGTTGAATGTGTATCAAACAGGCAGATGACAGAAAGCTTCCAGGGATGCCTTACAGGGTCTTCAAAGATCTTGAAGCATATGCCGAAACATGTGCTGAATCTAGTAGGGCGTCATCTAATCAGGATGATATCTAATCTTGCTCTTGGATTAGAAAAAGCATTTCACAGATGCTGTTTTGGGCTGGCTGGACAGTTACCAGGCCTTCTAGTATGCTGAAAACTCAGTCTGAGTCAGCAATGGAAAGCCGTGAAGGTGCTCCTGTGGGGTTTTGTGCCCTCAGTATCTGGCACTCAGTAGGTGTTTAATATCTGCTTGTGAATCAAATTGGATAGGATGGGACATAGGAAATCTTATGAAATACTAGGTTGTCTGAAAACATGCATTGGGTTGGCAATGGGGGGCAATGATTAGTGCTTTTTCCCTCTGCCATGGTCACATTACCTCCCAAAGTACAGTGTTTAGTCCTAGCCACCGAGATTTAGGGCACACCACACTGATTGTCTCAAGAGTGTACAGAGGAAGACAATGCACCACATTGACTGAAGAGTGATGTCCAGCTGGACTGAAGAAGAGGAGATTCAGGGAGAACAAGGTGTCTCATAGCTGTCACAGAGAAGAGAGATTAGCCTTGTTCTGTTTGGCCCCAAAGGGCAGAAGCAGGAGTGGTGGGGGGAAAGCTTCAAAGAGGCATATTTAGGTTCCTGTGAGTGGGAAACATCACATACAAATGCTTCCCAACCACTGGAACAGTCCCAGAGAGGAATGGGCAGGCTACCTCAAGAAACAGTGGGGCCTCCCTTCCCGGCAGTCTCCAAGCCCAGGCTGGGCATACGCTTGTCAGATGCATTGGGTAAGGGATTCCTTGAGGGAATAGATTGGACTATCTGGCCCCTGGTATTACTGCCTTCATTTTCTGCCCTTTCTCTACCCCCAGCTGACTATTCTCCTTGACCCTTCCTCCTCATCCATCCCTATATACTCTTCAATGCAATGACACTGACCTCCTGGCCATCTCTTGATGCTGGGAATTTTCCCTTGCTGCCTCCATGCCTAGAATTATCTCCTTCCCCATCTCCACCTCCTTGCTTCCTTGTGTTCTTTTAAGGCCCAGCTAAAATCCCACCTTTTCCAGGAAGCCCTCCTTCATCCCTCTTAATGCTAACACCTCCCCTATGGTGACTTCCAATTTAGACTGCCTGTAGCTGGCTCATCCATAGTTGTTTGACCTTGTCCTCTGCATTAAATTGTGAGCTCTATAAGAACAGGGCACATGCACATAGTAGGTAATTAATAAATGTCTATTTACTGCCTAAGTCAGTGGCTGAGTCAAGCACAGGGTCAAACCTCAGGACACCATATGCTGATGACAGAAGGCTTGACAGGAAGGCATCAGAATGTTTGCCCATTTACAAGTCTGTGTGGAAATACTTCTTGGGGCTCATCCCAGTAGGGTTCCAGGCCTCAGGAGGGCTGGTTGAGGAGTCTAAAGAACTTCTCTTTTTGGACCTGGGTGAGTGAGACCATCACTGTAAACATAATGCCAACCTCTCTGGGGCCTTTCAGGGAGACTCTAAGGGAAACTGTGTCCCAAAGACTATCTTTGACAATTTCAGCTCCTCCACATCTCTGTGAAATCACATCCTGGTTCATATGAGTCAGACTAGGATTGGGGATTGCTTGGATATGGCTTATGGACCCAAAGAGGAGGAGGAAGAGCAGGAGGGAAGAGGAAGAAAAGGAAGAGAGAGGAGGAGGAGGAAGAAGGAGGAAAAGGAAGAGAAAAGGAGGAAGAGGAGGAGAAAGAGAAGGAGAAGAAGGAAAAGAAGGAAAAGAAGAAAGAGAAGGGGAAAAAGGAAGTGGGAGGAGGAGGAGGAAGAAGGAGGGGGAGGATGGAGGAAGACAAAGAGAAAGGAGAAAGCAAGAGCAAAGATGAGAACAAGGCATTTAATTTCAGCCTCTGTCCCTTGAGGTGCCACATTAGGAGCCCTCCTATCTCATATCCTTAACTCTGGCAATGGGGGTGAGGGTGCTAAGATGCCCCTGAGCCTGGCTTCTCCTCCTGGCTGAAGGAGGTAGTTTTTGTCTAAACATTTGGGCTGTCCCTGGAGTAGACCTCTAGTCCCTAGTTCCCCAAGATCCCAGATTTATGGTTCCCTACCTCACAGTCCCCCAGCCCTCTCCAAATCCTCAGCCCCTAGATTCTTAGCCCCACCCCCAGATTTAAAACCTCTAGTCCTCAGATCCCCAGCTCTATATCTCCCCAGTTCCCCGGTCATATTAGTCCAGTCTCCTAATTCCATGGCCCCTCAGATCCCAGTTCTTCAGGTCCCTAGATTCATAATACTCATCTTTCCAGGTCCTTAACCTCCAGTTCCCCAGGATTTCAGCATCCTTTCCCCTAGCTCTCCAGCTTAGCATTCCCCTAGGCTTCAGACCCTCAGACCTCCATCTCCCCTGTCCCCCAGGATGCAGCTCTCTAGTCCCCATCATCTCATTTCCTCAACTCTGCATATCCCCACTCCCTATCTCCCCAGGCCCCCAGAATCCAATTCTCTAGCCCCCCCAGCATTTCTATCCCCTGTATCTCATTTCCCCAACTTCCTAACCCCCAGACCCACAACCCCTATGTCTCCATACCCCTATGTCCTGGTTCCCCAGGATGTTAATATCCTGCCCCACCTTCCAGCTCACCAGCTTCCAGGCTCCCAGCCCCCCAGGAGGCCCCGTGCCAGGGAAGGAAGACAAAGGCTCCCTCAAGAAGTGTCAGTTTCTCTTTGAGTTTTATTTCTGCCCACTCATGTCAGTTAGGGTTCAAAACAGCTCTTTGGAGATTTGACTTGCTGGGAAAAAAAGGAGGAAAAAACCAACCTTTTTCTCCTCCCTTGGCCCCTCACTAAGGTTTTTCATGTGACCAGTTACTGAGGAATGGAAAGGGGAGAGATGGAAAGAAGAGAGCCAGAGAATTCCTACCATGACCAGAGTTGTGGTGGCTGTGGGATTTCCTGTTGGTGGTGTTCATGTCCTGTGTGCTCCTGGCTCCATCAATTAGCCAGGTTTGCACTGTGAGCACTAAGGGTCACAAAAAGAGAACCTTCATCAGCACATGTGGGCACTGGCGGATCCCACCTCAACCAGGTGAGAACACAGGCCTCCTGTTGTCTAATCTCACTTTCTCATGCCCAGTTTGGCCACGTGTGGAATCAATGAAGTTGGCCTTGCTGATGTTTGTTTCCCTCACAGCAGTGAGTAAGGTGGCCATGAAGTGATCTCAACAGATTTCTCCTTTAATTCTTCTATTTCAGCTGGTCTCTGAGGCAAGGGAAGTGAATGGACCCAGCCCTTTCACCAGCCCCAACCAACTCTGATTTCCAGTCCAGTCACTTTCCCTTGGAAATCCAAGCCAAATAACCCTACCAAACCACACCACACCAAACTTCAGAACACAGCTGGTAAGGCTGATTCCCCAGATAAGAACAGGGACCAAGCCTGGAGACATCAGCCTTGTAGACCCTCTTCCAGGGGCTCTGCCTTTGTAAAACTCCTGAGGGGGGGAGGCTTCTCCTGTGCATTACTCAACATGTACATGTATGTGTGTGTATGTGCGCAGAAGAAAATCTCTCCCCCTCCCCCTCTCCTATAGCTAGCTGCCTGAATGTTGTTCAGAGGGATTTAGAATCAAGTTCCTGAGAATACGTGTGCAGTGTTTCCTAGGAGAAAAGGCTTCCTAGGAGAAGCTTGACCACCAGAGTAGCTGGCCTAAGGAAATTCAGGTATGGGTGGATGGGGCAGAGGTGGTTCCGCAGACTGGCTGGAGGTGGGGGATGGGGTTGCCAGGCTGGCACTGTCTTCTTAGCAAAGAGAACAATTATAATCAGTGACAAAAATATTTGTGGTCCATATGTTCCTCTGAGCTCACGTCCATCTGCTCCTGTTGCAAGCACGTTGGTAGCTGATGCTTTTGTGATTCAGGCTCAGAGCGAACTCGTTGGGTAGGTCCCGATTTAGAGGCAGGTGCTAATTCGGTCAGGCTCTATCTTTGCAGCCATCCTGAAGCACATGCTCCATCCCCGCTGTGACTTACACTCGAGGCACACACATGCGAGTTCGAGTGCTCGCGCGCGCGCACGCAAACGCTCATACGTATACAAACACACTGAGCCAAGTGGCACTGACTGCTGCAGCTGCAACAAAGCCTGTCACATTTGGCCCCATAAACCCCACTCCACTTATTCGTGGCCTGGAGCTCTTCAGTGTACCTGTGGGAGGGGCCGGCAAGTGCCGACAAAAAAGGCTCAGGATGGGAGGCAACTACCTCACTGTGGGAAGGTCCAGGCAGGTGGCCGTCCTGGGCTACACAAAGCTAAGGCCTTGCTCCCCAGTTTGGGAATGGAGATGGACGTTTTGGCTGCTTCCAATCCCTCTTAGGGAAAGTGATCCAGAAAGGCTGCACTTGACATCTTCAAAGAATATTTCCGAAGCTTGAGAATTCTCCCAAAGCAGAAGCGAACATTTTTTCCAATGGTTCAGTATGACATTCCCTAGAAATTGGTACCAGACAAGAATGTGCAGCTTTGTGTACACAGTACTGTTTTCCACACCGGTTTGTTGGGGGCGAGGCAAGCTTTTGCAGTGGAGCATCTCATTGTGGGGTCGTTGAGAGAAGGCTAGTCTCTGGTGCCTTGGGGGTCTGTGGCTGCAGGGAGGGCTCAAGACTCGTAGTGTGGGGCGCCCGGGCAGACCTGGGCTGCAAACTCCGCGGATTCCCCACAGCAGTCTACTATCAACTCACGCTACAGGGTAAACTCGTGGTGCCACGGGCTCTTGGCAAACACTCCTTGTGTTTGCACGCAAGCTGTCTCTGTCTCTGCCGCTGCCGCTGCCGCCGCCGCTGCCGCCGCCGCTGCCGCCGCCGTAGGAGTGGTGAGGAGACACAAGCTCCAGCCCTGGTTGTTTGCACCACGGTTGGAGTTTGCAAATCTGTCACCCAAAGCTTCGGCCCGGGCTGCTTTGCTGGCAAGCAGAGGGCCCGACTGGCAGCAGCAGCCTGGGTAGCTTGGGGGGGGGGGGCGGGGAACACGCAGCTGAGGAGAGACTGTGGAATCTGCCTCTTTGCCTCTGGGAAGCCCAGCCCCCCTCCTCCCCCACCCTCAGCAAAGTTTGCAGTGATAACCATTGTTCGTTCCTTCTCCCCGCCCCCCCCCACACCTTTGAGTGGATGTGCCTCATTAGACGTGACCAAACTTTCTTTAAGAGCAAGAGAGCGAGAGCGAGTTATCTCACCAGAGGAGCTGCCTTTTCAAAAAAGCCTTCACAGCCCAAGACTCGGGCTTTCATTGGGCCTGGCGGGCGGGTTCCGACCGAGGACTGCCTTTCTGCTCGGAGGTGATATTGACTCCCATTGAAACCAACATCCCCGTTTATATATATATTTTTTAATGCAAAGTGGGGGATTTCGCTAAAAAAGGTTAAGCCGCCTCAGTGAGTAATGAGCGGCGCATAATGCGGGCGTTAATTTTAGCTCGCTGCGTAGGAGCTGTTGGGACTTGAGCAGCGGCTGAAGCCGCTTCATTAGAGAAGAGGCAGGCTGTTTGGAGACAGGTGGAGGGAGCTCCATCGGGCTAAGCCAGCGATTGGCCGGTGCTGGGCAGCAGCGGTGGAGGAAAGCCAGCCGCTTCCGTCTTCTCCCTTCGTGGACGTGGCCATGAGCGTCTCCTGCCCGCCTGCCTCCTAGTCACTGACGACTTGTCCTCTTTTTACAGGTTGACGATGCTCTATCCGGCCATCTGAGGAGAGGGCATGGAGACGGACACTCGCATCTGCTGACAGGGACATGGGACTCCACTTGCCATTGGTTACTTGTGTGGATTTTACCAGCCCGGAGCCCCTGAGGCAGAGTGAAAGACATCCAGGACTCCGGCAGAGAGCCCCCACTGAAGGTAACCGCCTCCTTGGTGTGCCCCTGCTTCTCCCAACTGTCACAGCAATGTGGGAATCTAGCCTGTAAGTGCATATGCATGGCGTACTCATGGGCAGGATGGGGCTGAGGCCAAGGCCGAGGCCAGAAGGCTGCCAGCCAGCCCCAGCTCCCCGTGCCCAGAGGTCTAAGCAAGCTTGCCCAGGGCCCTCAGACCTTACTCTTCTTGTCCCGTGTGGGATGTCAGGAAACGCCATCCGTTTTTCAGGAAGTGCACTGAGTGAATAAGGTAGGTGACCAGGAGCACCAAGTACTCTGCCCCCATCCCGACCCCCTTGGGGCAGGCCCTTTTTAAGCCTGACCACGTGGCATGTCAGGTGAAAACTGAGATGACCTCCAGGGCACATTCTTCTCCAAGCCAAACACCAGTGTTCCCCTCCACCCCACAAAGCCACATGGGTAAAGCCCACTTTCTGCTAAGTGCCCACAATCCTTTGCTAACTGAGCCAAAGCAAACCAGTCAGCATCAGCAGTGCCCGCCAGTGTATCATTAGCCCCTCTAGATCGTGACATGGTACGGTTAGGGAAACAGTGACATAAAATTGCCAGCTTTACCGTTTTTCTCCTGCTTCCTTTGCAAGTTGAAAATAAAGTTACTGAATTTGTAAATGTTAATTAAATAGTGCCAAGGCAATGCAGCAAAATACTGATTTGTCTAATGATTACCATCCTGACTTCCCTTTGAAGGAAACAGCTTGGGCAGGGCTGGGAACAGCTGCCGGTCTCGGGTTCCCTTGTCCCTTTTCCCTTGTCTTAAAGGACATTTTTTAAAAATTTAGATGAGCTGGAGAAGGAGAGAGAAAATGTTAAATTATTCATGAGGCTCATTTGACATTTCATTAATGGTTGGGGTGGTCCAAAGGTTTTTTTTTTCCTTGGGTGAGGGAGGAAGGAACAATAATAACAAGCTTGAACTTGGGGGAAGGCAGGGAGAGCCTGCTTAGCCATGTGCTTAGCATTTCCAGCTGGCAGGGATGGGGATGGGATGGGGTGCAAGGAGTGAGCTGCTGCTCAGTGTCAGAGGTATTCCCATGGTGCCTTGACAATGACATAGGACTGGGGGGAAGCTTAGGACTTTAATACTCCAGCTGTCAGTGTAAAGCCTGGAAATGTTGGAAGGTTTCCTGCCAAATTGAGATTTCATATTTATATGGAATATAATTGATCCACCTCCCCCTTACCACTACCCCCCCCAACCATATTGCACACCTTCTATTCGGAAATGGGAATTAAAGCCTGGACCCTTCAGATCTGTATTTTTAATTGAGTGATCTTATGAAGAATGCAGCTTGCATGAGCTTGCACTCTCTTACCTCTGTCTCTCTCTCTCTCTCTCTCTCTCTCTCTCTCTCTCTCTCTCTCTCTCTCACACACACACACACACACACACACACACACACACACACACACACTGAGAGAGAGAGAGAGAGAGAGAGAGAGAGAGAGAGAGAGAGAGAGAGAGAGAGAGAGAGAGAGAGAGCCTTTAGCCCCAAAGTAATTTGTCCTACCTGTCAGGGAATCCAAACCCTTCCCCCTGCCCTGCCCTTCTCTTTCTTTTGTCTTCCCTTCTTTGAGGTGACTGGTGGAGCAGGACAGTAGAGGAGCTGGTCTTCTCATTCACTGTGGGGGAATGCTAAATGAAACAGTCTCCCTGGGGCCAGATTGTGGCTTTTCTTGTTGCACATTTACCATGTCAATTCCACGGTTTCTTTGAGTTGTTGAAGGAAATGACCCTGAACACTGGCACAATCATTTAACTTTGGGTTTGAAGGATGCAGTGAAACCCTCAGGAGTAAAGCTGAAACCAAGCATTTGGTTCTCTGGCCCCTTGACCTTGCAGGCCCCCCCACCTTGTTACTGTAATTTTCTCCGGGGAGAGAGAATGTCAGAACAAGGGGAATCAACAGCACAGACATCTGAGGCCCCTGGGGCTGAGCAAGAAGCCAGGACCCCTGAGAATGGCATCATTCAGTCAGACAGCCTGGATGAGGAAGAGAAACTGGAACTTCAGGTAAGAACACGGAGGCAGGACTAGCCCGTTGTTTTCCCAGGGCTGGAGGAGCTTTGCTGAGCTTTAGCCAATATTTTTAAAACCTAATGTGCCCTTTGCCTCCCTTTTCCTGGCCAGTGATTTTCAGGCTGCCTTAGCACCAGGGAGGTGTATTCTGACTTAGTCAGATACTCCAAGTGCTTCTGGCTCTTCATTTCCAAATGCTGATGTAGGTTCAGGGGCTTAAGAAAGTGCTTAACTTTGGGCTCCAGAACCACCAATCCCTCGGACCCAGAATTTGGTCCCTGGGTTTCCTTCCTGGGCCACTCTACTATTTTTCAAAGAAAGCTGGGGTGTCCTTTCCTGAAGGCAGGCACATGAAATCTCCCTCTACAACTGCAGTAGATCTAGCCTCAGAATCACACAAAGCTTGCCAGAGGGACTCCAAGCTACTCAGGCAAATATGGAAGGACCAGAATTGCTTTTCATTCTGTTTGTAATATGCCCATTTCAGCCAAATAGATGTGGCCAGCTCCACCCTTGTTCTGCAGCTGCCTTAGGTCAGGGAGCCAGAGCAGCAATTCGGGGAGGGTTAGGGACAGGACCTAGGATTCAGTGTGTGCACACCTTACTCTTGTCATTTCATTGTCCCAACTGACAACCTTCTGGGGGCTTTCTCCACACAGCGGCGGCTGGCAGCCCAGAACCAGGAGAGGAGGAAGTCCAAGGTAGGGTTCTCCACTGACGTACGTGGTGGAGGGAGGGGGCGAGCTGCCCAGGACAGCAGCGACTGAAGCTGCTTAGAGGGATGGGTCCCTCCAGGGAGTCACTGGCTGTGAATTCTTGGTCCATTAGAGCAGGGGAGGGTGTCATTCACTCCTGAGATAGAGATGGCTACACCTGGACACCTTGAAAGCCAAATTTGGGGTAAATGAATTTCAAGTGGCACCAGTATTACTTTCCTATTACAAGTCTGTGCCCTGCCTGGGTGGGCAGAAGGGGAAGGCCTGGCAAGGTCTGGGATATTTCTTGCCATCTCTGTGTGTTGTTGTTTATCTGCTCAGAGCCACTGATTAGTTCTGAGAATTGTGGTTGGTGTGGAAGGTTGGAAAGTAAAGTCAGTTCCTTTGGCTTTGCTAGGTATTCATTCTTGCTAGCAGATACCTCCCTCCACACAATGAAATGTCAGTTTCAATAAAATGAAATGCTGAGTCAGCATCTACACACATGCACAAGCACGCACATGTATACATGTGTCCACACACAGAGCTTTCCAAGCAGGGTCTGCTGGAGTACCTTCCCCACAAATGGCCCTCACCCCAGGGCTCCTCCTTACCTGGGTCGACTGACTCATACTCAGTTTCAGCAAGGTGCCTGTGAATGATGGGAGCATTCAGCTTCTCCCAGGGTCAGCAGCTGCTTTCTTGGGTGTTTTGTTTTTGCTCTCTATGTTTCCTTCAGTCAGGAGCAGGGAAGGGCAAACTGACTCGGAGCCTGGCTGTCTGTGAGGAGTCATCTTCCCGACCAGGACCAGAGGGCCTCCAAGATCAGGTACGTCCTCAGCGGGCCATTGCCCTCCATACATGGCTGGGCTTCCTCTGCTGTGGTCGTATGGGGAGATGAAGCCCACATCTGGGGGGAACAACCTTTAGAGTGAGTCTGACCATGACCTGGATTAGCTTCATTGGGATGCTTTAAAAGGATTCCGAGTCATTCTCTAGTGTGTCACAGAGTATCACATTTGCTTTCTTTCCAGACTCTCTGAAAATCCAACCAATGGAAAGGAATTCCAAAGAACTTAGATTTAAAAATAACATAGGAAGTCAACCTCTCAGGCTTTCTTCCAAGCAGGATGGCCCACAGGAGGCTCCCAGGACCCACTGGTTTCTAGTTCAGCCAGGCTTTATTACCAACCAGTTCCCCAAGATGCACTTGCCTCTAAGGCCCAGGATCTGGGCTCTTCTCAGCCTTGAGACATAGAGAACGAGACACATTGTTCTGTGGAGGACTCATTTGTATGCCTTAGAGGACAGCTGTAAATAAAGCTCAGGAGGGGCTGTACTTGTGGGGAATCCTTCTTAAGGTCATTAAGCAGACACCCCCACCATGCCCTTCCCTTGTTGGTCCTGCATATCCAGCAAGTTGGTGCAGCAGATTTCCATCCCCACAAACAGCCTTTTGGGGGCCAACTTGGGAAGGCTCATTCGCTCATTTTCATTTGCCTTTTAGGCATGGGACGAAAGAAGAGACAGCCCAGTGCTGGGCTGCTCTCCAAAGGCTCATTTGCTTCACTAGAAATTGGGACCAATTAGGGAAAGTGAGAAAGACTTTTAGGAGCCCAGGGGGAAAGACGAAAGTATTAAACCATTCCATTTAAATGTTTCTTTCTTTCTATTGACTTTAGTTAAGATACCTTAAACTCTCCTCATGGACTTTCAGAGATCCAAGAGCATTTTCTTTTAAAAGAAAAAAAAAAGATATTCTTACCTTACTGACAGCTCTGGTTCAGGAGCTGGACCTTTCCTGGGCCCCCAGCTTAACCTGTCCTCAGAGAGTCAGGAGATGGACAAGTCACCTTTCAGGCGTGAGCTCTGGGTTCTTCAGACTTTGAGAACCATTTGTGGTTTTGGTTCAATGTTTTATTTGTGCTTTTTGTTTTCAATGGGGATCTACCGGGAGGATTACAGCCTGTACAGTCTGGAAAGTGAATGATGGGTGGCCCCTCCCCTAGGGTTCCCCCCACCCCAGCCAGACAGACAGAGGAGAGATGGACGCCTTGTCTATCTGCTCTGTCTGGAGGCTCCCTGGAAGCTACTCAGAAGAAATCCTTGGTCAGATTTGTTTTCCTGAAAAAGATTACCCATGCCACCCCATCCAGTGCCATCCTGGACCCCAAAGCATATTTCTGTTGTACAACAGGCAAGGAGAAAAAAAGTGATGAATGGTGCTTTTTTGGCTTTAGCTAGCCCCACACTGGCTTGGTAGGACAGGGCCTGGGCCTTCCTGACTAGCTAGGGAAAGGGGAGGAGGTGGGCAGGTGGAATGTGAGCCCCAGTGCGGCATTGCTGCTCTCCAGGACTAGGGGGAAGAAGCAGGTACATCACCTTCGTAAGCTCCCCAGTCATTTACAGAGTGTAAAGCCTCAGTAGCAGAGGCAGTACCCTGCTAGGATGATGCAAAGAATGGATTGTGCAGTGGTCACCCGATGCCCGTGGTCACTGGAATTGTCCTGTGTGGGGAAAATCTCACCCCTGAACACTTGACCTCAGCCCCGTGATTTGACCTCCTACTCTTCCCTTCAGTTAAAGAAAGCTTGCTGCTGCCTCGATGATGCCATTGGCCTCCCAGTGTATTATAACACCCTGGATTTTCTACAACTCTTGTTGGATATAATGACCCTGTATCAATGTAACTCTTCATACATGTATTTTACTATTGAAGAAATCAATAAAAATCAGTATTCAACTCAGCCGAGATCCTTTCTTACCAACCAAACCTCCAGCTCCTTTGTCTGTTCTTTCGACACCAGCCTGCCTTTATACGTGTCTGTCTGTTTGTAAGAAAACAATGTGTTGGTTCTGAATGGCCCATTTGAACACCAGCCATCATGGGCCATGACCTTGTCCCTGCTGGATCCCAAAGCCCCTGTGACTAGATTTAAGCACACAGAGGGTGGACAGCTCCTTCAGTCTTCTCTGTTTAAAGAGGCGGCATTGCAAAGAGCAGCCCCATTCTAGGCTGTCTGCATTGCTCCTGAGGGATTATGCTTTGGAATGGAACCCTCTGCAGCAGGGATTTTGGAGCTGCTAGTGTCTCTATGGCATTTGTGCAGCAAGGGAAAACAAGCCCACCCCCAGCCCCCAGAGGTGCTAGGCACTTTCTCACAGGTTAACTCTGACAGACCCTGGCCAAGGGCAGTCTCCAGGGTCTAGCAGGTGTCGGCAGCTCACGTAACTAATGTTTGCATAGGCCAAGGACAAAGGCAGAGAGGAGTCATCTGGCCACAATCCAAGGCGACCACCAGGCTGTGATGCTCTTGGGCCCCTTAGACAAGGCTTCTTTCTGGCGAGGTTTGACTTCACGTCAGCCTGTCACACCCCAGCCAGGAGCATCTTGGTGGTTTCCTGCTGGACCCCTTCCCCCAACTTTAGAAGGATTCTACTGTCAGGGCTTCACTTGGCTGAACCATCCCAAAGCCTTCTGATTGATGGAGGAGTCAGTCACTGGTGGAGCTGCCGAGGGACTCCCACTGGGAGGGGCTGGTGGCCTTTGTCAGGGGGCTGACTTTGTTCAGCTTTCCTGTTGTCACTCCCCCCATGGCCACATGCTTTGTTCTTCCTTTGCCTTGTTCAGTAGCTATCACTACAAGTCACACTTTCAGGCCCTGTCTGGGTTTGCACAAAAGCAGATAATGTACTTTGGTTCATTTATCCTTCTTTAAACTCAAGGGAATAGTGAATCCCCCATGCAGGGGACCCCCCATGCCACTGACCAAGCAGCTCTGAGGGTCATCAAGTCTCCACTCAGAGCAATGATCATTTTTTAGAAGTTGAATGATCATGGTGGGAGGGGCAGGCCATCCCAAGACCTGGCTTCTGAGATGCCCCTTCCTGGGAGGAAACTAGAGACTGGGGCCTCTCTGGCCCTGCAGGTGCAGCAGGGAAGAGAAAGAGGCTTGGCTGACAAAGGCTAAGTGCAAGCCTGGAGCCCCAGGAAGCAGGCAGGAACTGAGCAATCTAGGGACCCCCACCAGAGTTAGAATAACATAAAGTAAGCACCCCCACCCCAGTGCAGTGTGAGAGCTTTCTCTTTACAGAGCGAATGATTTAGCCAGGCCCAGGGAGCCTCTGCAGTGTCCTCCCCTGTGTCTGTCCTTACAATCTGGACTATCTGTCTGTCTGTCTGTCTGTCTATACTGTCTGTCCATGTCTGTCTGTGCTATCTATCTATGTCTGTCTGCCTATGCTGTCTGCCTATGTCTGTCTTTCTGTGCTATCTATGTCTGTCTGTCCATCTGTCTGTCTCTGCTGTCTAGCTGTCCATGTCTGTCTGTCTATGCTATCTATCTACATCTGTTGGTCTGGCTGGCTGGTCAGCTATGCTGTCTGGCTCTCTGGCTTCAGCAATTTTGCTGTGAACTTCTCCTTATACAGAAGAAGGGTCCAGAGCTGGGGGTGCTGTTACCTGAACATGACGTCAACTAGGATATTCATACACTTTCTGATTCAACCACTTTTCTTCCATGGATAAAAATAAGCCTACAGAGCAAAGCAGACTTGGGGGCTGGGAGAGGGGGTGGGGGAGCCTGGTCCCAGACAGTGCAACTGCCAGCCAGAGCCTAACCCACAGAGACTACAGGGCAGTAGCCTCCCACAGGGCAGGGAATTTGGATGACAGATTTATTTTATTTTATTTTCATGTAAAAATAAATCACTCCAAGCACCTGCCTTCACATTCTTCTGGCTTTAATGACTCCTATGCAAAATGGACAATGAGCAGAGCTGGCAGAATCTGGGCATAAATCTGTATTTTCTTTCTCCCAGCAGGAATCAGTTCATTTACAGCTTTCCAGACTGCCCAGCCTGCAAGAGGATGAGAGGTCTAGTAAAGAGGACTCTGAGAGAGACAGAGAGAAGGAGAAACCCAAGGAGCGGGAGAAAGCCTGTGAGAAGCCCAAGACTCGAATGTTGTCCAAAGGTAAATAGGGAAGTGTTTCTGGGACATCGACCTTTGAGGTCATAGATCTGTCCTCCCCCACCCATGAGTATATGGTGTAGGTGGCACAGGCATCAGGGGAAGCTCAGGGACATTGAAGAGGGATAGCGGGGAGCCTGGGGTCTCTTGGGTGGTCCCCCACATTTTAGCACCTAGAAAGCCATCTGCTAGAAAGGCAGGTTGAGACCAGGTGACAGGGTAGCAGATGCACCGCTATGGAGCTGTTTGATAGAGACATAGGTGGGGGTCATGTAGTGATCTGAGCCAGAGACAGTTCTGGGGCATGTAAAGAAGAGAAGGTAAGGAGAGACGCCTTCTAGAGAGGGCCTAGGGGCCTAGGCTCTTGTGTCTTCACGTGCCCCAGTGGGTCAAGGGTTCTAAAGCTTATGCCTAAAAGACACTTGGATATTCAGAGCCAGGCTCAGTCATTCTGGGGTTTACACAGAATTCTGAATGCCCCATGTGGGTGTGTTGAGAGATAATGTCACCAGTGAGCTGAACTGCCTTGCACAAATGCCCTCTTTTACTTCCCGGGCTCTAATGCAGAGCAAACTCCATTGGATACTGCCACAGGTCAATGCTGAGCTGTAGAGCAGGCCAGAACTGTATTGCCCCCAGGGACATATGGGCACGATGCCTGGCCATGCCAGGGCAGAGTGGCAGAGCTTAGAGTTCAGTGGTGTCTACCCCACCCCTCACCCACATCTGGGCAGAGCATCTGTGCATAACAGCACGCACAAAAAAGAAAAGGAGTCCAGAATGTTGGGAGGCTGCCTGAGGACAGAGGTTGTGTGTCAGTGTCCTGAAGAGAGCCCAGACTTCCCCCATTGCCTACAGCACTTCCCAATATTTCAGCCCAAAGTCAGGGGCAGTGCAAATAAGGGATTACCCTGAGGCCCCCCCCCAGCTGGTCGTGCCCGTGCCCACCTCACCGACCTCATTGAGGACTCAGCTTCCCCCTTCCCTACAGCCTCCAGGGCAGGAACCTAGCCCTCCTCTGGAGCTTAGTTACCTTTGTGTGGTGAGAACTGCCCAGTCAAGAACAGGACTGTGCTCTCCTGGGCCTCAGACAAGGAAGACTGCATGAATCTGACTTGGGGAGTCTGGGTTCACCTTGAACTCACCCCAAGTTCATATGGTCTGCTGCTCCTTTCACAGCATCCCTTTCCATGTTGAGGCTTCCCCTAGAATTGGGGAGAGAAGGAGAGGGGAATGTTACTCAGCTGACCTGTTTCTCTCAGATTGCAGCCAGGAGTACACAGATTCCACAGGCATTGACCTACATGAGTTCCTGGTAACCACCCTGAAGAACAACGCCAGGTAAGAACTAACCTTGGTGGGCATCAGGGTGCCTACTGATGTGGCTCCACTTACACACAATTGTCCTGGGCAATTTCCAGTGGATTCAAAGTGACCAGGGTCAAGGAAACCCTGAAGACTTCTCCCTGATCCCCAGCCAGTTTTCTCTGCCCTGACCCCCTACACTCCTTTTGCTCACATTGACACTCTCAGATTGCCATGTTCCTTACTTATTTGAGAGGGCTACTTGTCTACTGATAGCCCAAGACCTGCAGAGCACTGTCAGGTCGGGGCTATGCCCCTGAAAATGTCCATCTAACCATAGACCTAGACACATTGACAAAGGGAGAGGGTACCAAGTGAGGAATGGTGCCATGACGCCATCTGGGTCCAGTAGGTATGTGTGGGTGCCTCGGGCCTCTTGACATCATAAGGTTTCTCTGAAACATTTTTAAATATCCTGTGTTAAGCCATATGGCCCATCCATGCACATGGAGCCTTTTCTTTCAGACCGTAAGTTAGGACGCACAGAATCTCACAAGGATATTGATGCAATGAAAGTCCACTTGGGCAGCATGAAAGCAGAAAGTCAGGAGGTGAAATGATGAGGCAGAGCAGGAGGGGACGGGGCTCACTGGATTTTGTGAAATAATCATTGGTCGACTGAGGTGAAAAGCACCCTTAGAGCGCAGCCAGAGAAAATGCATTTTTACAATTGACTTTGCAGAGACAGGATGATACTCTTGAAAACGGAACAAGAAATCATGGACTTCATCAGCGATGACAGGTATGTGAACTTTCTCTCCTGCTTCTGGCACAAGGCGGGCGGGCAGGTCCAGGATTTGGTCGGGCATGCACCTATGAGTAAATGGGGGTTTGAGAAGGGCAGGGGCTACTGGCCCAGAGCTGCTGAAGGACTGAGGTGGGGCTGAGTAGAAGATGGACATCTCCTCCTGTTGGGTCATTTCTGACAAACTGACTCCAGATGGGCCATTGATCAGCCTGCTCCTCCTCTCCTTTTGGTTCCCCTTCGGGAGGGGCTGCTCTTAGGCCAAGGCCAGCCCTGGGGCACCATCTCTGCCAGGTGCCAGTGTGCTCCTTCTGGCCATTTGCTTACTCTGCCCCCCTCTCTCTTTGCCATGCACTGAGCAGGAAAACAAAATGCTTCTCAATGGGCACACAATGGTTTGCCCAAAGGTGGTTGGAACAGAGGGATTTAACTGGTGCTTAGTTTCTATGTCCACTCAGTGGTCTGTCAGTCAGTATTTACTAAGTTCCTCCTCCACACTAGCTGCCGGGGGCACAAAGAAAGGGGTGAGACTGCCGTCCTTACTTGTAGGGTATTAACATTCTGAAGGGGGAGACAACATGGGTGTGTGTAAATATAGTCAGAATAAAGAACAGAAGGAAGCATGCGAAGCAGTTAGGTACAAGGGGTAGGTGGGGAGGGGGGAGGCTTGAGCAGTCAGGATGCCTGCTGGGGATCAGGCATCCTGACAAAGGTGGTGCCTGGGATGCACCTTAAAGGAAGAGAGGGAGTCTTCAGGGCAGTGCATCCTCCAGGAGAAATCTAGAAGACAGCCCCAAGTGGGTTCAGAGGAGGACAAACACTTTTCACTCTGTGCTTAATGATAACCTGCCTTCCAGAAACCTCTTGATGCTGAATTCAGCTTCTTTTATATACACTGTGCTGTTGTAGGAATCGTTACAAAAAGTTTCCTCAGATGTCATCCTATCAGAGGATGCTGGTACACCGGGTGGCTGCTTACTTTGGAATGGATCACAATGTGGACCAAACTGGAAAATCTGTCATCATCAACAAGACGGGGAGCACCAGAATGTGAGTGCCACCCCACTATGTCCTCCATGCCTCCCATGTCCCTCCATAACCCACCACACCCATAAAAACCCATCACACTCCATCATAACCCACCCACCACACCACAGCACACCACAACCCAACACATCCCCCTATAACCCACCATACCCCACCATGTTGTTGTTCAGTCATTCAGTTGCATCCAACTCTTCATGACCCTGTATGGGGTTTTCTTGGCAAAGATACTAGAATTGTTTGCCATTTCCTTCTCTGGTGGATTAAAGCAAACAAAGGTTAAGTGACTTGCCCAGGGTCATGAAGCTAGTGGATGTCCGAGGCCATATTTGAATTCAAGTCTTCCTGACTCCAGGCCCAGTTCCCTATCCACTGAACCATCTAGCTGCCTCATACCCCACTATACCCAACCACAACATACCATACCCCACCACATCCCACCATAACTCACCCCTACCACACCATGCCCCACCACACCCAATCACAACCCACCACTTCACAGCACACCCCACTATAACCCATCAAAACCCACTGTGTCCCCAAGGTGGCTGGTTCTTTTGGCCTCTTCTCCTTCTCCCTCCACTCCCATCTCATATGCTTGGGAGGGGGAGGGGTAGGAACAGAAGAGTGTGATTTGTGATGCATTCTGTTAGCCAAGCTGGCCACTTACCTGAGGGCTGTATGATGATTTGGACAAGTGTGTATAGCCAAGTCATTCAGTGGGAGGAATGTGGGGGTGAGGGCTGGACTGTGTCTACAAGAGGGTATCTCAGAGTCTCTGTCCCAAAAGCATTAGAGCAGTTTGAAATTTAAAGAGCTTCATAGCTCCAATAGATTACAAATGTATTAAGACTCCTGGGACATTCTGTATATTTAATACAAACATATACATATATGTGCATATATATACATATATACATATAATGCATCTGTATATGCACACATACAGGCACACATGTTATACATGCATATTTGTTCCTCATATAGTTAAAGAACACATGTGGATATATGTACACGCACATGTGTGTGTGTGTGTGTGTGTGTGTGTATAATATATTTCATGGAATGAAAAGCTCCTCTTCTACCATTAATCACACTATTACATATCCCAAATGAGGATTTTGCTTTTTTCTATTCTATCTCAAGCATAAACCTTTTAAGAGTATATTTCTGGACAACCCTGAAGTGCTGGGATAGCTCCCCATCCCTCTGTCTCCCTGCCTCTTCCTCTTCCTTTGTCCATTTGTCTCACTCACTCTCTGTCTCCTCCCTCCCCTCCCCCCTTCCTCCTCTCTCCCTTTTTCCCATCTGTCTTCCTAACTATAATTTGCTTACTCTCAGAGCACCTTTCCTAAACTCTAGAAGAGATCATTGGTCTTCTTTCCTCTTTTCTGAGGTGCCAGGGCTGGGAGGTTCCATGAAGCAGGCTCATTTAAACTTGCCCTGCTCTCCTGGCCTTGTCAAGTGTAAACTCAGACAAAGCCCCTCCCTTTGCCCCTTCTCTTCTGTCTCCTGTGCAAAGACTGAATCCTTGTTAAGGGGGCTTCTCTCACGATCAGGAAACTCCCTTCCTCATGTGGACATTTAAACAGTGGGTGCATGGAGGTAAGAGCAAGCAGAGGACCTCTGCAGAGGCAGCTCAACCAGGAGTCTGGAGACAGGAACCTTGACTCTGCCAGACGCATCACCTGATGGGTAGGGTTAGGGTCACTTGACACCCCTGAGCTTGATGTCTTGTTTTTACTGGCTGACAGCAAAAGAAAATGCTTTGCCTCCATTTGCTCTCTTGTGGTTCCCTAACCAAATCTAGGTTGTACTTGAACCCATCTGGTATGATGCCCCTGCCACACGGCTTACCCTCTTGTCCTAACAGGCAATTGCCTCTGGGCAATAAGTGTCCTGCTGTGTCCTTTATTCTGTTCCCTCCTTAGTCCAGAGAGAAGATGACACCTGTTCTCGGCTTGTGCCCCCTCTGCCAGTGGGCATTGGGACCAATGGATTGTTGCCCACTTTCTAGACTGTAAAGCTCCTTGTCCCTGTTGCTCTGGAAGTATTCACAAGCATGGACAAAGCTTCCTTTATCCTGCCTAGATTGAGGTCACAAACTGTCACTGACCAAGAGCTGAGGCAGTTTATTTTCCTTCCCCTTCCTCAGCTGGGTTGATCTTAGGCAAAGTTTCATCTGTCACAGATCGCATTCTCTAGGATTGTGGCCCAGAGTGAGAGCACTCTTCCAACTCCAGCTGATTGCCCAGCTGCTAATCACTGGCTGTTCCTTGAGGGAAGCAAGTGGTGGCTTGTCAAGACACAAGACAAATGTCAAAGGTCTTCACTCAACATTACTGGGAGCCAAGTGTCTGCTGCCCTCAGCCTCATCTGAGGTCTTGGCAGCCCAGGGGAGAACCCCTGTGGGGCCTGGGAGCATGGATGGCAGTCTCTGTTAGGGGCCTGTGCACAACCTGCTTGTTGGCTCGATGTTGTTGGAGTTCTCAGGAGAGGTCTTCTAGCTGGCTGGTTGGGCTTGTTTTATTCAGTGGGTCACTCATCATGCCTGGCCCTGGAGCTCAGGCATATTGGTATCCGTCTATCATAAAGATGATCTGACTAGGAGTACTTTGGAGTCAGGGCTGCAGGCATCCCCCTTTGTGTGGAAAGCTCCCCACCATCTAGTAATGCAGGCAAATGGAGAAGGGGAGGGCCGGGGGGCCGGTCACTAAAGGAGCATGAGACAGAATTTCAGAACTCTTTGTTTGACAAATAGGAGCAAATATCACCGACTTTCATTACAATGACATTGAATTCTATGCAGCCATCTTGGGGACCTGAGGGCATACATCATTCAGTGAGCATGAGATCAGAAGCACGTGACTCTATGAAAAAATGGAAATTCATTATTCATATTAACTGGTTATTCATATAACCCATTTCAAAAGCCTGTCCTACAGACAACACAGAAATTCTTACTGTCTCTTTAAGAGGGAAATAAAGCCACAGTTACTGTTACAATCGTCCTTCTAGCCAGTGTTTGGCCCTGTGAGTTCCACCCTCATCCATCCTTCCATCAGGAGCTCCATGGAGCTTGGAGAGACAGATGGAAAGGAGGGAGGAGAAGCTGCATTCTTGCTAGAACTGTATTTATTTCATAAAAAAAAACCCATTATAAGGATAGTTTTGTAAGGTGTAGAGAAAATCTACTAAGAGAAGTAACTTGAGAAAGTCAGTCAACAAGCATTTATTAAGGAAAAGCAAGAGACAATCCCTGCCCTGGAGGAGCTCGCAATCTGGTTAAGGAGACAGCATGCAAACAACTGTGCACGAAGAAGATAGAGACAGGCTCCACTGGAGAGAACTGACTGAGGGGAAGCACTGTCCCTGTTCTAAGGGGATCAGGAAAGCTTCTTGCAGAAGGTGAAACTTGAGCTGAAACTTGAAGGAAGCCGGGAGACCGAGATAAGCAGGGAGAGCATTGCAGGCACCGTGGACAGCCAGGGATAATGCTCAGAGCAGGGACACTGAGGCCAGAGTCACAGCACTGCAGAGTGCATCAGAGTGATAAGGGAGGACACTGGGAAGCTTCTGAAGGGCCTTAAAAGCCGAAGGATTTCCCATGTGCTTCTGGATTTGATAAGGAACCACTGCAGTTTACATAATGGGGAGGTGATGTACTCGAACGAGTGCATTAGGAAGATCGATTTGGCAGCAGAATGGATGATGGGCTGGAGGTGGAGGGGCTTGAGGCAGGGAGAGCCCCCCAGCAGGCTGAGGAAGAATACTGCTTCCCTGGCACAGCTGGAGAGAAGCTGAGGAAGGTCGGGAGAACTAAGATGGAGGGATCTTTTTTATGAAGGTATTGTAGCTTTTATCTCAAGAAGAGGATGACCCAGATTCTTTTAAGGGACTTTGTTAAACTGAATTACCCAACTGGTATAGGACTGTGTTTTCGGTGGTAAAGAAAGGTCATCTACAGTTACAATGAAGGCTTGAGGCTATCTGCCTATGAACTTTCTTCCATCTAAAAAGAATGTAGAGAATCACGCCTGCTTTGTTAACTATTTCCTTGCAAATAAATTGCGTATTTAGTAACCTTAACTTTTTTAAATGCCAGGGGATTAAGTGGGTTTTTTTTTGTTTTTATTTTCAGTCAATTGGGGTTAAGTGACTTGCCTAGGGTCATACAGCTAGTGTCAAGTGTTTGGTCTGAGGCCGGATTTGAACTCAGGTCCTCCTGACTTCAGGGCTGGTGCTCTATCCACTGCACCAAAGTGGTTTCTTTTAAGGAAAGGCTCATAACATATGTGCGTATATGCATGTATGTATGTATGTATGTATGTATGTATGTATGTATGTATATACTTGTACATATATAGACCCTACACGTATAACTACTATTGGGAAAGGCAATTTCCCCAATGTACTAAATAAATCTGTATTACTTTCATACTTTATAGCATATACTTATATTACACATAAATATATAAAATAAATAATATTTCATGAACTAGAGTAAGGGCTCTGAGTTTAGTTGATTAAGTGAAAGAGATGTTGATTTTGGGGGGGTAATTGCTGAACAAATATTAGATTACCCAAGAACTAGACACGATCAAATTAAATACATGAATAAGTTAAGTGTGACCTACAAATGAGTGTGGTAACCCTTTGGAGCCTACCCTGCTTCATGGAGACAGTTGTTCTTCCTAGCCTGGCTGCATTCCAGTGGCAAGGTATGTGGCTAGCTTGAATGTCAGGGGACTCTGGACCCAGTCCATCTCATCCTCTACATCACTGCATGAACATAGATATGTGGATGCTCCAGCCATCCAACATTGTCCTTCTAGCCCACCTCTAAAGCCATCTCCTTTAAATAGTCTACTACTGGGGCTTGGTTTCCTCACCAACTAAATTAAGGCATTGGATGAGACCCTCCCTGACCTTGAAGGCCTTACAGATTTTGTATTCTTTGATCTATTATCTCCCACTCAAAGGTTATACTGTATCAATGTTTTAGAACTTCTGGTAACTCAAAGCTATTAGATGGGATGGAAGATGAAGACAGTGGTCTGATTCTGGGCTAGAGTGAATTATATTATAGGCAGATGAAAGAGTGTCTATTTGTCCTGTATTAATGACCTGTGTGAAGGAAGTGACGTGTGAGTCATCCATGGAGAGAAGGTCGAGTGAGTGCAAGAGATTGGATGGTCATAGAAGGAGAATGGGGGAGCACAAGCAGCAAGCTAAGGCTGATTCTGTACACACACATACATGTATAGTCAGTGTAAGTACGTAGCAATAGAATAGATGGAAAGATAGATATATATGAATATTTTTGCATCAAATTTCTCGATTCAATTCAGCAAATATGTATTAATCACCTACTGTCTGTAAGGCACTACCCAGATCACCCAGAGGTGCACATAGGACCATCTAGAAAGCATCTCTAGCTTCCCCTTCAGAGATGTTGGAAGTGAGTCCATCAACCACTTTCCTGATTGGTGTGCAGAAAGCAATCCATCTCTGTGTGCTTACCCTCTAACCTTGTGTGATCCTTGTTTCTGTGGACATTCAGAAAAGAAACCAGACATCTGGAAAGAGAAGGGAAGAAGGTGATAACACCTTCATGAAAGCACCACATGTAGTTTCCTCCTAACATTCTTTACACAACCTTCCTTCCCCTGATTCCCTTTTCCCACTTTTCTTCCCTTCTTCCCTCCCTCCCTTCTCCCTTTTTTCTCTCCATACTTCTCTTACTCTCTCCTTTCCCTTCCCTTAGCTTCTTTTTTTCTGTTCTTCCTTTCTTCTTCCCTCTCTCCTTTCCTTCTGACTACATTTATTAAGTCCCTACGGTGTATAAGGTTTTATGCTGGTCTCTGAGGGATATCCTGAGATAAATATAACTTAATCTCCACCCTAATGAAGTTTATACTCAAGTAGGGTTACTAGATCTTAGCCATATATAAAAGGAATGCAAACTGGAGTATAATGCTGCAGCTAAGGAATACAAACCAAGCCTCCCTATATCTTCAACAAACACAAACATAACAGCAAACCCCTAAACCAACTGACCAATTTTGCCCAGACTCCGCTAAGGCCTCCAGTTGTTGTCATGTGCATCCTCTTCCTTTCTCTCCCAAACCAAGCTGCTGAGGGAGTAGCCAGAGAGACTTTTCCTGACCATGGGGTTGATGTGGCCTGGATACAAAACATGACCGATGCCATGGCTTGCTGCTCTGCCTGAACTGACTTCTTCCTAGATAAGTGATTTGAGCTAGAATGGTTCCAGGCTTTATGCAGTGGGGTTATGGGAAGACACATGGGGAGGAGAGGAGAGTGGAACACAGGCAGGGATGGGTTGTGATCTTCTGCTGGTGAGGGGCAGGTGGAATGGATGCCCACGTTGATGAGATCACAGCTTCATCCAAGGTAACAAATAAAGAAACTTCTCAGATAATTCAAAAAATCCAGAAGTTTCACTTTTTAAATATTACCTCAAGCTAATAGAAAGAGGTGGTGGTAGCTCTTTATCCTCTGTCTTTAGGGAGCTACTCAGAATCCAGCTTACGCAAGGAAATTGCTGACCTCAGTAGTTCATTTGTCCCTGCTTACTGGTCCTGAGCCCAGGAAAAATGCTGTAGGGGAAGAAAGAATGGGGACAGAGTACCTAGGACAGCTGCTTCTCCCCCATAAGCTACCAAATGGCACTTTAAAGATGACCAGACTAGGCTGGTGCATCTGACCTGGCCAGCTACAGGGAATCATTGGAGTGTCTGCTCAGAGGCCCTGGTCTCTCCTCCCTCTGAGCTTTCAGTGTTCTTGAAGGGAGTTGATAGGGACCCCCTCTATCCAGACAGAGTGACAGAGGTGTGTCAGGCCCAGTCTTCCATGGAAGAAGGAAAAAAAAAACAAAACTAAAACCAAAATAGGGTAATAACTGAAGTCAAATACTTTGGTGGCAACTTTCCTGCCCCTTGTAAAGGTTGTGTGTGTGTGTGTGTGTGTGTGTGTGTGTGTGTGTGTGTGTGTGTGTGTTTGCATCCTGAGCCCTCAATTTCTGACAGAACCCTAGGACAGGCATTCTCAGAGCTGCAGCCCTCCAGCTGCTTGCATTGGACATTTTGTGGAGAGGATTAGAAAGGAGAATCACAGACCTCAAGGAGTAGGAGACCTCATCTAACTCAACTCCATGTGACAGATGAGAAAACAGGGAGCACCAGATGGTTAACTGACTTACATGAGGATACACAGAGAAGGAGGGACAAAATGGGAGGAGGCCTCAGGTCTCTTTCTCCAGGTTAGTGCTCTACCCTTTTAACAATTCATTGCTGATCATCTTGGAGAATTCAAATCCACGCTCCTTAAGGTGATGAATTTCCTGTGCAAGGAGCAGGGGCTATACCATATATCTTGACTCTGTAAGGAAGAGTAACAAGCTCACACTCCATGAAGGCCCACAAGCACAGAGCTTGGCACACAGTGGTTGCTTAGTAAATGCTTTTTTTGTTCCTTTGGGTCCATGTCAATCATCTCTCAAGGGTCAGGGCCTCTCCATGTTGACTTTTCTACTGACAGTGGGATTCCTGTCCCACTAATGGGCACTCAGAGATTATTCAAGTAGAAAGTGGCCAAGGGAAACTCAGCAAATTGAGGTCAATGCCTGAGGGTCACCATTGCATCTTGTCATTTCATTGCAAATCAGGCTGAGCTTTCTCCTAGCTTGCATGCCAGGGTGACTCATGATCGCAGCTTAGAGATAGGTCGTGTCCTGGGCACGGTAAAACGAAACAAGATGAGCACCAGCAAAAATTGGGTCTGGGGGTGGGATGGACTTAAGGACACAATCTTCAGTGGCTAGAAATTGGAGAGAAGTGTTATTAATCTCAATAGGAGATCATTTCTATGTGTAATCAACAGGATGAAGGATGTTGGGAATCACCCTTACAAAGACAAGATTAAGGGGATGACTGCTCTGGCCTCAGTAAGGACAAGGATTCCACCAATAGGCTGTGAACCTTTCACCATTCTAGGGCTTCTGCCTGTGGGCTCTGTGCAAGTGCTCACTGGGCAAGGGCAGCGCTGATGGGAGATTATGAAGTGCTGGCCAAGACAAGTCCCCCAGTCTGACCTTCCCAAGTTCTTTCCAGCACAGTGTTTCTTCCTGGCAAGTGGCATTGGAGGGGGACAGAAGAAAATCTTGGTGGCCCTATTCTCCCCTTCTCACGGACTTTTTTTTTCCACTTGTCTTTTTCTGGGACACCTATAATCCTTATGTCTTTTGAGATCAATATGTGCTGCTTGCAAAGTAATCATAATTACTTATTACTTAACATTATTACCTTTTGCTTCTCTTCTTTCAGATTGTCCTGACTTCTATATGTTTGCATTCCCAATTCTTTGTTCTCTTATTTGCTTCTTTGGTGAGGCTTGCCACCATGGAGTCATTTTCTTTTTTTTTTTAATTCTGCCAATTATTTCAACTGTGAGGCCTGCAAATTCTGCTTTCACAATTACTATTTCTTTCTTAAACTGTTCAGATACATCTTGCTGTGATACCATGCTTTCTTGGGAATCCATAGGGTCCTCTGCCTCATCAGGCATTGATTCATTTACCTTTTTTGTGATATTTATTCATAGTTGTCTGGACTCATTTAGATGATCTGGAAACCACAGTCCCTTCTGTTATTAATGTCACTCCTACTGATTTATTGATGTATGCTCAAGGTTTTTAACTGAGTTTTCTTCCTCCTATGATATTTAGCAATTTTCATCTTTTTTTCTGGTATCCTCTATTTTTTACTTCCTTTGATGACTTTTTCCCCTACTGGGCCTTGATTGCCAGTGTATCGTATGTCTCCTGTCAGTAACAAGTGTTCCTGGTTTTCAGTACAGATGAGACCATTCTCACTCTTCTCTTTTTCATACTCATCTTTTTCACCTTTGTCTCCCAATTTTCTTCATCCCCCAAACCACCAATGATTGCTGAAGAAGTCATTACTAGAAAGCAAAGAAGACTGCCTCATAACATCAATACTGAAAAATGGCTTTATTCACTTCTCAAGACTTTATCCAGTTCTAGTAAATTATTAGTCTGGATTTTGTTTAGTAGGTAGTGGGGAGCCATTAAAGGTCATTGAGAAGGAGCTAAGAGTCTATGCTAAGAGGCAGCACTGAGGAGGAGGCAAGATTGGTTATGGGAGGTGCCAGAGGTCTCCCAAGGGGAGCTATTGAGAGACTCCTGCCATAGTCCATGCATGAGTTGCTGTGAATACCATCTTGGCAGAGGAAAGTTGCAGATGGATTGGGACCTGTTAGAAAGGAGCTGCTTCCATTTCTGGAAACAGGAGCTACCTGGAAAAGGTGATCTGAGTCTAGGGATTTCCAACTGATGTTCTCAATCATTTTATACCTCACTCCCACCCACTGGCCACTTGCATTTGTAGATTCTGAGGTCTCATTTTTTTTTTTATTATGAACTGTTCCAATACCCAGATACTTAAAAAAAAACATGTAATCCCGTGAGCTATTTAGCCCATTAAACTAAATGTATCCATGTATGGATACACTATGTGAGTATAGAATTATACAGTTCAATGCCTTCCATTGGAGCAGTGATAAAATCGTCTGTAGCTTCCATTTCCTCTTTGTTCAGTGATTACTGGAGCTCCCAATACCCACAGCAGCCTAAGCAAGCTCCATAGTCTACAGCCATGGCTGAGGTTGTCCAAAGTTTCTTTGAACATGTTTCATTTGTTAGCATTGGGCTTTCCCGTGTCCCCCACCAGCTCCATTCCTTGTGCTGTGACAGTATTTGTTCTGTAGAGCTCAATGGGGTCAGACCAAGCATGTGGGGGTGGGAGGAGAAGTGAGATCTCTGGAGCCCATTTTGTGCTCTGGTCATTGGGACTCAGTGAGTGAGGGATTCCTTTGGGAAGGTGGTTCCTTCAGATTGACTTCCTATGATGAAATCACTGAAAAGTTCCTGGACCCGCTAGAAAGTGAACATTGTGAGGATGGTGCTGTGACAGCCTTCCTTTGTATCCTCAGTCATTAGCACAGTTCCTGGAACACAGTAGGGGCTTAATAAATAAATGCTTTTGACTCACTGGTCCCAGGTCATCTTGACTGGCCCTTCAGAGTTCTTCCCCTTTGGTTTACCAGTGTATGCCCCTGAGGCATTCCACATCTTTTCTCTGCTTGTGGGGAAGTGTGGTCACCATGCACAGGTTCAGTGGCCCCCAGAGCTGCTCAGAAAGGTCCATGCCAGGGGCCAGGGGATGTGTAGCTTTCTTCTCAGTCTGTTGTGTGGGGTGGCAGGAGTGAGGGTAAAGGAATCGTGAGCCTGAGTATCCCAGGGAGTAACCACTTTCAGGAATTACAAGCTTTTTTTCATGAGATTTGTCGATGAAAATCACTCTCAATATCATGTTTTCAAAATCTATAAATGAATACAAAAGCATATGCTTGTGTTTGTGTGTAGATTTTATGTACCTTATCCCTTTAACTCTATCACACTCGTATGTTCTCTTGGTCTGTGTGTCTCTTTGCTTCTCCATCTATTCTCTCTGCCTCTGTTTCCATCTCCCTGTGTCCCTCCCCCCCTCCACCCTTCTCTTCCTCTCTCCCTTTTTTCTCCTCCTCCTCCTCTTTCTCCTCCTCTTCCTTCTTCTTCTTCTTCTTCTTCTTCTTCTTCTTCTTCTCTTCTTCTTCTTCTTCTTCTTCTTCTTCTTCTTCTTCTCCTTCTTCGTCTTCATCTGTGTGTATCTCTTTGTTTCTCTCTGTCTCTATATCTGTCTTCTGTCTCTTTGTCTCCTAGCACCTTGTTTTTGTACTTTTTTGTATGCATTGATTTAAGATATTGACAGACTTTTCACTTCTTCATGAGGGGAAAGAAGGGAGGAGGAGGAATCTTCCTAGCTCCAACCCCAGCACTTCTGGATCTTGAGAAAGAACTCTGGAGGCAGCTGTGACCCTGGGTTACAGGTCTCCTGGCTTGGAACTAGAACTAGGGAGTTTGGGCTCTTGCTGAGGCCCGAGGCTGGCTGGGTGTACTGTCAGGCACATGCCAGGCTCTGGGCTGAGCCCTGGCCTGAGAGCCAGGAAAGCTGGGCTGAGGAATGGCTCTCCCCTTAGCATCTTGGTGACCCCCTTCCCAGGTATGTCAGTTCCCACTCTAAGCTTCACCTCTTCTGAAAACTGAGGGGGCGAGCCTCCATGATGCTTTCTCCCCCTTCTTGGGGCTTTCAATGCCACAGAAGCTGTGGGAGCGATTCCCTGCCAAGCCTCATGTTATGCTCCCTCGCTCCTCCACGGAGGCTGTCATCTCCTCATGTTTTCCTTTGTCATCTTTTTCACCTACCCACTCCCAGTGACTCGGATCCTTGGGCAGGTGTGGCAAAGAGAAGCAGGGCACCCCTCCCCCGATCCCCTGGGCTGGGAGCTTGTCTGTGGAGGAGGAGGAAAGGGGGTGAAGGCAAGACTCTGGGAAGAGGGCAGTGTCCATCCTCTGTTGGGCCATTCTGGGGAAGGTGGAGATGAGGCCCAACAAGGCTGGGCTCTTCTTTGTTGCTGGGAGGGAGTGTTTAGGAGAAGATGCTTAGCTCCATGAGTTGTCTCTGATAAATGCAGGCTGGCCACTGGCCCCAGCCAATGAGAGAGCCATCCTGGTGCTGGTGTTTGTCTCTGGGTAATTCAGTAGATTAGGGCAATGATTCTACTTCCTGGGGGACCCTGAGCCATCACAGTCTTGGTGACTGCAAACCCCTGACACCGTAGCGTTCTCCTCCTGGATGGGGGGACAATGGTGACATCATCCCTGAAGGACGAGGTCCCAGCTCACCTGCCCTGGCAGACCACTGTGGCCAGCTCAGGGTTAGAACTGTGCCTCGGCACTATTCTCTGTGAATGCAGGTGCTGGAGGCAGAGGAAGGAGGGCTATGCCCACTTCCCCTTTGGTGGAGATGGCTGCTGCCAGGGCTCCAAGGGCCCAAGGCTGCTGACCTCCAGCCTTGCTTCATTCTTCTCAAGGAAGGCTGAGCTCAAGTTGATCTCCATGCTATCAAGAGTTCTGGCTCCATTGAGGATCTTCTTGCCTTCTTCCATGTCTCCTATAGCTGAGATGATGGAGGAGAAACCACTGGGTCTGTTCCTAGCTTATTGTCCCCACTTCTAGCCCACAAGCTGCTTCTAGGCAAGACTGAGGTGCTATTAGTCCTGAGGGGCATGGGGTCCGAGCCAGCTCCAGAGAAGGCCAGGGCCGCTGAAGAGGCCTGACTGAGGCCGACTAAGCACCACGCTCAGGCTTCTTCCCCCAAGGGTGGAATGGGGATTCGGCATTTGGATAGTCCTTCCCAGCTCGCTCCCCCTCTCCCCCCTATCCTGACAAGGCATTCACCTTCAATGATGCAGTGCCATATTTCTGACAGTCTTCACATCTGGGCCCTGTGGGTTCTTCCCTAGCACTGTTGGTCTGTGCAGAACCTTGGTTTCCAAAAGTGCTTCCCTGGATTCTCATTTGCCTTTGGACCATTCTGCCGAGCAGCTATAATGTCCATTTTATGGATAGGAAAGTTGAAGCCAGGTTGGCTAAGTGGTGGTGGCCTGCCTTTAAACCCCTGTCCCCTGACTCCAAAAATGGTGGCTTTTTGTACCAAGGATGGACAGGAAGAAGAAAAGCTGCCCTTTGTGAGCCTGGCCTGGCAAGGCCATCAGAGGTGAGCTCTATGACCTACCAGCTCCTCATATGTCATAGACCTCCTTCCAGAGGATACTTTGGACCTATAGCTGAGCTTTTGAGGGGCAGAGTTTGTCAGGCAAGATCTAGGCCTTGGCCTTTTCAGACCAGACTTCACCTGAATTAGTCGACACCTTTTCCTTCCCTGACTGTCCTGCTGCCCCAGGCAGCCCTTCCTCTCCCAGCTGGATGGCCCCTGCTAAGAGCCAAGTGTTGTGGATTCAGGAGAGGGAACTGGATGGCCAGTGAAGTGGTCTCAACACTGATCCTGGCCCTAAAACAACAGCCATGAGGGGGAATCAGCCCTTCAGTTCCATAGCTTCTGAGGGAAAGAGAGGTCCCACAGAGGGTGTCTGAGATGTGGCAAAGGAGTCTCCTATGGAACCTCATTGAGCCCCCCTGAGCAGAGTGGAGAGCAGCTCTGGCTACCAAGATCTTAGACACCCCCCCCGTCTGGTGGGAGCATCCAGACAGGACCCCCACAAGGAAGGTAGGAAAAAGCATCCACTTATTTGGTGGCCAGTGAAGTGGATCTAGGGAGCCAGATGGGAAGAAAGAACGTTTCAAAAGAGAACCATATCTCTTTGTCTGACAACAAGCCCAGCCTGTCATTGCTGCTCCTAAATGTGAGCTCCTCTTTCCCAGACCCCAATCCAGATGATCACCTCCTCTGATGCAGGGTCATTGGGTCTATGACTCAAGAGGCCATGTGTAATGTTGGCCATCTCCTCCTCCAATAGCCCTGAAAGGAGGTGATAAGCAAGGCCCCAGAGAGTGACTTGATGTTACCTTGGCTTCTCAGCTGAGTGGTTAAGACATTTTGACTGAGAAGAGCCAGATCAGTGTCTTCTGAAGAAGCAGGCACCCCTCACCCCAAAAGCCGCCACACTCTGCATTCGCACTCAATCCTAGTGGGGTGGGCCAGCTGCCAGGAAGAAGGAAGGAGACCATGTGTTCAAAATGGATGCCAAGGCCTCTGCCTTAAGCTCCCTGGGCTACACATGGAGCGATTGATGCTTAGCCATTTTCCCATGGAAGAGCCAAGGCATACTGTTTAAACTCATCATCCTAAGAACCAGCAGCGCTATGCAACTGGGTTCGGCATCTTTTTGATCCTCCATGTGGACCCTGACAAGCACAGAGCTGTGCCCTGCCTGGTGACAACCCAGAGCATAAAGATGCCTGTACACTGAGCAGGTCATGCAGGGGCCAAAGAGTTTTCTGAACCAGAAGGAATCTCAAAGGTGGAAAATACCTCAAAGGTATCCAGTGCAGCCAAGCCTGAACACCCAGCTGCTGAAGGCATGCAGAGGTCTTGTGAGCTTCTGTAGAATACTTCCACACTCCATAATAATCACAGATGGAGAAGGAGAAGGAACTGAGGAGGCCACGCATCCAGCCTCCTCCTTTTATGTATGAAGAACCGAGGCACAGGGTATAAATGGTCGACCTGGGTCATACAGCTCAGCAGTGTCTGAGATGAGATTCAAACCCAAGCCTTTCTGACTCCCAGCCCCATGCCTTAGCCAGCAGGCCACACTGCCTCTTACTTTGATATCCCTTGATGTTCAGCCATTCCTGTCACACAGCTAACCAGTGAGGAGCATGTCTGTCGTTGTAGAGTGAGGCATGCCATGACTTAAAAACTTGAGTGAACTGACCTGAGGCATTGGAGTGTTTCTTCTCCATTTTTTTCCTCTTTTTTCCTCTTTATCTTTCCATACTGTTTGTCTGCATGATCTTCATCGTATTCCAGGGAAGAGGGGTCTCATGATGGGGCTGATCATAGAAGGGCTTTTGATGAGGAGAGGGGCACATGAGAGAGGGTGAGCCAAGCCCTTCAGAGGGAGGGTTATACCCTCTGGGATGCCTGGGCCTGCCCTCTGAATGGCTGCAAGAAAGACCCAATGAAAGAAGCAGGGGGTCAGATTAGAGGGAAGGGGGAGGGGAGAGAAATTCTGCTTCCATCTTGAGGAAGAGAGTATTGTTAGCTGGAACACATTGCATATAGCAAGGACCCCGAGAAGAATAAGGGAGAAAAATTCTCTCTGTATCTGAGGAGAGAGTCCATCCATTTCAAGGCCATGTGGTAGAATTTAGAGTGAATTCTGGAGATAATGGAGAAGAGAGAAGACAAGGCAGCAGAAGCATGTGGGGAATGAGAGAGTGGGCGAAGGAGGAAATGGCCCCCGAAACAGAGGCAGGGAAATCATCTGCATGTTTGGTTCATGAGAGAATGGACATAAAGCACTCTGTAAATGTTGGGGCACCATGTAAATGTCATCTGGGATTCACTGAAGGACAGGGGAGAAGACACTGGATGATAATGAAAAAGCATGGTGGAGAAGCTGAGGGCAGCTGTCCAGAACTGGGGAGGACATACATCCTGGGGCCAATGACTAAGGAAGGTCTGAGACTGAACAGAAGCCAGTCATAGGGGAGGAACAGAGGTAGCTGGTAGTCCTGGCCAGGTTCAATGCTTGATCTTGGAAGAAATGAGATGATCAGTGGATTACCTGTTGACTTTACCCAAAAGTCTTGGGTGGAATTGACAGGTGAAAATCACACATACATGTGTGTATGTGTATATAGAAATGTGTGCATATGTATGGAGAGAGAGAGAGAGATTAAGAGACAGACAGAGACAGAGGCAGAGAAAGAGAAAGAGAGATCACCTCTCCCACAGGTTCTGGCACCAAAGCTTCCCTGCCTCTTCCCTTTAAACTGAGGCTTTCCAAAAATGGCAAAAACCCACCCTGGAAGAAATGCAAGTCCTTGCTCGTGAAAAAAAAAAATGGCCTTTTAAGCTGCCTCAGACAAAGTCAGCTCTGGCTTCCTTTCATGTGTAGGGGGGAGAGGTACTGAGCTGGAGATGATGACATCGAAGGCCAGGTTCAGGAGTCTTGGGGAACAGCAGTTCTTAACCTGTTGTTCCTTAAACTTACAAAAACCCATCATATTATTATATAATTGGTTCAGTTTGTAATCTTACATCCTTTATTTTGTGCATTTAAAAACGTAATTCTGCATTGTCCAGAGGCTTCACCTGATTATTAAAGGTTCCCATTACACAGAGAAGGCTCAGAACTCCTGCTCCAGAGAATCTGCTGAGCTCCAAAGAACATGGACAGGATGGGAGAGACTGAAAGGGACCAGTGGTGGGGACAGCTCATCTTTTCAGTTCTCAGCTGTCCAAAAATCAAGTTCTTTGGGTGTCAGATTCAGGGGACGAATCATGAAGGGGAAACAAGGCAGTCAAGTTGGAAAGCAGAGCCTAGCAATGAGGGAAGGTGGGTCAGTGGCCACAGCCCAGGACTGAGCACTGGGGAAACAGGTGCATTTGGAAGTCAGGAGTAGGAGAAGGGAAGATGGGATCTGTCAGATGAAACAAAACAATGCAATTTGACCCGTGCAGGCACCAATGAAGGGGAGGTTGGAGATGAGAACAATAGTCCTCGTTTTATAATAAGAAGAATGGCATCGGTGTTCTGATGGCAGAGGAGCGAGTTCCTCTAGAAATCTGCAAACACCACAAGGCTTCCCTGACTGGGGCCACTGGCATTTTCTTTGGCTGTTCTGCTCTTAAAGGGACAGAGAGAAAAGGCTCTCCCCAGTGTCTATGACCACAACCATTTTGGGAGCATCTTTAGGCTTGCAGAGTAGTTTATGTATGTAGCTCATTTGCTCCTCACAATCCCTCAAGGAAGGTGCCATTGTTATCCCTTCTTGGTAGATGAGGAAACAGAAACACAGAAGGACTAAATGATTTGTCCAGAGTCATACAACTAGGAAGTGTCTGAGGCCAGATTGGAACTCAGGTCTTTCCAGCTCATAGGTTCTATTCACAGAGCCATAATGTATGTATGTGCATGGGTGTGTGTGTATGTGTGGAGATAGACACATATGGCCCCAAAGCTTTCCCCCATCCCATCTCTGCCTCTTCAAACTGAGGCTCAGTCCTCTGAAAGAAATGCTGGGGAGATGCCCTGGTGGCAGCTTCAGGCCCACAGTCTGAGCTGGCAGGAGGAGGGTCCTAAACACTGAGCTGAAGCTGAAGGCCGAGTCTAGGAGCCTTGGGGTGTAGCTGTGGCCTTGCGTCATGTGACTTTCTGATAAGCAAACTGAGGTTGAGAAGGGAGATTCAGCATTGGGCAGACCAGATCCAGTCATCTCCAGTTGGGGTTCTGTGAGGGATGGGCTGCATCTGGAAGGAGTGAGGTCTCCATCACCCTGAGGATAGCAGTGAAGGGCTCCTCTGTGGACATGGGTGTGACTAGAGGAGGCTAGACTAGGCACCCAATTTCCCACACTGAGGCTCTGTGACTCACCATGGCAGTGGTGTGGAAGGGAAGAGTCAGGCAGGAGGAAGACATCAGTGTCCCACAGGGCTGTGGAGAAAATACCCTAATGGAGAAGTCACCAGGTTAGGAAAGGCCAGGTCCTCAAAGGGCTGCTCTTCCCTCAGTTTTAACCTGCACTGTCTGTGTGTGGGAAGGGGGGGGGGGGTTCCTTCCCTTCATTTCCTTCACTTCCATTTATTTCACTGGGACCAGCTGAGCCCAGGGGGATGCAGAGACAAAGAGAAGCAAGCCTGCCCTCAAAGAGCTGGCATTCTGATGGCCCTGCAAAGGGCCGAGACACACCATGGAGACAGTCATGGTCTATAGGAGGGAGAGATCAGAGAAAGCCTCCAGCGGTGGCAAGTGGGCCTCCAACAGTGCTTTGGAAGAAGCTGGGGAGCCTGGGAATGCATATGGCTTTTTCCCTGCTCTTCTGTTCAGTCATTTCAGTCCAGTCTGATTCATTGTTGAGCCCATTTGGGGATTTTGTTGGCAGAGACTTCCTTCTCCAGCTCATTTTACAGATGAGGAAACTGAGGCAAACTAGGTGAAGTGACTTGCCCAGGGTCACACAACTAGGAAGTACCTGAGGCTGGATTTGAACTCAGGTCTTCCTGACTCCAGGCCTGAACTCTATCCAGTGGTTTATTATCTTTATGACTCGTTATGCATATGGAAAATGGGGATGTTTATTCTTTCCTGCTCAGAGGATTCTTCTGAGGCTCAGCTAAGAGAATGCCTGAGAAACCTGTAGCACACAGTGGTGGTGTATTTGGGTAGTCATGTATATTCAGCCAGATCATAATTACTGGGTGGCGCTGCCTTCCTTTCTGTTCTGGTGTATGCAAAGGTTATTTCTATGTGTATTCAGGAGGAGCAGGAAGAGGGAGGCTGAATGATGCATGAAGGATGCTCTGGGACGAATATACCTGAGGCTGAGACTGTCCCGGGTATTTCCCATTCACAAGAAATGGCAAAACCAGGTCTTTGCTCCTGGAAGCCAAGAACTAAAGGCTGAGGGGGTCCCAAACTAAGGGAGAAGGATGGCTGGCCAGGCTTGCTGGCAGGGGGCTGCCTCTGAGGTCAGGGGAGAGCCCCTTCCATGGGTTAGGCTTGTCACTGACCCAGGTCAGCCAGCACCACTTCCTGAGTCCAGGCATCTAGCAGCAGACCATCTTAGTGCTCCAAACGAGAATGATTGGAGGGACTTAAAATCAATTGACTAATCGATCCTGGGCAGCCACTTGGTGATTTTTCCTCCCAGGCTAATCAGCCATTAAGTTGTTTATATAAAATTCCTTTAATCCCCCAATTAACTGCCTGCCAAGACTGGTTTGGTGCATCTAAGGGCAGCAGCGGCCTTTGGCAAAGCGCAGGTTGCCCCCCATCCAACTAACTGCTTATCTTCATGCCCATCGATGCCCACCCCAGCCCACCCCCAGGAGTGCCCAGGGAACACTTAAACTGACTCAATTGAGTAGACAGGATACTAATGAAGTCCAGCTGAATTCCTCCTTTGGCTAACCTGAACAAGCTAATTAAAATTCATGCGAGGTGGAGGTCAGCATAATGGAAGCAATAAATGAGTGGCATTTGAGGGAGGGGAGAGCACCTCCTTGTCCTTCTGCCCTGGGGAGTAGCCCAGGCCCAGGCTGACGGTGAGCAGACGGGGTCCCTGCCAACGAGAAGGTGAACCAGCAGGAGCAGGCGGGCTGGGGCAACCCTGTGTGCCTGGGGGCTCAGCCTGCTCAGGCCAAAGTCCCTGTCCAGTGACTCTGGACGCATCATGCCTCGGGTGGGGTGTGTGCGTGTTGTGGGGAGGGTGGCTGGGGGACAGCACGAAGTGAGGCCTCTAAAAAGGGAAAAAGATCGTTATTGGTGTGTTTTACTTTGCTGGCAGACCAGAGCAAAGGTTCTGTGAACATTTAAAAGCTGACAAAGGCGAAGACGCCCAGAAGCGGTTTATCTTGAAGCGAGATAACTCTAGTATTGATAAAGACGACAATCAGGTTGGTTCTCCAGTGGGAGGGAGAGTGGCTAACGCGTGCTGTGCGGGCAGGTGGGCTGACATGCTCCTGCGGTGTTTTTTGTGGCTGCCTCTGCCCCCACCCGGACCCCTGCTGCTGGGCCTGGTCCTCCCTGCCCTTCCCTCTGACGCTGGTGATGGCGCTGGGTGGGGCTGCATGGGTGGGGCTTGGCACGGGCAGCGCTGCTGCTGCATGCGGTGGGGTGGGGGGCAGCGTGATCAGCCTAATTTCTTGGAGATGTCTGTGTAACTCTGGTAGTCATTCCACTCCCTACAGCTTTGTCCTTCCGTTGTCCTTCAGCACCAAATGAACAGGCTCATCAGTACGAACGAGGGTCACCCGGGATAGCCGGAAAGAGCCAACCTTGTCATGGTGAGGCCAGGTGGATTTTGAAAATCTTCTCCCATAAGTCTCGGCCAAAGGAGTCAGCTCCCTGTTCGAGCCACACACCCCTTCCCCCTTTCTCCGTCGGTGTCAGTTGTCGGCTTGTTTGCATGCCCTGGGGCAGACCCTGCTCTGCGTGTTGTTGCTTGTGACCGGGTAGCAGAATGCTCGCGGCAGGAGGCAGAGCGTCGGGACCTAGGCAGCCGGGCCAGGCCAGGCCAGGGAGTCAGGGGGCTTCTGCCCAGCATGTCCTGGAGACTATGGAGAGTGGGGGGGGGGTGCTGTGAAGCAGGGATGGGGGCAAGGGAGAATAAGTATAAGAACAAGTCTCTGTAGGAGAAGACATTTAAGTTCCAGGGGAGAGGACTCCTTACCTCTCAAGCCACTCAAATGGGGTTTTGAAGTTGATTTCGGCTTTCGAATTTCAGAAAGGAATACAGTGCCCACCTCCTCTAGATATCTCAACTTGTCCTCCCACTGAGAGGTTTCAGGGAGTCACCCCAAATTGCTCAGTGAACTTCTGACTCAGAATTTTAATAAGAACTGATTTTTCCTGTTTTTCCCCCTATTTCTTTATCTTCCCCCACCCCAGCCATATCATGGCTCAGTTCATGTTGGCTATGAAGCTAGCCCCCCCCCCACACACACACAAAGCAGGCGCTCTGTCTGCGTCTGCTGAATGGACAAACCGAATGAGTGAGTGAATGGATGGATGGATGGATGGATGAAATGAAAACCTGGGGTGTTACCTAGTCGTAGGAGTCAAGACTAGAGAAGAGCTCGGGGGACCCGGTTAAGGCAAAGAAGGCAGCAGCTCTTCCTCCCCCGGTCTCACTAGAGCAGATCTGAGTCCCACTGGCTAAAAGCCGATTAAGATACGGATTTAGCTGTGAGCATATGAAGTAAGGTTACCGAGCGGTAGATTCAGAGTCATCTCTACTCCTCAGGGTCCTCATTTCCTCACCCCATTTCAGCAAGCCCTAAGTTGTCTCGCTCCCAAGGGTGTTCCCTTCTTTCCTTAGCAGCGGATTAGATGGCAAAAAATCCGCCCCCTCTGAGACCTGGGTCTTCAAATGGGTACCGAGGCTGCTGTGAGCCCTTCCAGGGCAGTGCTGTCCTAGTGAGACCCTGTTCAGCTCCCTTGGGCAAGAACCTGCCCCGCCCCCGCCTGAGACCACCTGGGCTGTCACTGGGCTGGACCCCACCACCACCACCACGCACACATGCACACACACACATACACATACACATGCAGCTCACACACAAACACACACAGCTCACACCTGCGCGCGCCACACACACACACACACCAACCCATGCCCAAGTACCTGCCCTAGGCCTCCGCCTTTAGGCAGATAGAGGATAGAGGCAAGGGCCTGACTTTTCTCTCCTTGTGGCCCGCCAAGCTCATCACCATTTCTAATTCTCCACTGACAGTGACTTCGCGGCTGCCGTTTTCGGCTCTGCTTGTGTATAATCCTCCTGGTTTTTCTTTCTGTTTAGCAAAACAGAATTCATCCATTTAGAGATGACAGACGAAGTAAATCAATTGAAGAGAGAGAAGAGGAGTATCAGAGAGTGAGGGAGAGAATATTTGCACAAGATGTGAGTAGTTGTTTTAATTGCCTCTTCAGCGCTCTCTTGTTCTCAGCCTCGGACAGCGACAGCGTCCCTCCCTGAGATGGCGCCCGGAGCCCGGCCCTGGCGCCGAGGGGCTGGACGGCCCGGCTGCCATGCCAGGGAAGGAAGGAAGGAAGGAAGGAAGGAAGGAAGGAAGGAAGGAAGGAAGGAAGGAAGGAAGGAAGGAAGGAAGGAAGGAATGGGAGTGGATCCAGGGGTGTCAGGTGGAGCTGCAAGGGCTGAGCTGGGCTTTAGGGAAAGGAGAGAGAAGCGAGGGGATCATGCTGAACGTCCCTCTGGGTATAACTTCAGGGATGTCCATGAAGCCATGGGTGGAGTGGGAAGAGACAGAGACAGAGAGAGACACAGAGACAGAGACAGAGAGAGAGAGAGAGAGAGAGAGAGAGAGAGAGAGAGAGAGAGAGAGAGAGAAGACAGAGACAGAGATAGCACCCAGAACTAAAAGAAGGGTTAGCAGATCAGAAATTATTTTGGGGGGAAAGGCCTCTGATATTTTGTGGGGTGTGTATGTGTGTATGAGAGAGAGAGAAAGCATGTTTTTCCATTTTGTTTTGATTTCTTGAAGCTCAGACATCTGACAAAAACTGTCAGCAGTGATAACCCTTGCCTATGATACTCCCCCACCACACATCCCCCTCTCCCACTTCTTACAGAGTGAGGGATCCTAGGATTTGTGACTGGGAGAGGTCTTAGAAGGGATCTAGGACAACCCCTCCATTTTACAAATTAGGAAACTGAGGCCAAGGCTGCAGACTTACAGGTGGCTGTCAGTTGCCCTTCCCGATGCTTTGAATCATGGCCATGGTGTTAACAAATTTTCCAGTACTCTTTGAAAATCTGATCTTGACCGGCTCTAATCACAGGAAAAGCAAGGTGTCGGGCAACCTCTCTAGGAGGTGAAGAGCCACTGACAAGCTGCATCTGATGGTGGAGATACGTGCCCATGTGCACTCAGACTGGCCCATCCCAGGAGTTCCTGGAGCCCCCTGCACTTTCCTTCCTCCCTACTCAGTGCTGGAGCCTGTGTGCTCTGTCCCAGACATTCAGAGAGAACCAAGGACTCCGTTGCCTCTGTAGCAGCATCTGAGGGTGTTCTCAGCACTGGGGCCTTGTCTCTCCCTTTGGAAAGCATTGATTCAAAGGAGGTTGTCTGGTGCTGGGCCTTGGCCATTGCCCCCCAAGGGAGTTTGAGAAAGGCCTGGGGCCTGAGGTCCTATCAGTCTAGGACCACTTCCCTCCTCTAGCTTGGGGGCCTTTCCATCATGCCAGGCTGGAGAAGGGGCTTTGCCAGAGCTCCCTGGAAAGGCAGCCTCACCTCCTCGGTTGTCCCAAACCGTCCTTTGCCTAGGTCAGCCCTTCCCAACTTCGTGGAAACCATTTTTATTTCAAAGGGGGAATGGTGAGTCTTCTGCAGGACTTACCTGTGATCCCTGTGGGCACAAGGTTTGAAAGGGAGCTCAGCTGCCTCAGAAAGGAAGCAAGAGACTGAGGCTAGAGATTGTCCTCAGACTAAATAGACAGAGTGTCAGCAGCATGGGATCCCACCAGTGAAGGCAGCATTCTCCTGCAGGACCACACCAAGCCATAGGGAAGGGAGATGGTCCATCACTAGCCTGACATCTGAACTGGCGTGGGAGCCCAAGTGTGTCCTGCCCAACCACTCGAGAAGGCAGAGACCAAGCCCTCAAAGTAAACTCCAGGCAAGGCTTCTGGGAGGGCAGGCATCCTTTTCTTTGCCTCTCCCCCACCCAGAGGGCCTCATGAAGGGCAAGTAGCCCATCACAGTCTTCCACTTTCAAGAAGCAAAGCTCATTATGCAGATGATGAGATATTAATAGCATGACTTTTCATTTCTTTGCCTTCCTTCAGAGTACATGACATTTAGGAGCAGGAAAGAGAAAGCAGCACAAGTCATCAGTGCCTCTTGTCGGGGGTGACAGCCCCCTAGACTCAGAGAGTTGGAGGTAGGAAGGAAGCTAGGAAGTCAGACAGCTCAACCCCTTCATTTGACACATGGAGAAACTGAGGCCCAGCAAGGCAGCTGTTCCAGTGAAAAGAACATTGGCTCTGGAATTGGAGGACATGGATTCCAATCCTGCCTCAGTCATTTACTGCACTACCTTTGTGACCCCTTAAGGCCTCAGTTTCTTCATCTGCCAAGTGGAAGAGTCAAACCCAATGATTTATTGACTTTCTTCTACCTCTGGCCACATGATCTGTGCCACTCTGATCGAGCTTCTATTCCATGAATGGTTCCATGGCTTGCCCAAGGCCACCCTGGCAACTCCTGCAGTAAAAAGTTGGCCTCAGGCGCTGTGATGCTGAGCCCCCTCTCTGGTCTCTCCTTGTTTCTTCCCACCACTGTGGCCCTCTCAGCAGGAGAGCCATCTCCTCCTCTTCTAAGATCCTCTTTGGTCACAATGCCCAACATGTCCTGGTGCTCTCCTGCCCTTCTCTGGACTGACCATAGCAATGATGTGTGATTGGAGCATTCCTACACAGAAAGAACAGCTGGAAAATAAAAGAAAGATGGGACAGGGCATTGTCTTACTTTTCAGAATTCAGAAAGGCTGAGACTGTGCATAAGATACAAGCTATATGGAGGCAGCTAGGGGTGCCATGGTGCCCAGGGCTCTGGGCCTGGAGTCAGGAAGACCAGAGTTCGAATCCAGCCTCAGACACTTACTAGCTGAGTGATGCAGGGTGTAGGGAGAGGGCAGCTCCTTTAAAAGAGCATTCATGGAGGTGATGGTATGACTACTAGAGATGGGAGGGGTGGATCAGGGGCCAAGACTAGAACCAATTTGGCAGGGGCTTCACATCTGGGGAGGGCAGAAGGTGGAGATTAAGTAGAGAATGCTATCTTTGCTTCTGCTGTTGAGGTCTGTGAGTCATTCAAACTGCAAGGGAGGATGGGCAGTCCAGTCCAGAAGCTCCCAGACTCCCCCTCTGCTTTGGCAAGATTGGAGGAACAAAGGTCCCCCCTGCTTGCCCCTCCTCCTCTTTCTTCTTTCTCTTCTCCAGGGGGGTGGAGAGGCCCTGATTCTCTTGTTGGGGGGGGGTGTTAGGGTCCCATTACTGTTTTCACTTGGGCACTGAGGACTCATCTCCCAGGGGATGCTAACCGTTCAAAAACTGTCACTGCTCTCCCTCTGGCTCCTGTCAGGGTGCTGGAGGTGGCCTGGGCAATTTACATCAGTCAACAAGCATCTATGAAGTTCTTACCGTGTGTGAGACATAGTGCTGAACCCTGGATATACACAGAAAGGCAAAACAGTGGCCCCTGCCTGCCTTGAGGCAGCTCACAGTCTAATGGCACAGTCTACATGGCACAAAAATGACTAGGTACATTCACCACACAGACAGGATCATTTGAAGGTGGCCAGCAGTGAGGAGTTATAGGAGGAATGAGAAAGGCTTGGCTTGGTGGACAAGGGAGTGGGGAGCAGTGAGTTGCCACATTTTGGCCACAGATTTTCCTGAACAAAACCCCATCTAGACCCTTCCCACTTGTCATGGCGTCGACTCATGAGATTCGAGGGGGAACAGGCGGAGCTTTTGTTTCTGTTGTGAGGTGTTGGCCTGAACACGGTCTCAAAGGGAGGAAAGCCAGCAATAGACCACATGGTCTGTTTCTCTTCTAGTCAAGTAGAACCCATAAAGCTGATACAAAAACATCATTTGCTAAAAAAATGTTTTGGCAAATTCAAAGGCATTTCTCAATTCATCTGTGTATTGTTCTGAAGTAAGAGAAAGGACCCCAAAGGATGCCCGATGTACTGTGACCCAGAGCAGCTGGCATCATCCCTGTGGTCTGGACAGCTTGGGCAAAACTAAAAGAGAAACATGGCTGGGCATCTGGTGCCAGGGGTGACACTAGGAAGGCTTCCTAGGCAGACGGCCATGCCCTGAGCTCGTCCTCCCCAGTCATCAGAGGGAGCCGAGAGGAAGGTTTGGGTTGTTCCATCTGGAGCTTCCAAACATGACTCCCCCATGTCCTGGTCATGCCTGATGATGTTTTGGGTCTTTCCCTGATCAAGGTCTCTGGGGGACAGGTGTGCTGGGCCCTGTCTGCTCACTGCTCTCCCCTCCTCACTTCCTTTCCCCTCAACATCCCACAAGCCTTTCCCTTTGGCCCTCTTTAGTGTTGGCCAAACTGCCCCTGTGGGCCATCCCAGTCCCAAAGAGGAGGCATGGGCAGGGAGAATGCACCATGAAGAAAGGAGAGGCTAAGCCCAGTGCCTCTCCATTCAGATGTGGGGGAGAGGGAGTGGAGGGAGGGCACAGCACAGAGATGGAGGCTGGCCTTCTCTCCCAGACTCCTTAACTTCCTTCACCCATTACCTTGCCATCAGAAAGACACAGCTACTCAGAACAGAGTCTTGGCTTCTTGAGAAAATGGCTCCAGGTGCCCACTGGTTGCCTTTCATTGGTATTGATAGGCTCCAGAAGTGCTGGACTTGATTCCCAGGCTTGTGGCTGCATGGTGTTTGTGCCTTTGGCTGGACCAGGCTGGCATGCTCTGCCCCAATGGTGCCTGGTACCAGGGTGCCCTTAACTGCATCGGCAGGAGTCTGTGAGGGGGCTCCAACAGTCACGCTTTCTCCAGCAGAGTCCTTCAGCCCATCCCTCCTCCCTGGGCCATGACTGACTACAAGACTGACCAGGTTCAACCTATTTCCAGTCTGTCCCCAGAAGAAGCCTGAGAATATACCCTTGTTCTAACCCTAGTCAGACGGGTTTTTTCACTTTCTGTCATTAAAAGTAGCTCATGTTTTTCTAAATCTTCTCAACACAATGGGGGAAAGACAGTATTAAAATCAGGCAAGAAACTGTGACCATTCAGGCCCTCCAGAATGTCTGATGCCCTGCCTTTTTATCTTTCAGTCAGTTTGCTCCCAGGAAAGCCTTTTTGTGGAAACCAGGTAAAATAGAATTTCCTTTTCTGTGTCTTAAAGAAAAGTGCCATCCCGTGTGTCATGTGTATACATGTATGTGCTTGGATACATGCATGAAGACCCATATATGTATGTAAACACATACATGTGGGGGGGGTGGGTGTGTGTGTAGCTCTCTGGATTTTCCCATTGACTATGTCAATAAATGGCTGATTTCTAAGGAAAAGCTCTCCTAGCCACTTCCAAGTGACCCAAATCTCATTGTCTCCCCTTCCTAGGGGATCAAACACTCTGCTGTCTTTGAGATTGAGGCTTAGTGATAAGACTCAAGAATCTGGCAATCCCATTGATTTGGCCAAGTGTCCCTCAAAGTAAGCACCTATATGGCCTTCCCCAGACCCATTATTGCTGTGATCCTGGATTCTCATGACTGTGTACAGACAGCTACAAGGTTTGAAGCTAGTGCTGCTATCAGCAGGAGAGAAGGAATGGCCCCATACTGGGAGACCTCTGTCCTAACCCGCAAACAACTCAGGTGGGCCACTGATTGGGAGGTGGAAGGAGAAAAGGCTTAGGCAGAGTGGCAAGGGTAAGGAAAGAGAAGAGAAGTTTTGGATTCAAGGAAAGCCCCTGAAATGCCTGGACATCAATTAACTGAAACACTTTGCTTTTGGGAGGGGGCAAGTCCCAGTGACCCAGCTCACATCAGGGATTCTCTCTCTAAGCAAGTGTCCAGGGAGCAGTCTGGAGTCCCTCCCAATTCAGGTTCACTGTCTCCACCTTCTATCTCCCTAGAGATGGATGTGACTCTGGAGGCATTTAGCCCTGGCTCTGCCACTACCCAGCCTTGGGACTAGAGACAGGTCCTGGCCTCAGTCCTCCCCTCTGTACAAGGGCGGGAGGATCAGGTGGGCTCTGAGGTTCTTTGCAGCTCTGACATTTGTAATCTTGGGGATGACCTCAAACAAGTCACCCCACTGTCCTGGGGTTCACTGTCCTCACCTGTGGAAGGAGGGGACTGGGCCAGCTGGCCTCTGAGGTACCTTCTGGTTCTGACTTTCTGTCATCTTTTCTCTTATGCAATGAGGATTGATGTTTGCAATGCTGGCCCTGAGGATTCCCAAAGAAAGTCAACTTTCCTCATCTGTAAAATGTGCAAGGTTGGACTAGATGTCCTCAAAGTCCCTTCTGGCTCTGCAGGCTGTATCCTGTTTTTATTATGCTCTTCTTCTCATCCTTGGCAGTATATCCTGAGGCATCTCAGACAGGTATCTGACAAGGGGCTGTTGATTCAGTTACTCAGAGCCCCCACCTCCCTAAGCATTCTGGTTAGTGAGGTGTTCTTGCCCTTCCTACGGGGCACTCCCCAAAAGAAGAGGCTCTGTGCCCTCCTTTCACCCAGGGGGAGCTTAGCTGCATGGCCACCTCTCAGTGATCCGTGCTGTGTGGTGTACGTGCCAGGCATTGCTCACAGACAGATGCCAGCTTTCCCCCTCCCCTGCCGTGAAGACTGTCCTTCAGATACCTGTCCCACATCACAAGGCTTCTGCCTAGCCAAGGCAAGTCAATTTCCAATGAGCCAAGAAGAATATCCCCTACTAGAAAAGCAAACCTGTCTGATCTGTAAGACATTCAGTGGGTGAATCAGTGCCCATCACCAAGAGGATAGTGGGCAGTATGTCTGCTCCCATGTATCTAGACATACATGTGTGTATGTACATTCCATTGTCTACACTTTGGAGCAATGATAGAAAAAGTTGGCACTGATATAAAGCTCCAGGATTTGCAAAGTGCTTTCTAAATATTATGGCATTAGGTCCTCACAGCAACCCTGAGGGACAGGGATGGCTGTTACTCTCATTTTCCAGTGGCTCAAAGCAATTAACTGACTTTGCTGGGATTACTAACTAGGAAGCACCTGAGGGGCATTAACTCGTCTCCCTTCCCAGGCTTCTTCCTATGCCCTCACTCACACACAGACACATGGCTCCTTTGAAGGGCCGAGGGTTAAGAGGAGCCTGTACTGGGCCTGGGTCCTCTCATGATAACACCTAATGCAAGAGGGCCTGGATGTGACCAGGAGGGAGGAGAACCTCTGTGTGGCTTGGGGCGGGGGCATATTCTATTGTGATGAGAGAAAGGTTCTTGGATTCCTAGGCATCCAGATGCACAAAGTACATGCAAACATGCATGCATCCACACCTATATGCACCTGCGCATACATGCATGCAGCCACACACACAACGTATCCATACACACATCCATGCATCCATGCATCCACACATATACTGATACCAATGCTGATGTAGCTAAGTGCTTCAGCATGTCTGTTTTGGAAAGCGCCTCAGAGGCCACCTGACCCCCACCCAACCTGAACCAAGACTCCAGTGTGCTTGACAAGGATGTACACGTGTGTATATTTCTATATACACATTGCCTACATTGATACATGCATGTGTGTATGTGTGTAAAGTCTCCTGCCCTTCCCCCTTCCCTCCTTGGTGCTGCCAGGCCCTCCTCCCTAGAAAGAAGGAGGACTGTCTCCCAACAGTCACCAGAGCAAATATCGGCAACGGAGAGAGCCTGCTCTGCAGGGAGCAGGCCGAGAGCGGCCAGAGGGGAGAACCTGGCCACACCTGATACCTAGAACCTTGAGAATGCTCAGGCTTTGTTCCACCCAAATCACTCTTCTCTTCCAGTAGGCTCTTGGAGGACTGTAGCCTACACAAGGAAATCCATAAGAAAAGGCAGCAGTTTAGGTTGGTATGGTTTCCTTTTACAATTTGCTTTCAAATCCTGTGTCCCTGCATCCCTGGGCTCAAATACAAGTACAGTGGGAAGGAGAATGGGGGAGGAGGGCTCAGGGCTCTTTTAGAGCTGACTGTGTGCTCTGGGTGTCTGGGTTTTAACAGCAAGGTAAAGTGAGCCTGCAAAGCAAACTAGTTTCATTTTAAGGACATCTGCTCTGATTGTCTGCCTTCAGGAAACAAACCTTTAGTCAGCTTTGGGACCTCCTGGTGCACAGTGGGAAGGCAGATCTTTGTTGAGCCCTACTGGTGACCTCACATTTTCTGGTACAGGAAAATAGGAAAGTGTGATCATTCTCTTTTCTTCTTCTCCCAAACCACTTTACACAGTGGTCTTGGCCATAGCACTTTCTCCCCAAGTAGGCAATTAGTGCAATGGCGTCAGAGCTTGGCCGTCTCCAAGTCTAGCCGTCATGGACACTGTTACCCTGCAAGCTTTCTGTAAGGCAGTGAGGGCCAGAGTCAGACACTCCAGACTGCCTTACTGGCCACTCAGAGGGCCCGAAGGCCTGGGTCACATAGGCCCCCTGAACTATAGCTCATGTCCCTCCACGCCGGTAAAGTCATCCTTGGCACAGCCATCCATGCTGGGAGCCGAGGAGACGCCCACGGTTGAACGTGATCAGGCACTGCCTTTCAGTGGACACCTGCACCAGCCTCTGCCTATTGGCAGAGACCTCAAAGATTCTGATTTACAGGAGGCTCCAACCTCCCCACAAGCTTTGGGAAAGCCTCAGCTTAATCATTGTGTCTGCCCTTGGCTGGAACAGCGGGCCACCTGCTGAGCACTTTCTGGCTATTTTAGGGAATAAGCATGTCTGTCTCATGCCTAGGAGTCTAGAGGGGACTGGCCTTCATGAGGGTGGGTGTGGGACATGCTTGAGGGGGAGCCTGAATTCCACACCTCCCCCTTCCCATGTCCTAACAGGCCTTTGTCTCATGCCCCCGGCACAGCTGGGCCCACCCAGGGGAGGCTGGGGAATTGGAAAGGATTGTTCAAATTCTCAGAGACCTTCAGAACACATGTCCTCAGTCCAAATGGCAGCTGTTGCAGAAACTGGACACCTGCAGCTGCCCTTGCTAAAAATACAGCGCAAACAAAGGGACATCTCCCCAGCAGACCTGGGAATCTGATAGCCCACCCAGCCCCTGGGGTTGATTCCCAAGCAGCTGCAAGGCCTCAGGGATGCCTGGCTTTTCTGTTTTTGAGGCTGGTCCAGGAGACAATGGATGTCAAAGCAGGACCTGCCTTCATGGTTTGCTAGACCAGCCCAGGAGAGGCCTCTTCCTGACCCTCATCTGGAGTCCCAAGGACTACCTGGAGGAGGCGTCTCCTCTGTGCTCAAGCTGCCTCTTCCCTTAGGTCCAGAGGCCAGCTCCCCTGTAGCTACAGTGTCCACACCTGCCCCATGCTTGGCTCCCTGCTCTGTCCCATGAACACAAATATCAGCTTCATGAAATGGATGGGGCCAAATATGTCCTCTACTCCAGCCTGGCATAGCCTGCACCAGTGCAGAGCACAGTGGACATAGCAGTTTCTTCAGGGGCCGCCTAGGGTTTGTGCCAGTGAAGGCACAAGGGCCAATGGTAGATGGCGTGGACGTGGCACTCTGTAGCCGAACTCTCAGAGGGGCAGGTAAAACCCAGAGAGCTAGCACTGGTCTGGAGTCAAGACAGGGAGGATTCTGGTCTTCATCTGGGAATGGTGTGGGGAAGAATCTGGAGAACTAGAAAGACTGGGAAGAACAATGCGGGGACCTGAGGAAGAGGGCCTCTAGCTCCCTCCCCTGCCTCCCCCAGGCCTGGGCCAAGAGCAGATACTCTCTGTGGTCCTGGGGACCTGTTGCTCATCTGCTCTTCAGAAGCCTGCCTGCAGGAGACTTTGGAGGAGGTGGGGGCACAGGAGAGGGGCCATTGGCTCCAGGGTGAGCAGGCCAAAGGAAAACTCCCATTGCTTTCGCTTACTCCTGAGATGACTAGGAGGAAGTGACCTTGCCCTTGGCCGTCTCTGCCTCTCCAGCTCCCACCCTTTTCTGCACATGGCTCAAGTCCTTCCATGCCGCCTCATGGAGACAGAAACCTGGGGGAAGCTCCCTGGAGCTCGCTGGCCTTTCCAAGGGCCTGGCCATGGGGCCCAGTGGGGAAGGGCTTTGGGTACCTTCTTATTCCTCTGCCTGGGGGCCCCAAGAGAGGTTCATTTCCTCAGTGAGCAAGGGCAGGTGAGGGAAAGATTGTAGGCTAGATCAGAAGTAGGGGAGTGAAGAGAGTTTTCAGGGATCTGTGCCTTGTAGATTTCTGGGACTCAGGATGTAGACAACAGCTGAGATGCTCCTAGAAACACTGGGGAAGATGCTGGCCACATCTTTCTCCCATTGGGGCAGCATAGGGCAGAGGACCAAGAGCAAGGCTGGAGCCTCCCACTGACAGGGAGGGAGGCTGCTGCACAAAAGCTCTGGACAAGAGCATCGGGTACTCTGATGGTGCTCGATGACTGGTGCCGTCGTGAGGCAGCTCAGGCCTTCATGGGCACGAGTTCATTTGCAGATGGAAGAGCATTTTTCAAAGGGCCAAATGCACACTATCCCTTGCTTTCTGGGTCCTATTTTGGTTCTAATTGGTGCCGATTATTGTTATTACTACTACTACTGCAGTTGTCCATAGAAAGCAGCAGCTGTGACCCCACCACACTCCAGAGTCCACAGTCACATCTGTAGAGCAGAGAGCAAGACTCAAGGGCAGGTCGAACTAGGAGTGGTTCTGAGGCCAGGCTGTGCCCTGATGGTCTGACTTTCTCTTATTTCTGACTCTCCCTTTACCTTAAACCCCAAAGCAGAAATATTTCAGCTCCAGGAAAAGAGACCAACATGGCTCCACCCCCAGCCACAGCCTTCTTCTTCTTACCCAGCTGCAAACCTTTCCCAAGTAGAGTCTGCAAAAGACAGTCAAAATGCAAACCTGCCACTGCAGCCCCAAGGACCAGAGTCCAGCCTGCCCAGGGTTCGGCCTGCCCAGACTCCCCGCCACTCCTTGAGCAGACCCCAATGGAGAGCAAGGGGTTCTGGCTGCTGGGGCTTGGGGGAGTACCAGTGACCTTCCCCCAGGTGTCTGTCTCAATTTGGGGTTCATTATTTTACCCACAGAAGTGATTTTTCCTCTTAATTTCCTTGAAAATTGTCATACCTTCAGGATGTTTCTATTGTCATTGCCACTGTTGATGATGTTGCTTTTGAAACCAAAGGCTTTTCCACATGCAGATGGTGGGACAGTGCTTTCTTCAGCTCCAGGAGCTCAAACCCATGAGCTAAAGCCCCTCCCCTCATCAATAGCCAAGTCAGGGTGGGAGGCAAAGGTCCCTCCCTGTGTGTGCTCTCGCGACAGAACAGAGTGAAAGTGGGATGCCCCCAGCAGATCTAGGGCTGCCAAGGCCCACCCTCTCCAGACTGAGTGTCCTCAGTCACTTAGGCTGAGATGAGTCCTGTCCTTGGAGGTCTCCCCAGAGTGAGGCCTCCTGCTACCCCATTCCATCCAGAACTGACCTGACAGCTTGTCTATGGATCACTGCCAAGGGATAGCAGAGCGTCCAGTCCAACTCCAGCAGGAAGCTGATACATGTCCTAAGCTTCCAGCCATTTCTCCTTCTGGGGAAGAGGACTATCTTTGTTCTGTGAGGTGTCCTTCACGTGTCTTGTGCCTGTGACCATTCACACACTTTGGGTTTCTGTGGCACAGAGAGAAGCGTGTGAATGGGCGTGTGTGGGTGTGTTCACCTGTGTGTACACTGCTGTTTTCTAAAAGAGGTATCTCAGGCTGGGACTTCCTGGGGGATCACAGGTGAATTGTCACTCCCTACTCTGCCTCCTGGAGTTATCACTGTGTTTCTTGTATCCCCATCATTGGTGGGGCTCCAGGGGGAATCGAGATGGGTCAGGAAAGATGTCAGGGAGTCGTCAGAGCAGCACCGAGAATGAGTTGAGGTGGCCTGACTCCCAAAGGCCATGGAGCAGCACTGATTCAGACAGCTCTAGCCGTAACCTCAAGCCAGCCATCACCAAGACCGCCAGCTTCGGGGGCATCACGGTGCTGACCAGGGGTGACAGCTCATCGAGTGCCAGGAGCATCGGCAAACTGTCCAAAGCAGGTAGGTGGCACCAGCCTTCTGCTCGGTGGGCCCAACATCAGGCAGCACGGCCCTGCTCCTGACTGGCCTGTTTAAGGGCAGGGGCTTCCAGCAGGGTGTACACAGGCAGGTACCTCTCCCCCTTCTACATTGCTTCATCTTCCTAATTAGCAAACTAATCCATGTTTTACCCGATTGGTTCTTTTGTGGATCACCATGACATAAAGCTGGGGTCCTTCTCCATGGGCCATCTGTGGAAGTCCTCTTCATCCAGAAAGCCCAGCCTTGTGCCATGTTGGTATCCATAGCTGAAGGCCTGGAATTCCCTTGTGGTGTCCTTGAACCCATGGAAGCTAATGGAACCAGAGACTGGCATACAGCACACCCAAGGATGACAGATGGGGGGACAAGTGGAATGGGGGGCTGTCATTCTCAGAAAGGTTAATGAGTTTTAAATCTCATTAAAATACCCAAATGAAGCACATTAAATGGCGCTCTTTTCAGAACTCAACGCACCCCAAGAGCTCTACACAATTGTGAATTAATGTGCCTTCCCCCCCCCAGCCCTCCCTTCCCCACTTCCCAGATAGAGCCCCTTGGCACATGTGAAGTGCTCCAGAAGTCACTCTGACACGCGTGATGCGCGGAGGCTGCATGTGCTAGCAGAGATCATTAGGAGCCCTAAGTGCTTTGGGTGGATAGATAGATAGATATTTTTAAATCTAAGTGTTTCATCTCAAAAGCTTGTCAAGGTGCAAGCAGTAAAAGCATTTTTCTTTTTTTTTTTCAAGAGAGAGCAAGATAGTTTGTCAAAACAAATTCTCACTCTCTTCCAATGGCTCACGAGGCAAAGTCTTGCTGCAGAAGCCCTGGGAAATCAGAAATGGAAAGTTAATGCATTGTTACCAGAGCTGTGAGGCCCAGGCTCTTCACTGACCCAGGACACCACTCCCCCATCTTCAGCCACGATTTTGTCTCTGAAAGAGTTATGTTCTTCCTTATTTGGGCTCCATAGCCCTCTTTGATGTTTAGCTAAAGCTACATGGGAGCTAATAAGGCTGAGGCCACCTCCCTCCCTGGTTCCATGGTAGACCTCTTTGCTAAGGTCCCGGCCCAGCATTTCTTCTTTGTCGGCCTTAGATCACTGTCTTCATTAAAGGAGCTGGAAGATTCATCTCTTTCTCCCATATTTTTCCTGACTTAAGTTCATTTTTTTGTTTTCTGTGTGTGATTATGCACATGTGTATGGGGTGATGGTCTGATGTCTATTCTTACCCTGCAGGTTACTATGTTGGATTTAATTCCTTCTCCTTTCAGCCCTTTTGTGTGTGCTTGTGTGTGTGCTCACACCACTCCATCCTTGACGATCAGTTACCCACATTCCATATTGCTGTCAGTTCCCAGATCGCACATAGAAGTAGCTTAGTAATCACCATTTTCCCATAAAGTATCACCTACATGATTATACAATCTGTCACTATTTTACCAAAGCAATTTCCATAAACTCACAGGACATTCTGCAGGCCACCTGGCCACCATAACTTTTGTCACACTCTTAAGGTACCACACTCCTTGAACCTAGACAATGCCAGTCTTTTGTTTACCATATCTTCCCCACAAGCATCGTCAATGTCTCTAACTTCTCCACAATTCCTTGTCCCTCTGGCCACATATGAGCAGTCTAGAGGGACATTCTCTGATCATGATCTTCAACCCCAGCCAATGATTCCTAAATTAGGGCCCATCATTCCAAGGAGCAGTGGTCTAAAGAACATTGAGTTGTATATGGTCCTTCTCCAACAATAGAAAAATTCCAAAGAGCAATGTCTGTAGCACCATCTTGTTTCCCTGCTTCTCTTACCTTAGTGCAGGAAGCCTTCTCCAAAGTCTTCCTTTCTGTCTTCTTACCAGTGCCAAGGCAAAGTGATAACTCTGTTCATAGAGGACTTTTCATTGTCTTGAAAAAGTTCATCTTTACCCCAAGAGATCTTTGCTGACAGGAGGAAAAGGCAGCTCTGAAAATGTCTGTGGCCTTAAACCATATACCATCTATACTGTGGGTTTAGTCATACATTGATTCCTAAGCTCATAGGACACTTTTGCCCCCTTCCATCCAGCTGGCTGTGGCATCACATATAGCTTGCTTTCTTTCTTTCTTTCTTTCTTTCTTTCTTTCTTTCTTTCTTTCTTTCTTTCTTTCTTTTCTTTCTTTCTCTTTCTTTCCCAGAAACCCTGAGGGTCTTCCCATCTCAGTTTGATTTTCTTTTTCCTGGACTACGTTAAAGAGGCCATTCTTTGCCTCATTTTTTTAATCACTAAATGGGTGTTGCCTCATTTAAACTGAGACCTGTTAAAGGCTTTAGCTTAAAGAGGCCAAGGTCTACCACTGCCTTCTGGGCTATCTCCAGTCATCCCGATCGATATCCAGCCACTGGACCCAAATGACTCTGGAGGAGAAAGTGAAGCTGGTGACTGCTCAGCCCTTCTTCACTTAAATCCAATTCGATTGCACATCATTGCATCACCTCCATAATGTCATAGTCCCCTTCAAGAACAAAGGACAAACAAGTATAGGAATAGGTTTATGATGGCATTGATGCAAATACCTTTTCAACAGTCCCACTCCTAACTCGTCCATGCCATCTCTGTTTTGTCTTTAAATGCTCACCAAGCAGAAAGCAATTTTATCTATACTTTTCAGCTAATTCTATGCCTGTAAAGACTGGCTCCAGAGCTTGATGTGGTCACTGCTCAGTCATTTCAGTCATGTCCAACTCTTCCTCACCCCATTGGGGTTTTCTTGGCAAAAAATGCTGGAGTGGTTTGCCATTTACTTCTGCAGTGGCTCACCTACTGGCAGAGCTCTCCACTATGATCTGTCCATTTTCAGTAACCCTGCATGGTATAGCTAGCTCATAGTCTCATTGAACTGTGCAAGCCCTTCTTCCATGACAAGGCAGTGAGCCAGGTTGTTGTTGAGCTATTTTTCAGTCATGTCCAACTCTTCATGACCTCATTTGGGATCTTCTTGGCAGAGATACCAGGGTGGTTCAGCATATTTCCTTCACCAGCTCATTTTGCAGATGAAGAACTGAGGCAAACAGGTTACGTGACATGCTCAGGGTCACACAGCTAGTAAGTGTCTGAAGCCAGATTTGAACTCCGGAAGGTGAGGCTTTCTGACTCCAGGCCCAGTGTTCTATCCATAGCTGCTATAGAGCGTCATCTGTGAAATCCCACTTTTTCTTCTTTAATGCTTTCCCCAAAGATCACCTTAGTGTGTGTAGATCATTCTCGCCATTATTTTTAGAGATAGAAAGTAGACCTATAGGTCAGTGGTTATTGATGCTTCCTCACTCTCTCCCTGCCTTTTGAATGATATTATTCCTATTCGGGAGTCATAGTGGTACAGTACAATGACTAGATGGCTTGGTTTCAGGAAGACTTTATTCAAATTCTGACTTATACATTTGCTAGAAAGTCCTCAGGACTAATCTGTGAAGTCACAGGCTTCAAAATTACTGACCATAGTTTAGAAATTGCATCTTCCAAACTTCTCTGTAACCAGGGTTTTGGGCCTAATGCATTCCCCCTTCGGAAGATGGCTTGGCCTCCCTGGTGAGGCAAAGCTCCCATGAGCATGACTTGGTGGGTGGGAATGCTTCTACCCTTTCTCCATTCTTAGGCACATCACTCAGGTCCAAACCACTAGAGATCTGATGTTATTGTCAGAGATGAAAGGGACTTTTTCATTTGAAGCACCTCCTCTTGCCAAGAGGACACTAAGACCCAGAGAGATGGTGCCTTGTTTTGCCCAAGACCCCATAGGATATCAGTGGCTAAGGCATGTCTGGGCTTGACTGGAATTTGATAACAATAATGACAATGAAGATAGCTAGCATTCGAATGGAGCTTTAAGGTTTGCAAAGAGCTTTATAATCTGATCTCATTTGATTCTCACAGGAGGCTATTATTATATCCATTTTATTGAAGAGGAAACTGAGGCAGACAGCAGTAAAGTGACTTGCCCAAGTTCCCACAGCCAGTAGGGAAGGAGAGAGGGAAGAGAATAAGCATTTCTATAGAACCTATTATATCTCAGACCTGTGCTAAGCACTTTACAGTATGATCTCATTTGACCCTCACAACAACCCAGGAAGGTAGATAGATGCCTGTATTATTCCCTGTTTTACAGTTGAGGAAACTTGAGTCAGACAGAGGTGAAGAGACTTGCCTAGGGTCACACAGCTAGTGAGTGTCTGAGGCCAGATTTGAACTCAGGCCTTCCTAACTGGGTTCAGCACTCTATAATGTACTGGGACTTAATGAAATCATTGCAGGGTCATTGACAAACCAGAGAGATTGGGGACGTTTAGATGAAGGAAAAGCAAGCCAGACCCAGAACATGTCAGTGTAAGTAACCCCGCCCCCCCACCCCAGAACTATGCGTCCTGTCCCTCCCAGCCCCTAATAGCATATTGTATTCCTGTCACTGATTTAAACAAAGTCTCCTCTTTCATGTCCAAGCCCTTCCTTGGATCTTGAAAATAACATTAGTTGCTATATGCTATGAACTTTAATGGGCACCAAGGAATGCATTATTAAAGACAGAAATCAATTGTCCAAGGTTAATAATTTAACAATTCTCTGGAGCTGCAATCTTGCAACTGATGACGTCATCCACATCTGCAATTACTCTTTGGATACTGGAATTTTTCTCAGACGTAAGGTTGAATTTTTAATCTGGAGGACTGACTCGTTGGCAGGCTGTCCCGCTCCCGCTCTCCATGAGGCCTGCTGGGACAGCAGCGGTGACTGAGAGATGCACAGACAGCCACCAGGGAGCTCTCCCCTTTTCTCCTGGCATGAGCCCCCACCTCTGGGGTCTGCCCAGAGCCTCCTTCCTGCCGGTGTGCAGCCTATCTCATGAGGAATCTGTGGCCCCTGTAGCCTTTGGCTTTCCTGCTTCTCATTTGTGCTCATTCCCAATTGTCAACAGGTGCTGAGTTAGTATAGCCTATTGGCTGGTGGAAGAAGCTAAGGAGACTATGAAGGCCCATGGCTCTGACCTGGGCCCTCTGCTCCTCTGATGTGGTCCTAACAGGTTCCTTATTTGGCCAGAATCAATTGAGTGATGTGACCCACCTTGCAAATGATACTCAGGTCTGTGGTGGACCCTGGAAGAGGAATGGGAGTAAGATGAGAGCCCAGGGTCTGGATCTCTTTTGTACCTTGGGCCCTTTGAGCAATGTGTGCAAATGCATAAAAATGCACATAATTACAAAGGAAACCGATGCATTAAAATATAGCAATTCAATATTTTTATTTTTTTTGAATAAAATGGGCGCAGAACTCAGGCCCACAAATGAAAGGATGTTGTAATTTAGAGAAATTAATCCCTGAACTTCCCGGAAGCCAGATCTGAACTCCTTGCTCCCAGGAAGGAGAGTCCTATCCACTCTTGATCTCTCGCCAAGCAGCCTTGGGTTGTTGACTGGTCTGGAACCCAGGTGGGCACTTTAGCCCCTTACTTATCAACTACAGCTATTGCCTTTTCTGCTTAGAAGCCCTCTAGAAGGCTAGACAACTCGTTTGTTTTAAAGACCCCTGGATTGGTTACAGAAAATACTGAGAACTATTGCACCAAGGCTCCTTAGGAAAAAGCTCTGAGTCCCTCCCCCAGCCCACCCACCTTCCCACCTGCTCTTCCAAGCCAGGCATCAATTCTATCCACTTCTTCCAGTCCAGAGTGTGAATTGCTTGACAGAAACTTCCATGGAGGCATTCAAGGGCAGAGAACCCCGAACACTCTCAGGATGATTTGGGGCCAATTTGGTTAATCACTGCAGCCCAACTCTGAGTGCATTCCCAGCCCCCTCTCATCCCAGGACAACAGAGAAGACGGCATTTCCAGGTAGCCTAGGTCTTTGTACATAGTTATGTGGCGAGCCCATGGGGCTGGGCTCTTGGCTTCTCTTCCTTCCTCTAGGTCATCCCCTACACACCATGAGATACTTGTCAAGGTCCCACAGTGTTGGCTCTTTATGGGTGTGTCTGGGGAGCATATACCCACACTCACCTTACAGGTCCTCAGTATGTCTGTCCTCAGACTTGCTACATACCTGATTCACTCACATTCACACAAGTCTGTGTCTGCCCATTTCAGGCTCCGAGTCTTCCAGCAGTGCTAGCTCCTCTGGATCCCTGTCACGAGCACATCAGCCTCTCCAAAGCGGCCCTCTCATCCCTGGAGGGCCTGCCCCATCTGCAGGCAGTGGGGCCTTCACTGAGAATGGACTGAGCAGCCAGGCAGCGCCTGGCAATCCCAGCTACATCCTGCTCCCACTTGAAGCTGCAGGCATCCCTCCAGGCAGCATTCTTCTCAACCCCCACACAGGTTAGTGGACTTGTTAGTCTCAGAATGATGTCCAACCCACCCCTTGTCCCAAGAGAGCTTCTGAACCTGGAAGAAAAAGTAGGTCAGGATGGGGAGGGTGCAAGTGGAGGAAGTGTCTAGGGTGTCTAGGGCTCCGTCATCAGTGGGCAACAATCAGCTATGTGCCCCAGTGACCAGTGGCTCCCTCCCTGCCCACCAGAGTCACTGGATTTCAGGTTCATTCAGTTGGGCAAACCCAGACTGATATGGACTCACTCTTTTCTGCCAGGCTGTTTCTACATTTGAGATAGGATGCACATGCATCCTCATTTAAGAGAGATGGGGAGGTCCAAGGAAGTAATAAGAAAGTAAGATATCCCAAGGCAGCTCTTTCAGAGTAGGGCCTTTCGAAGTGGCTGAAGGCTGGCCATTCTAATCAGCCACTGAATTTCTGATTCTTAAGAGCTTTGAGTTTAGGGGAGAAAAAATGAGGGAAAAAATCCCAACAGAGCCGGCATTTGGAGTTTGGTTTAGCTAAGGGCCCGAGGGTTATTTAAATTATCTAGTCTCATGAATATGCAAAATCTGGAAGCAAACTCATGATAATAGGTTATTTTCAGCAGATTGATTTGGATTTTTGCTACATCTTGCCTGGAAAAGGAAGACTCGGGGGAGGGGGAGAATAACCCTCACAGTTGCCAAATCTTTGAAGAGATGTCATGAAGGAGAAGAGTTAGACGCTATTTGTCATGAGTTCCTCATCACTGGAGGTCTTTAAGCAGAGGCTGGAGGCAGGGGTTTTCAGCATAAGAATTCATGGTTTGGGTAATAGGTGGTCTAAGAGACCTCTGGGATCCCTTCAAATACCAAGAATTTCTGATTTTATTCATTTTGAGAAAGTCCAGTTGAATAAACACAGCACGTGTATAATAATAAGTATAATAATAGCAATAATAATAATAATAAACACAGCTAAGTATAATGGAGTCACTTGGTACTTTTCCCATGAACAGATTGGGGGTGAGGAGGGTAGGCATAAGCTTAATGCAGATTGAATTGAAGCATTTAGATTACTCTAGCATTGTCTATTTAGAGCTGGGAGACCCCTTAGGAGTCACCTCATCAAATCTTCTGATGTTGCAGAAAAAGAAACTGAGGCCAAGAGATTAAATGGCATGCACATTCCTCATCATTGGTAAAAAACAGAGCTTTGACTCAAGCCTGGCTCCTCTAAGTATGAATTTAGCACTCTTTCCATTCAGCCTCTGTACTGCATATAGACATACAGGGTCCAGGAGCTCTTGCTCTCTGAACTCCACATACACACTGCCATGACTGCTACCATCTCGTAGGCTAAAAGGCTGTCATCTGGGGCTGATATGGGGATGACAAGTCAGTCCCTGGTAGCTTCTGACTACCATGTATATTCTCCCACCCTACCTCCCAGACCCAATTACATGCTCAGGCCTCTGATCCCTGACCTGTACTAAAGAAAAGGGACAACAAGAAAGGGGGAAAATTTCCTGGGTACCCAGTTAATATTCTTTTGGATGAGCTTAGTGCCAAGAGGAGTTCTGTGTGACACTTCTGGGTCACCCACAATCAACCCCAAGTTAATTGATTCATCTCTAATGAAGAGGCTTAAGGAGATGACTTTATCTTCGAAGAAACATTCCTGGTCATATCCAAGTAGATGCCATCTGAGCCTTCCAGGTTGCCAACAAATAGGTGCCTACACTCTCCAGAGGGAGATAGCCTCAATTGTGGTATAGTTCCATGGAAGTAACACCAGGTTTGGAGTTAAAGGGCACGAGTCCAAATCCTACCTCTGACACTTCCTACCTACATGGCCTTGGGCCAGTCACTTAAATTTCCTGTGTCTCAGTTTCCTCATTTACAAAATAAGAAAACTGAACTAGGCAGCCTCAGCTGTCTTTTCCTCTAGACCTAGGTCCTAAGAGAGCCTTTCATGAAAACCCAGTAAGCTCAGAAAGTTGACCAAGGGACTTCCATAGTCCCTGTCTTCCCTCTATATATCCTCCATGCATATTTTTTGCATGTTGTCTCCCCCATTGAATATGAAGACCCATGTTTTTGACTTTTATTGTATCCCCCGTATTTAGCACAGTGCCTAGACCAGAGCAAACACTTAAAAAATATTTGTTGACTAAGTGACTGACTGACTAACTCACTTTCCTGATCAATACCAGTTGGTCAACACCTGATAGTAGCAGTTATGGCCCAAACCAAACTGTGTGTGCTCACGGCCATTACTGGTAAGGAGTAGGGCAGCCTGGTAGATCAAGCACTGAACTTGGAACCCGCAAGACCAGAGTTCATGACAAACCTCAGATGATTCCTGGCTGGGTGACCTGGCCAAGTCACCTGACCTCTGTGAGCCTCAATTCTTTCACATGTAAAAGGGGCATCACAATAGCATCTACCTCCACAGAACTGTTGTGAGGGTCACAACACACTAGACAATATACAGAAAGCTCTTTACGAACCTTGAAATCCCATAGAAATGGCAGGTGTTCACACCAGCACCATGGAGACAGCAAGAGAGTGATCTGGGAGTTCCCTGCTCCTTTCAGTTTCATGGGTGCTCAGTGACTGTGAGTGGTACTGAGAAGGGTCCTGGATCAGGGACTCCAACTCCTGGGCCCTCCTCAAGACAGAACTAAGCTGTTGGTGACTGAGTCAATGGAGGCAGTGAGGGCTGCTTAACTGGAAATTAGCCATTCCCTTTTTGGGCTGACAGCCGGCTGCCCGGCAGGTGACGACACTGCTCATGGTGCTGGGAAGCCTGCAGCCCAGCAGCCCTTCTCTACAGGGCATGGGGCCCAGAGATGCATTAGGCTTCTGGTAAAACTCCCAGGGGGTAGAAAAATTGTTTGCTAGCCCTTAAATTGCTATTGACTAAAAGCTGCTTCCAGGCTCAGAAGAAGAGTGAGCCCGAACGAGGCTGAGCTGGTGGGGTCACAGAGAGCAAATGCTTCCATTTGCGAAGGATCAATTACCAGGAGAGAAGCTCCAGCCTCACCAGCAGCCTGCCCCGCCCTCCTTTTTGGGTTACTTTTCAAATGTTTGAGTCATTTCTTCTACTAGAGGGGAAAGGGGGAAAGCACCCATCCTCTGACTGGCCCCCTCTTCTGTTTCAGGCCAACCGTTCGTGAATCCTGATGGGACGCCAGCCATCTACCATCCCCCGAGCAGCCAGCAGCCTGTGAGGAGCCCAGTGGGGGGCCAGGCCCAGCAGCAGCCTTCCCCCCAGGCTCCACAGCAGGTACAGCCACCCCAGCAGCAGATGGCCCCCCATCTTGTCCCACAGGTAGGGGAAGCTGGACTATCTGGGACATGATGGGGAGAGGGAGGGACTCCAGAAGAAGGCTGGGCTCTTTGTCAAGGGGAGGGGACCTTCTCCTCATGTTATAGCAGACACATGGGAGGCCTATAACAGCAGCAAGAGTCAGTCATTTGGGTTCAAATCTTGTCTCCTCAACTTACTATTTGTGTGATTTTGGACAAGTCCCTTCTACCTGGGCCTCAGTTCCATCAATTGGACTCAATGGCCCCTGAGTCTCCTTCTAGGTCTGAGATTTCATATTCCTCTGTGAATATCACCCCATCCACCATCCATAGTCCTATTCTAGCCAAGGTACTTGCTGGAAGGAATTCCTAGGATCCTAAGCTCTTCCAGCATGGCCTGTGTCTGTGAGCCTTCCCCTCCACAGTCACAGCATGTCAGGGTTGGGAGGACCTCAAAGGCACAGTGCAAGACACCGCACATCTCCAACATCCCCAACAGTGGTTGTTAAGCTTATACTTGAAGGCCTGCTAGCAGGTATAGCCTGCTACCTGCTCTCAAGGTTGCCCATTCCAGGCTGAGACATCTCTCACTTTTACTAATTTGCTCCCAATATTTTTTTAATTTTTTTAGGCAATTGGAGTTAAGTGACTTGCCCAGGGTCACACAGCTAGTAAGTGTCAAGTATTTGGTATGAAGCCAGATTTGAACTCAGATCCTCCTGACTTCAGGGCCAGTGCTCTACCCGCTGTGCCACCTAGCTGCCCCTTGCTCCCAACTTTAAACCTAAAGTTTCTGCCTTTCCAGTTTCACCCATGACTCCTGGTTCTGCTCTCTGGAGCCAAGCCAGACAAGGGCAGCCCAATGCTATGATAGCCTGTGGCATGCTTGGTGGCTAGACCACACCTGTTCCTCTTGGTAGCAATATGGGGGTGGGGCATGAGGGGGAATGTCTCTTTCTCTGGCTGTAAGAGTCATCTGCAGTATCCCTGGTATGGCCAAGTCAATCCCTCCCTGCCCTTTTTCCAGGGTTCAGGGCCGAGTGGCCATGGCCATGAGTAACCATTGTCATGGTGGTGGATGTAAAGGAGGAGGCTGTCTCCCAAACCAATCCTTCTGGGCTTAGAGACCACAGGGACGGCAGGAAGCCCAATTCCAGCCTGAGGCTGGCAAATGTGCCACATCCCCCACCCATCCTCTCTGAGCTGGCCATTGGGGAGGGGCAGGGAGCCAACGAGAGCACCCACATTGTCTCTCTGCTTTCCTCATTTCTGCCCAACATTGAATTCAGGAGAGGTCAAGAAAAGCCACCTGAGGAAAAAAGACAGAGTCCTAGCCCCTGATTCCCCTCTATCCCAGGCAGGCAGACTTCTCAGAGTAAGAGAGGGATAGAGAAAGGGAAGAAGAGAAAACCAAGTGCCTCTGCCCTTTGTGTGCCACAGACCTCCTTGGAGGTGACCTGACCTGGGGCTTTGTTTCTCCCCTAGCCTCTGCAGGCCCTGCAGCCTTCTGTACAATCAGTGCAGTATCCCACTGTCTCCTATCCTCCCCAGCATCTCCTGCCTGTGTCTGCTGGGCATCAGTTTCCTGTGCAGGTATGATGTCTACACGTTTCATTCATTTGGCATGCAATGCAAGCCCAGACCAGGGAGTGCTGATGGGCTGTGAAGAATGCATGGAAGAATATGGAGGGGTGTGTGTGTGTGTGTGTCTGTGTCTGTGTGTGTGTCTGTGTGTGTGTGACAGAGAGAGAATGTACCTGTGCATGTGTATGGGTGTGAGTAGCAAGGAGGGTGAGGCAGTGGGACACATTCAGAGCAGGTCTGAGTATCTTTATCTCTGTGTGGTGGTTCTTTCCATCTGGGTGATTTTTGTTTGTTTATTTGTTTTCATTTTGTTCTCAGGGCATAGCCTTGGACTCTCCCAGTCTGACTGATAGATGGCTTTGGCCCCTGGAGAGTGGGGTGGGAAGGGGAGAGGGAAGGAAGGGCTGCTTCCTCCTATTGAAGTGTGGTTAGCCCCCTCCTCAACTTGGCATCAGCATTGGACCATCTGGGACTTTGATTCTTGCCCTCGGGTAAAGGAGATGTTGAGAAAGGGACAAAGACAAAGGAAACCAACTATGGTCCCTCCCCTTAGGAAGCTCATGATTTATGAGACTATACAGGATTGGGTTTTTCCCAATGTACCCAAATGAGCTTACTTTTCTATGAGTTCTTTGAGTAAAGTACTCACAAGTCTATGTGTGTGTGTGTGTGTGTGTGTGTGTGTGTGTGTGTGTGTGTGTGTGTGTGAGAGAGAGAGAGAGAGAGAGAGAGAGAGAGAGAGAGAGAGGGAGGGAGGGAGACAGAGAGAGATGCCTTAGTTTCTGTCTGGTCTAATAAACAAAACAGTTCCTCCATGGTGGGGTTGGGGGGAGGGTAATATAAATGCCTTTGCTATTCCCCCACCACATCCCTCAACTCCTGTGGATAGTGCAGGCTTCTACTGACTCAGTAGCCCAGATAGAAGGGGAGGGGCACATGGGGCATTGGTTGATGCTTCCAAGGATAGTGTTGAAAAATTCTGCCCCAATTTTTCTGCTAAGGGACTTGGGAGGCAGGGAGTAGATCTACTGAGCAAGAACCCAAATGTCTCATTTATTTCTGGACTATAATCCCATCGAGAGGAATGTTGGGGGAAGTGTATATTGTTTCCACTAACCCTGTGAGTTGGAGCCAAGGCCCTTAACATCTCTGGGCCCTGTGTCTTTGTCCAGTCAGAAAAAGATGCTCACATCTGCTCAGTCCCTGGTGCCCAGGGCTTCATGATGTCAGCTCAGAATTGCCTGAAGCCCTAAGGAGAAGAGGCACCACTCTAAGACATCCAGACCCCTTCTCCATGAATTTCTTCTCCCTTTTCCTCACCTCATCCCTTAATATTTTCTCTTGACATGGAATCTGTGGCCCTGATCCTCTTCTTTGCCCTGCCCTTCCCCTCCCCCATTGCTAGACAGAATGTCCAGAAGTCACTTTGATTCATTTCTTTGTTTGCTTTTTGACTCATAGAGAGATGACATAGCCACCCAGTTCAGTCAAATAAGCCTGAGCCGACAGTCATCAGGAGACACCCCTGACCCTCCAACTGGCCCCGTCTACCCGCAGCCCATCCTTCAGCAGCCAGGACAGCAGCCAGGCTATGTCCTCACCTCAACGAGTCAGCAGCTTCCTCCTGGAGGCTTCTCAGGCTCAGGGCCTCCCCTCTCCCAGCAAGTCCTCCAGCCTTCCCCTGCACCCCACGGCTTTGTCCAGCAGGCTTCCCCTGCCCAGGTAGGTACACTCAGTTGCACACTTAAGTCCAGCCTAGAGTGGGCTTGGCTACCATGTTGATGTGCATCCCCCAAACTGTATTTTCATGCCTACCTCCATGTCAGTGTCATGTCCTTTCTCTGACAGTCAGAGTTATAGTGCTGCTACAACACACTTAGAAAAACTGTACGAAAGGTTGAACAGTGGATGATCATTCAATTAATACATGGTAAACAATGATTAAATTTAGCCACTTCCCATTGTTCATCCAAGAGGGGCCCCATGAGAGAGTCCAGGCTACCTTGTGCAGGGGAGAAAAGATGGTGCAGGAGGGGAGTTCAGAGGGATTAGAATACCTGTAAGAGTTGCTTCTCTGGGGCAGTTGAGCTGTGATATCAGAGAAGGCTCTCAGGCTTAAGCCTTCTGCTCCCAGCTCTATGGAGATGGACCCTTCGTGCCCCCAAAGACGCCTTCTCCTCAGCTTCCTCTCTCCAGACTCTGTCTTGCCTCTGGATAGTCAAGAGGAAGGCATATGGGCATCCAGGGTACCATCACTCCTGTGGGCTGCTGTGAGTGTTGTTCATCATCCTTAATTGGCTCAAACATGTAAGACACCACAGACCAGTGATTTTTACTGTCTCCTCCAAGATGGACCCACAGCCATCTCCCAAGGATCTGAGCAGGATGGCACAAGTGATTACTGTCAGGAAGCAAAATGGGCAGATGAAATTCCTGGCCCATTTTCCAGTTATATACATATGCCCAAAGTCCAGCCTCATTAGAAATCCCTACCTTGTGTGGCTTATTCAGAATTTGGAGTGTGGCTTCCCTCTCCTCCCGTCACTAGACTCAGATCATGAATAAATTACTCTTTAGAGACACAAACCACAAACCATTGCTAGTTGTCTTCAGAGGGAGGGCTCACATGACAGTAGTTCACTCTTCGTGGTCCTTACTGATTTTCCCTCTTCTCAAATCTGATTAGAAAGGCATGTTCCTCTGGCTCAGGGTTCTAGTGCTTTTGGGAAAGACAGTTGCATCAATACACAAGTCACCAACCTCATGTATCAAAAGTTTTAAGGGCAGAACTTTGGTATCAGATGGTCTCACTGCTCTTCAGACAAAATAGCATCCCACGGTTATGAGCTGGTTCTACCATCCAAGGCAAAATGTGGCAACATACAGCACAGAGGACCTTCACCCAAGGGGGGGAGGATAGAACACTGCTCGATGAAGACATTTCAGTGTCATTGTACTGAGGAAGCAAATGTACTGCAAAATCCCTAGAGCATTGTAATCAATCTTTTGGGAAACAGTAAGAGCTCGGGGGAAGGGAGAAGAATAAGAGGGTAGGGAGAGGTCCACAATTCCTCTGGATTACAAGGCATTCCCTGTTGGGGCTTAGAAACCCTGTAGCAAACAAAGGGATTGATGAAAGCACATGGTGTGATTGGGGAGAGGGGGACAGCCAACCCTGAGCAAATGGTCCACCTATAGACTCACAGGGGTAACACCAGGAATCTAAGGTAGCAGGTAAGGATGGTCAGGGAATGACCTCTCTAGCCATCTCCCATTGCCACTTGTGATCCTGAAGACAAATTAAATGTTCCATTTCTCCTATGTATATATGGTTTGGAGATGGGATAATTCTAATCAGTGTTGTCCAAAAGATGGAATGGATAAATGCCACTGAATGATAGTGAGTCCTCTATCACTGTAGGTATTCAAGTAGACTGCATGAATACTGGGTGTGGGGTAGAGTAGATGACCTCAAATTCCCCTGATGGATATGAAGTTCTAGGATTCTATGGACATGTAAATACATGTCTTTGTCCCGAAGAGGAGAGGAGGACATGACAATATCAATAAAAAGGAGATGTCCACTGCTTTGGACTCATCCCCTTTTCCATATGTGGGATGAGAGGAGCTGAGGCAGGCTGAGCCAGTGGCTATGGAGGCAGCAAGCAGTCAGACACTCTGAGCATTGATAAAGCACCTATTATGCACAAGGCACAGTAGGGCCTAAACTGAAGGAATTTTTGAAAAGGATGATCACTTGTTTGGAGTAAGATGAGAACCCGACTTCGTGTGCGCACGTTGACTCTCAGCTTCACTATCCTCTCCCTCCCCTCATTGAACCTAATTTATTTTCTTTGTCATACAATTGTTTTCAGCATTGTAAGCCAGTAATAAGCTAACATGGAAACATGACATGCTGTCCTTGGTGATCACATGTCACATGCCTTGGACAGCTTCAAGCCTCAAGGTTATCAGCTCCTATCTCCTTGGGATAAGGAGGCTGAGGTATGCATCTTTCCAGATGCTTAACCAAAACTCCAGTTGACAAAATCTTTCAGGCTTTTCTTATGGAAATGAAGGAAGGTAGTAAGTTAGACAATGGGATATTTAGGTGGATTTGAAGCTCCTTGAAAATGGCCAGACCTAAAGAGTGGTCACTGGTGGTTTAAGGGCACCAGAAGGAGGTCTCCAGTGGAATGCCCCAGGGAACTGCTCTTGACCTCAGACTATTTATCCATTACTTGGCCAAAGGCATAGATGCTTACTTATCAAATAGGAAGGTGACCCAAAAGCTGCCACATGGGAGGATAGTCAGCAGTCAAAAAATCTGGACAGACTAGAATATGAACCACCAATATGCAAACAGGCTAAATGTCAAAGCTTTCCTATAGGGTCACACACATAAAGTGGGGAGGAAGAAGATTTCATGTGTTTAGTAAATGAGGGTGTCCCTTATGGTTTCTGCAGTGCATTATGACAGTCAAGATAGCATCTGTGATTTTAGACCACACTAAGAGAGGGACTGGTCCTTGGGAACCCAGCCCTGTTCTGAACACCTTTGGAGCTCAGTTTTATGCTGGGCATCACATGGTGGGAAGGACATTGTTAAACTAAAGAATGTCCCCAAGTGAGCACTCAGAATGGTGATGGCACATCTGGAGTTGATGCCATGAAAGCCATCAAGTAAAAGAATTGGGGGCATTTGTCCTGGAAAAGAAAAGGCTAAGAAAGGGGGGAGTATGTAAAGATGGCTCTGTTTGAGTAGCTAAACACATATAAAAGTGGTGCTTAAACTCGTGCCATTCGATCCCAGAAGGCAGAAGTAGGGGCACTGGGTGGAAAATGTAAAAGAAGCAAACTTAGGCTTGAAGTCAGGAAAAGCTTTCTTATGGTCATGTTGTCCCTAAGGTGAATGGGCTGCTATGAGAGTTCTCCCAATTTGGAGGCCTTTGAGCAAAGGTTATGGATGGAGGGAGGAAATGCTTGTTCATTTGGGGGAAAGACTAGATGTCCTCCACTCTGAGCATCCTGCATCTGGGAGGCCATTCTGAAGGCCAGGCATCATCCCATCCAACAGACAATCCCCTAGCCTCCCACCAACCCACCTACTCCCCAACAGAAGCAGGGCCCAGGGGAAGTCTTGAGGCTGTCATAATTGCTTTATCTGACCCAGTCTCCTGAAGTGTTGCCCCTGGTTTTGTGGCCTGAGTAACAGAATCTGAGAGGTCAAACTCATCCATGACCAAGGGTCTGACCTAGAACATAATGGCCAGTGCTGAGGTAGCTTCTCTGTAAAGACCTCCCAAGAGAGGGGCCCACAGCCTCCTGAGGCCAGCAGCCTCATTCTGCTTCTTGGCAGTGAAAATAGTCAGGAGTGTGTGTGTGTGTGTGTGTGTGTGTGTGTGTGTGTGTCCAAATATCAAGATAGAATCTGCCTCCTTGTCCTTTCCAGCCATCATCACCACTTCTGGCCACCAAGGCCCTGTAGACCAAGATATCTACACATTTCCATCAACCCCAATGCCTGCACTTCTACATACACTTACGCCCACACTGCCATCTACAGCTGCAGTTTCGATCTGGGTCAAATTTATTTGTATGTCAAGCCTGAGAGTATCTTGGGACTTTTCCACCCTAAGTCAAATACCTCTGTGAATCTCTACTTTCCTTCAGCTGCAGCTTGACTCTCATCTCTTATGTGAAGCTTTTCCTGATTCCCCAGTTACTAAAGTCTTCCCCCAATTTCTTTGTATTTATTTTGCATGCATTTATATGTAAGCAGGTTGTCTCCTACCACAGAATGTAACATTCTATCTGTACTTCTGTCTACACCTTCATCTACCCATACATCTACATCTATACCTATATTCCCATCTATATCTGCATCTACACCTATTCTTCCATCTACATGCACACTTCTATCTCTACTTGTGACTATACTTACATTTCCCCTCCTCAACTACTACCTTAGATTGTGAGATCCCCTGGCACTTGCCTGAACATTCTTGTTCACCTGCTTGTTCAAGTCTAATATTAAGCTCTGCCAACAGGCATTGAATGATGATGGTGAACGAGGCACTTTCAGGTTTCAGAGATAAAAACAAGACAGGCCCTGCCCTCAGGGAGATGATGTTCATTCACCTACCTCCGAAGGTTCATTCTAACTGGTGTAGAGGGCACACCACAGGGGTCAGGGATCTAGGACTAAGACCCAGCTGTAATGAGACTGCACTGAACGAGGGGTTGTTGTGGGATGGCATTGGGAGGACCAGAAAACAGAGCCCAGATGCTGGATAGGCAGCACCTAGTGATGGCTGAGTCTGGAGCAGGGGGGAGAGGCAAGAGTCAAAGACGAGCTTCAGTCCTACCCAGAAGCTTAGGCTGAGGTGCCCTGAGGGAGGGAGCAGGGATTTCCCCACTTCAGATCAAAGTGCACTCATGCCCATTTGTGGCTCTCTTGCCCTTCTCCCCTGCAGCAGATGCCAGTGTACTATTACCCATCTGGTCAGTTCCCTACCTCATCACCTCAGCAGTACCGGCCCATGGGCTCAGTCCAGTACAGTGCCCAGAGAAGTCCCCAGATGCTGCCACCAGCCGCCCAGCAAACAGGTACCTGCGCCTGATTTCCTTTCACAGGGGGCTCTTGACACTGGCCTTTTCCCAATGTTTCCCAACTGGCCTTTGGACACCAGGGTTTTGTGGGCCAATTGAGAAGTTGTGCCAAGGGCTGTTAGCCTCAAAAACAACATGAGGGACAACTTAGGATCCTCTGCTCTTTCAGGAGCCTCTGTTATCTCTGTTTAAGCCAATGAGTTCATCCTCTGCTCCATATCCTCTCAAACAAAAATGATCCCAGCAGTTTCCTGGAGAAGAGCTTCCATATTTTCTAAGGCAATAGAGAGAGAGAGAGAAAGACAGAGAAAGGTCTAGCTGTGTCTCCTGTCACCCAAGAAGTGAACCAAAACTAGGTGGAAATGTTGTCTTTCATCTGGAGCTGACACCCTTCTCCAAAGCTGCATGGTCTGTGGGCATTGATGAGGTGACCCCAGGAATCCATTTGCTCTCTAGCCAGCCAGCTAGCCAGCATCCAACTGGACCAGACCTCTGCTGTGAGCAAGTGTGCAGTGGGAAGGGGGGCCGTTACACTGTTAGAGAGTGAGTAGCAGGTCTCACAGTGAACCGGTCTCTTTCCCTGCTGTGGCCTTCCCCCAAGGATTTTCTTCCACAGACAACAGAGGAAGTCAACCTGCAGATAATGACCTGTACTTCTTTTCCTGCTGCCCACATGGCCAAAGATGGTGGACCACGATATTGTCAGCGCACAGGACAGAGCAACACTGCAGACCATGGAGCGTGGGGCTACTCATCCTGCCCACTACACTCAGTCTGTAATCAGGAAGTGTCAACTACATTGCAGGAGTGCACCCCACCCCACTTTATCCATGTATGTTCTTCTCTGGTGACCTTTGCTATGACCCCAGTGCACAGTAACTGTGGAATGACCAGAGCATACAGCCCATGAAGGGCTGCAAGTCTGTGTTCTCATTTGAGCCTCTGAATAACCCTGGGAGGTAAGTGCTGCAGGTATTATCATGATGCTTCTTCAAATGAGGAAACTGAGGCTCAGAGAAGCAAGTCTGGCCCAGTGTCACACAGCTTATAAGTGTTAGAAGTGGAACCTGAATTGAGGTTTCCTGGCTTCTAGTATGTCCTCCCATCCACTCTAGTAGGCTGCTTCTCACAATGAGCATGTCATGAAGCCCAGAGGGCCATTGACATCCTATTAGGTGTCTATGTGCATGGTGAGAATGCAGATGTCTGTAGCCATGGCCTTGAATCCAGTGGCTAAGGAAGGTGAGTGCATTTGCTCTCCCTCTGAGATCATAATTCAGCTCTAGGAGTCAACTATGGGAGATGCCCTGGGTGTCCTACTGCTATCTGACTCCAACAATCTTTGAGCTCAGCACAGACAACAGAAGGTATCCCAAAGGGTCTGAAGCCACTTTAAATACAACAAAACGCTCATTCATGAGTTGCCAAGCAATGCAAAGAGCCAAGGACCACTTGGGAGTGGGGCATGTCCTCAGAGGTCCTCTAGACACCTGCTTATTGACTGACATCTAGTCCAGGGCCTTTTTGCCAGTTCTCTGGGCTCTTATATTCTATGGTAGGGAAAGTAAATAGAGCTTGATTTGAGGGTAGAGAAGGAGAGGGGAAGGGGGCATCCTATTATAATTTACCGTAATAAGAGTCATGAAGAGCTGGGTTCAAATCATGCCTCAGACTATGTCTTGCTGCATGCCCATGGGAAAGTCACATAACTTTTCAAAGTCTCAGTTCCTTCATCTGTAAAATGAGGTTAGTGATTGTACATAACTCACAGAATTGTTGTAAGGATCAGATAAGAGACTGCAGGCCAAATACTCAGCAAATGAAAGAGAGATCGGACATTGTATTCCTGGCCCAGCTAGGTAGAAATTACAAAGAGACAAATTTATACTTGATTTTAGAAAAAAAAAATTTAAACTTAATAAAAAACCTTCCTAACAATTAGAGCAATATGAAAATTGAATGGTTTGCCTTGGTGGATAGCAAATTCCCTCTTACTAGAAATGTTCTGGCAAAATTTTAATGACCACTTGTTGAAAATATTTCATAAAAAGTCTAATTCATATTGGCTTTGAGATCCTCGTCGACTTCTGCATGAAATCAAATCAAAGGTAGTTGGAAATGTTAGTCTTGAAGAGAAGAAAATGTGAGGTCTGGAAATATACATTTGGGGAGTTGAAATGATGAAAATGGATATGATTATCAAGGGAAGAAAAGAAAAAAAGGCTAAGCCTTTGAGGGGATGCATATAGTAAGAGTTTGAAAAGAAGAGACAATCTTAAGGGAGAAAGAGAATGAGTGGACAGAGAAGCCAGAGAAAATAAAGAGACTGAAGTATCTTGGGAGTTAAACTGGGAGAGTAGCAAGAACGTGGTGGCAGCAAGTGGCAACAAATGTTACAGAGAAGAAAATGAACATAAGGACATAGAAAAGGCTACTTGATCTGCCGGCATTGATCCTTAAGAGAGGAGTCCCATTGAAATGGTGAGAAAGAGGCCTACTTACAAAGGTTTGAAGGGAACATAGGTGGCAACGAAGTTGATGTGATGAGTATTAATAACTTCTCTGGAGTCCTCAGGATCATCTACTGTGTGTCTCATTTCCTTTCTAATAGATTGTAGTGACTAGGAAGCCTCTTTCTGACAAGGGCAAGTTGATAACCCTAATTGTAGTCATATGTGGAAGCTGTAAGCTGCCATGCCCAACTAAGGAAGTAATTGAATAAAAGTCAGAAAGCTGTCATCTTTTTACTTTTAATTTCATTTATTAGTTGCTGAATCAGTGTGAATCAATCAACAAATTTTTGCAGTTCTTACTAAATGCCAGGCTATATGCTAACCTCTGGGGATACAAGGACAAAGGTGACCTAGTCCTTGTTCTCAAGAACATTACATTCTATTGTGGAAAGTACCCTGCATACATAGATAAGTGCATGGAAAATAAATACAAAGGAATTTGAGGGAAGACTTTAGTAACTGGGAAATCAGCAAAGGCTTCACATAAGAGATGGGATTTGAACTGAATCTGAAGGAAACTAGGGGATTCCGAGAGTACAACATGAAGAAAATGTGCATCACAGGCCTTTGTTTCATACAGCTGATTTAGGGTTAAAAATTCCCAAGCTGCTCAGGCTTGGCATGCAAATGAATCTGACCCAGAATTTAAATGACTGAGATAAAGACAGTGGCCTCTACCTACCTGGCCACTCACCTTTGTCATGCATGGGTGGCTAGCAGTCAGTTTCCCAGGATTTAATCACCTTCCAGAGGAGTCTAGTTATTCTCAGGAGGAGAGAAATAGTTATAGTTAGTTGAGGTGTGGGTAACCTGAGCAAGTCTCTAGAGAGATGAAGGTAGAGTTGGTGGAGGGGCAGGGTGAAGGAGGGGAGCAGATAATATTAGGAAAACTTTCCGGCATGCATTCAGTTTGTGAAGTGTTCCAACCTTGAACTTTGAGAGGCCAAAACTTGATCGGGCACCAGTTGTTTGGTTATGAAGGTCATGGGAGTGATGGTATTGAAGTGTGCTTGATTTCTTCTTGTAGCTAATGTTTAAAAGCTGATAGTCCAAACCAAATGTCTAGCTAAGAGCCTTAATGGATAATGGGCCCCTCCCAGTATTGGAGAGTGAAAATTCTGGGAAGCTGGAGCCAATCTAGATAACACTTTACTCAAATAAGTAGTCACTTGGAGAAGAGATAAACTTAAAATATGCCTCTCACCTTCTTTTGTTTTTTCTTTACCAAAAGCATGTTTGTCAGCATCCCTGTGTAACCCATTTGGAGGTAGGGGAGGTAGAACACAACCTGTTTCATTTTCCATGTCTGTGTTTGAAGTTTCAAATTATAGTTGAGACCAAAACCATGAAAAGGCAATCTTAAAAATCCCCCTTATTGCCAAACACCAATTCCACTTCGGCTGTGCTTATTTGAGCTATTTAATACACTCATGCCCACTTTTCTCCTCCCCCATCTCCAACCTGCAACAAACAATGCTTTAAAGCACTGATGCTGATGTCAGGCTCCGCGTTTGACTCACTCTTAATTGAATGCTTAAAGCTGTCATTATTGTTATTGTTATTATTATTAACATTTAGAACTAGCCTTTACCTAGCTTATTTTAACTCATCATCACACTGCTACTTTGGAAGACTGATGACTTCATTGATGATAATATTCATTGCCATCCACCATGTACCCATTCTTCTCATCCTGGGCACCTAATTCTTATGCTTGGTTTCCAATAGCTACTATAGAGAACCAAATTGGTGCTTGGAGACTTGTCATTATCTTAGTATCTCAGAGTTGCCAGGGTCTCTCTTAGGCTGTCATTATGTTACCTTTCATTCCTACCACATTTGTATATGGAGATGGCAGCATGGGCCAATAGGAAATCAGTTGGATCTAGAGTTGAAGACATGAGGAAAAATATTGGGTCTTAGACATAGTGGCTATGACCTTGGCCAAGTAACTTAACCTCTCTGGGTCTCAGTTTCCCCACCTATGAAACCAAGAGGTTTGAATGTATGACACTTAAGGTCACCTCCTCTTCTAAATGTATGATCCTACAACCAAGGGAAGAATATTGAGGTAAGGAAGGTTATCTTAAAGAGGGGAGAGCCTAAAGCCAGCAAGATAACTCAGGATACTATCAGAATAATCCAAGAAATAAGGGCCCAAACAAAGGCTATGAAAGTAAGAAAAAAGAGAGAGTGGAGATCCAAGAGCTGTACATAAATTGGGGAATTGGAATTGACAATACTTAGTGATTGTCCTCCAAGGAATGAGGCCATTGGGTGAGAGGTGACCAAGAAATGGATGACAGTGGGTGGTGAATTACTGCCATGGGATGCTCAGGAAGCAATTGTTTGGAGCAACAATAACAATAGGAGGATTGTGGTCCCATGTTGTGGATAGAGAATCTGGCAGAGTATCTCCAAAGTTTTGTTCAACCTGATGCCTACTCCCCACTGATGCTGATTCTCATGAGCATGAATGAGATGGCTGTGAGGAATCTGGAAAGTCTTTCTAATAGTCAGGAAGCCTTGGGAAAGAAGCTAAAAACCATAGGGTCAGAGATTCCATTTTGGCCAATGGTGTTTTCAGCTGAGACAGAAGAGAAAGCTTTGGAAGAGAAAGGCACATGTAGGAAGGACACAGCTACTTAAGAAGGTGATGTCTGGGAGTAGGATTGATATTTCTTGACCCACATGGGAAAAAATGGAATATCTATAATGTAGGAAAAGCATATATGGCCAGAAATTCACAGGGGACACAACCCAGGAGAGGAGATATCAACACAACCAAAGGCATCAGATGCTAGAAATTCTATAGCAAGAAGGCTACGAAGAAAAGTGAGGGGTACCTTATAAGTAGGAAGAGTTAGCTGACTAGATGATAGAAGGATGTGTGTGTGTTCATGCTGTACTAGAATAAAAAGGATGATCAAAGGAGGTGAGGGCTGCTGCTATTCTAATGGATGGAATGACATTTGCATTCAGTGAATGAGCATTAATTAAGCACCTATTATTTTCCAGGCATTGTGCTAAGCCCTGGAGATGGAGCAGGGGAGGTAACTTTTATTTAGCTTCTGTGCTTTCTGCCAAAATCTCTGACTACAAATTATGGGACAGAAATGGCTAATAGGGAATTTATAGCCAGGAGAAGTGAGGAGATAGTGAGAAAGCTCTTAGTTTCCCTTATGGATTCAAGCTACCTTGGATAGCCTCAGGGACAGAAAGAAAGTATGGCATTGGTTACTGAACTGTTGTCAGTCAGTTCTGATAGGCAATGTAGAAGGGAAGGGGAAGAGAGAAAGATCAAATATTCTGATTTTCATAAAATGATAAAGAATTCAACCTCATTGTCACAAAATGGGTTCAAATCACATCAAGACAGGGTGAATGTACAGGCCTAGTCTGAAGTGAGTTCTGCTATCCTCTCTCTGGGTCAAATCTCTGTTGGATCATTGAGTTTAGTTCTTGTAGAAAAGACATTCTACTGTATGTGTCCAGAAGGCTGCAGCCAGGATGAGGAAGGGTCTTGTGGTCCTACCATGTAAGGATCTGATAAAGGGATGAAGTCTGCTAGATACAGGGAAGGGGAGACAGGGAACTACCGAATAGGCAGCTGCAATATATAAAAGAATGATTAATGTTGCTCTCCTTGGCCCCAGATCTAGGAGCAATGGCACAAGTGGCAAAGACATAAGTTGAGGATTGAGGCAAGAAACAACCTCCTAACAACTTAATCGATCCAAACTAGAATGAGCTGCCATGGTAATCACTCCCCCTTCACTAGAAGTCTTCACATGAATGACATTTGCTAGGGGGAAGGGAAGGATTTTGTACTTGAGAGTCCTGGTTATCTGTGGGTTTGACCAGATGGCCTCTAAAGTGTGAAGAAGCTTGGAGACTCAGTTGGTGCCAAGAGCTGAGTAGCATGTTGGCCTGAAGGGACCTGTGCACCTGGTGTCTCTCCAAGTGATGCCTGCTTTGCTGCTTTGGACAGGGACAGAGAATGGATACTGAAGGGGCCCTGAGGGACCTTGACATTGGATTCTTGTCAATCATTTACTGAGCGTCTTCTGTAGGCATGCATCAGACATCATTCCTGGCTCCTTTGAGGGATGAGGAGGGTATATCAGTGTATTTCTTGTCTTCAAACTTCTGATCTAGTGGGGTGGTAAGGGAGTTATGAAAGTAAAAGCAATCCAGGGCAGACTGGGAATAATAACATGGGAGACAAATTAGCAAAGCGCTCTAAGAACTTATGGGAAAAGAGAAAAAGAATGAATCAAAGGGGGCTTCCTAGAGGGAGGGGCCTTTGAAGTGGTGCTTTAGGACTAGATCAGACTGTCAGAGGTGGAAATGTGTATTAAGTAGCTGATGGGGTGAGTGGGGACCAGATCAGTGATGACTGACCCCCCCCCCTTTGTAGCCTCTGCAAAGAAAGCACATTTCTTGGGATGCTGAGAGAAGAATAAATCTACTCTGTAACATAGACCCAATCCTGTTGGGGTCATTTATTCATTTGTATCAAGGTGTGAGCCTGAGACCCTTCCCATGGAGCCGATCATGCACACTCTGGCTCTGTGGGGAAGGAAGGGTGTGTCCTCTGACCACCCACTGAAGGTTGATGCTTAATCAGAAGCTTCTGGGAGGGTCTTTGCTGCCTGTGATAAGGGTGGGCAAAGTCTGAGCCTAGGACTAGGTCAGTGGCCAAGAGAGGCAGAACTGCTCACTCCATGAGCCGTGAGGCATCTGGTCTCTTGAGATAACCTCTATTGTGATTCATCCCGCCGCAATCAATCACAGGGACCAAGGGGCCAAGAAAACAGAAGCTATCTGTCATCACTCCTCCTGGTGCACAGTGTGGGCTCCGCAGCAAGTGGTATGCCCAGTAGATTGGCCATCGTGTCTGTCCATCTGTCCATCTCCACAGAGGGATGCTAACAGCCCACTGCCAGCATCTGTGGCCTCTGTAGGAACAACACCTCTCACTGGCTTCTCATAGGGGGTAGGTCCCGTTGCTTCCTGATGGAGCCGTCAATGTTGTATAATTGGCATGGTCAAGACCACTTGACTATGAAGTCCTGATTTTTAGCTTAGTTTCAGGGGCTCAGTGCCAATGCAACGCAAAGGGCTTTGCCTTCAGGAGGAGCCTGCCACCCTGGAACACATGCTAGATTTGTAGCTGGAAAAACTTGAGCTAGAATCCTGCCTCTGATATTTGGTAGCTATATGACCCTGAGTGAGTCACTTATCCTCCCTCTAATTTAGTTTGCTCATTTGTAAAAGAAACAGAGGTAATTATAGCATTTACAAGACAGGTTTAGTGTGAGGCTGAAATTAGATAATGTGTGTTAAATGCTATAGAAATGTCATTATTGCTGATGTTAGTAGCTTTAAATTCCTTTTCTACCCATTGGCCCGCTTAGAAAATCAGGAAATTAAAAAATTCCTCCCATTCCCAATCCCTCCCTACCCTAAACTTTATTTATTTTAAGGTCAGGTAACTGAGAAAAAGAAGTTGACCAGTACAGTTATAGGACAGTGGAAACAGGTCTTGAATATAAAGAATGATGATCTTGGAGCAGGTGTGGGACTTAGTGGAGCCCCCAGAGTGATGGCCCTTATTACATAGGTTTCAATCTCCTTTTATTTACCTTTTGATGAGTCAGAAATGTTGGCAAGAGATGGGGTCACCGGATTCTGTCTGTATTTTTCATGCTTAAAATCACATTCAGCTACTTGTTTTAATTTTTAAAAAAATCCAACAATCTTGTACCTAGCTATCCTTCCAAAAGGTTGTTTGGGAGGGAGAGAGATCAAGGAACTGTGTAGAGGAAGACCATTTTCATTAGGGAGTCGAGGCTGTTTACTTGACAAAGGAATAAAGTCTTTGAAAGTCTTAGAAAGATTGAATTTGGTGTTTTCTGTTGGCAGCAGCAAGTGGCACATGGCTAGGCTGGTTTGGCTCACTGCTTACAGTGCTGCTGCAGCCCAGGGTTTCTATGGAAATGCTTGAGCTCAGCTTTCATTTGGATCCTAATTATTCCATTTGCAAAAACAGGAACCCAGGAATGAGAAATGTTATGCAAGGATTATGAGAATAATTGTCATTATTAGCAGCAGTAACAGGGGGAGGTATTTATAGGCCCACAAATTTGTAGCCAGCAGATTCTAAGACCACACAGGCAGCCGATTCCCTCATCCTAGGAGTCTGGAGCATTTGATAAAGTCAAATTCAATCAGCATTTGCAAAGAACCTACTGTGTTCCAGGCCCTGAGGACAGAAAAAGAAATGTTTGAAAGATGCTCATGTTTATTATTCATGGGTTCATGAAGGCCTGTGGGTGCTGTGACACTAGTTCTCAGCGATCAGAAAGTCTGGCTTGGGCTTCACCCATGCCTCCATCTTAGAGAGGATGTCTGGAAAGTGGCATCAGCTTGAAGAAAGTCACAGGAAGCACTCTGTCTCCAGAAGAAAACACAAAAAAACAGAGTCTTGTCAAAGCCCCCATGTTTCTGTTTGCTTAGATGCTCTGACCATGGAGATACAAATCTCTCTCTCTCTGTCTCTCTGTCTCTCTCTGTGTGTCTCTTTCTGTCTCTCTGTCCCTCTCTCTCTGTCTCGGTCTCTCTCTGTCTCTATCTCTCTCTCTGTCTCTCTCTGTCTCTCTCTCCCTCCCTCTCTCCTCTCTCTCTGTCTCTCTCTCTGTCTCTGTCTCTCTCTGTCTCTGTCTCTCTCTGTCTCCCTGTCTCTCTCTGCCTCTCTCTCTGTCTCTCTGTCTCTGTCTCTGTCTCTCTGTCTCTCCCTCCCAACCTCTTCTCTTTTTCCTCTATCTGCCTGGCCACACTCCATCCAGGATGCTTCTTATCCTCTTTCTTATATTGATGGATTCCTCCAGTCTCTGGAATCTCTGTCTGAGAAGCTGGCCCACTCCCTCACCTATTTTCCCAGTCATCAGTGGATCATTCTCATGAAAGCCTTCTCAGCATGGTATCTGGTGGCCAGGAAGACGTGGAGGTGGCAGGGAAGGAGGAAATACTCAGGGTAGCCTTGGCCTGGAGTCCTTTCCAGTTGGTCTTTGCACCTCCTGATCCCCTGGTGCCTTCAGCCCCAACTGCCCTCCAGGGTGCCTGGCACCAATGCAGAGATAGAGCCTGAGTCTCAGAGAGGACTCTCTGCCCCCTGCTGGGCAGACCTCTGTGTCTGTAGCCACATCTGTGTGCTGTCAGCAGCCCAGACACACAACCAGCAGCCTTGGGAAGCCTAAAGCCAGATCTCTTTAGCTCTCATCTAGGGGCAGCCTAGGGCTGGGGGGTGGGGTGGGGCAGGGACTGACTCAAAGAGTCCTTACTCTGCTGCACAGAAGCTGCATGACCTTGGAGTCACTCTCCTCTCCGGGAAGGGAAGTGGCCAGATTCATGACCTCTTGTGGCCCTCCAGGTCTGAATCTGTGGCTCTGGCCACAAAACCAGTGGCTTCATTAAAACCCTGGTGAACTTCTTCTGTCTTGACTCTTTGCCAAATTTTCAAGAAAATATGGCAAAAATATCAGAGAAAGAAAACAGAAGAGCAGGGCCTAGTGAGGCTGAAGGGGGCAGCTTGTGTCTATGAGTATCCCACTTTGGGAAGAGAGAAAAAGAAGAGATGAAAGTGACGTCCTCCTGACTGTCGGTGTGAAGGGGAAGAGATCAGGGACAGCTTGGAAATCCTCCCCCAGCCTCACACCCTCCTTTATGGAGAGAGGCTTTAAATTTCCCTTTAGTTTGTAACTTAGCATGCTTGCTTAGTCTCAAAAGGCCACATGCACAATTCCTATTCTGCACCTTGCCCCTCAGGGTCTTTCCTATAGGCTCCCACCCTGCCTAGGCTTAGAATGGACATGCAGTCTTGGGCTTCCTGAACCAGAGCTCCAATGCCTGGTGCCCTGTGGCCCCACCCTCAGTCTGGGAGATTTTCTGTGCAGAAGTGTGAAGTTTGGGAGAAAAGAGGCTTCACAGGGACTGGAAGCCTCCTGCTGCCACCAAGCATCCCCCTCGATGGGTCAGCTCTGGACCACGTCCAGTTCAGCTGTCTAGGGCCACACTTGCTTAGTTATTATATTCAGAAAATCATTCCCACCCAGGGGATGGGCAGGCCTTTCTCGGAGCTGCCCAGACACAGCCAGCACAGCAGTCATACTGCCCCTCCCCTTCCCTTCCCTTGAGCTAAGCCCGGGCTTTCCCATCCCTGAGAGCAGGGACTCATGACAGGGGAAGAACCAGGTGCCCTGAGCAGCAGCTGCCCAGAATGAAGCACCCATACCCAGAGAGCAGGGAAGGGCCCCCAGGCACAGAATGAGACAGGGGCCAGACCACCAGAGTGATTGGGCCCTCACATAGGGCAGTGAAGACTTCTGGCTGCAGCCGTTCTTGGTACCATCCGTCAGAGTGCACGAGCAGCCTTCACACATCAACCGGCATCAGGGCCAAACCTCTTGAAATAGTCGGTCCTCAGCTTTCTCCCCTCAGGCCCCTCCTAATCTCATCCTCCTGCAAGCAGAAATCGCTCAGAGGTGCAGGTGTGCCTCCTCCCGGGTCCCATCGGCTCCCCAGAGCTCCGAGTGCTGCATTCAGGGCTGGTGCGGCATGTGGGAGTTGGCATCTCCATGAATGTTTCTGAGCCAAGGAGGCAGTTTCCTGGGTAACAGGAATGCTGAGCATCCCCCATGAAAATGTTTGTTCCCTGTCTCCTTCTCCTGCCCCTATGAGCTCCACAACTTTTATGACGCAGAATACCTGCATCAAGATCTGCCCCAGATGCCCCCAACCCTGACCTGCAGGCCCAGAGCAGGGACCACCAGCCCCAGCCCAAGCCTGGCCCTTCCTTCCTGGTGCTGGGGACAGCCTGGCTGCCGCTTGAGGGCTTCCCACTTGCTCCATCACTTATAATCCCCGAAGCAATCCCCCAGGAAGCTCCGCCCTTGACAACAGTGTTGCCTCTTCCCTGTCATTTTTTATGGACATAGAAAACAAGGCCCAGGCGCTAGGCATCCCATGAGGAGCTGAGAATGGATCACCCATCTTGATTCCTTCCCCCGCACCTCCTTCTTTCCCATCCCACCTCTGCCACTTTACTAGCTCTGTGGCTGTAAGCCAATCACTTAACCTCTGAGCCTTGGTTTACTTGCCTGTCAAATGGGAATGATAATAATGTTGGCAAAGTGCTTAGCCAACTCTACAGCTCCCTAGTCCTACCAGCTGTCACTAACATCCCTCCCAGGGTAGGTGCCTGGCATGGACACTGGGGGCTCATGGGTTCTCATGGAGGCTCTTTTGTGGGGCCTTTTTAAACTCCCTTTTCAAGCCCTTCTGCTCCTTCCTCATGCACCTTTACCTGCTCCGGCCTCCTTTACCTCCTGTCACATGGAAGAGACAGCACCTTGGCCTCAGGAGGGCTGGGCTCCAATCTCAGTATGGACAAACACCTTATTCCTCTGTGCCTTATGCCACCAGGTGTGACATGAGACCCGTGTCCCTTGACCACAGGAGCCACGGGAGCACATGAGGATGATGGGGTGCCTCGTCAAGCTCCCATGAGTTAGAAAGGAGGAGGTTGAGCCCCTCAGAGCTCAGCTGACTTGCTCCAGGTCACAGCTACTTATTGGCAGCCCAGCACCCCAGCTCCCAGGACAGCTCCCTTCCAAGATGATCAAGAAGTATTTTTAGAATCCCAAGACCTAGTGAAGCGGCAGGCTGGGGACTTCTCCTTTGTTCAGGCCACTGGTGCCTTCAGTGTAAACTCTTCCCCAGAGAGGAGGATGGTCAAGGGGCCTTTGACTCCAGTCTTTAAAAATGAAAGAAAAGGAACAAAATCACCACTCCTCTCAAAAACAAATATTTAAAAATGAATGTATATGGCAAAGAACAGGAGAATGAAGCAAAACCTCCTCTTCCCCCCCTCCTTCTCCTCCTCCTCTTCCTCCTCCTTTTTCTCCTTTTCCCCTCCTCCTCCTCCTCTTTCTCTTCCTTCTCCTCCTCCTCCTCCCAGAGACTGGGACTCTGGCAGGAGCCATGGACAAAAGGAGATGCTGGAGGCCTTGGCCTTTCTGGATGATTTCATTTTTCCTTCTAAAAGGTGTGAGTCCCCTCATGGGGTCACAGAATTTAAGAGTTGGAAGGGGTCTCAGGGTCCCTTTGTTAAAACCACCCCCCAGAGGAATTTCCACTACATTATATCCAGAAAGGAGTTGTCTAACCCCTTCACAGGCCAAAATCATTGAGACAGCCCTGGGATCTTCAGCAGCTCTGAAAAGCTTGACCAGGGTACTCTGGGCCCCCATGATTACCTTTAGCTATGTCCAGCACTAACTAAGAGCATTTCATATGGAGATGGAGAGGCCCACTGAGCCTTAGGAGGGGAGGTACAAGCCTGGGACAGACCAAGAAGAACTGGAAAGAGATGCCTGCAGGAAAAAGAGCCGGGGTGCTCTAAATTTTTTGGTTGATTTTAAGATTTGGAGGATGTAGTTAGAGAGAATAAAGAAAAAAGGCATTTGAAGTACTTTAAGTGAATAATTTAACAAATATGAACAAGCGACAGTCTATAAGTGGATCCCTAATGTCTAAGAGGAGGAGGAGGAGGGGGAAAGGGGAGGAGGGGAAGAAGATCAGGAAGAGGAGGAGGAAGAAGGGGAGAGAAGAGGAAGGGGAGGAGAAGGGGGAAGAGGAGGAGGAGTGGGGAAGGGGGGAGAGGAGGAGGGGGAGAGAAGAGGAGAAGGAGGAGGAGGGGAGGGGGAGGAAAGGGAGGAAGAGGAAGAGGAGGAGGGGAAGAGGAGGAGGGGAAGGGGAGGAGGGGGAGGCGGTTTTGCCTCAGCCTACTGTTCTTTGCCCTGTAAATTCATTTTCAAGTGTTTGTTTCTGAGGGAAGGGATAATTCTGTTCCTTTTCTTTTGTTTTTAAAGAAGACACCACCCTCCTTTTCCTTTTATACATTTCCTTTTCTATCACTCCTCCTGCTAAAAGCACCTTGTAAGATTAATCTCCCGGAAACTTTTGCCCAATTAATTGAATCAATCTCCATTCTTCTGTTTCACTGCAGCACTGTCTCTTTTATTTCTGTCTATGTCTCTGTGTTTCTGCCTCCACTTCTTTCTATTTCTATCATTCTTTGTTTCTGTCCTTCAAAAGTGACGGGTTCTTTGCCGTTCAAGCTATCGCTGCCTCTCAGAAGACTTACTGACCAGCTAATGCCCTCCTTAAGGTTGCCAGGACTTGACTTGTTGTATGTTGTTCTCAGTTGGAGACTCCCACAGACTTTCGTATTCACTAAAACTCTTCATAATTTTGAATTCACCCGTGAGAAAGCATTCCATTGGGAAGAATTGAGGCTGAACCGTTCCAAGATCAATATTGATCAATTCACATAGAAGGAAGCAGTACATCTGAGCTGCTCTGGAAGAAGACTCTGGGGTCCACAGCTGAACTAGGTATGAAGAGAAAAAAAGGATGGAAAAGCAAAGGATCCCAAGGACATGGGCCTGGAAAGTTGAGGGGCTGCCCAAAGTGGCGTCCAAACTGACAGAGAAGAATGTTCAGTAGGGAAGCATTACCAGTCATTTTTAATAGGACTGCTGCCAAGTTACAGCAGAGCACATGAGAGGAACTGTCCAGTAACCAGAAAGAAAGAACTGGGCCGCAAGCCCATTGAGAAGCAGGGCTACAGTGGCCAAGCTGGTGCAGATGGAGATATAGCAATCCATGTGCCATGTGCTCGTGGGGTTTCCTCATGTGGTCAACCCTGATGACAGTTCACCTCACCTAAAGGTAACCAAGGACAGTGTGCTTGCCACACAGAGCCCTAGGTACCAAGAGCGAGATGGCCATTTTGTCACAAAAATTCTCCCATTTGGGGCTGGGCTCTGAAAACTAAATGCTGTCTACCTTTTCTTCTGCAACCATACAAGCCTATTCTCCCTTAGGTAATGGTCCTCTCACTCTCTGGTCAGAAAAAAAGTCATCCCAATATATGCCATGCTCCATGAAACACTCATCCTTGACTTGTCTCAGAGATGGGCTCAGCTGTTCTCCAGATTTGCCATAGCTACTTATCACAGTGTTTCACAATCCACAGTCAAGGCTCAAGGCTGCAGCACCATTTTCTGTTGCCCCACTATTGAGTTGAACGGCCCTTTCCATGCTTTTCCAAGGATGTCTGATCCCTGGATGACCAGGCCATTGTTAGCAGAAGAAAAGGCATCATTTGTTTTAGCGTCCGTCATCACTGGTTGTAGTGACAGATGCTTGTTATATGACAGATGTTGTTCTGCTGTTGAAAATTCCACAGACAGATTAACTTGTGTCCTGAGGCTGTCTATGATATCAATAGAACCTAGCATGGTTTATTGAAGGAACAAGGATAAAGGCAGAGATTGCATGATTACTATGCCCAGGAACTATGAAAACCAAGGGTGGGTAGCTAACATACTAGAAGACATAGCCAGGGATCCAAAATGACATTGACTTACTAGAGAACACTGCCTAATACAATGATATTTTGTGAAGATAAATGCAAAGTCCTGCACTTGTGTTCAAAAAATGAGCTTCAGTGTCTCAGCTTGAGAGCTGCCTCACAGGAACCTGAATCTAGAAGTTTCTGATATGGGTACTAAACCTGCTTTTCTTCTCAGATGCTGCCTGTTCTTTGAAGAAAGAGGTCATGCATTAAATGTTTCCTGTCCAAAGTCCTACTTGGCTATCACAGCCACTCAGTTACTTGGATGACCCATGGAAACATTTTTTTGTTTATTATCCCCTGAAGTTTACCTGCCAGGAAAGTCTAAAATATAGAGTCAAGGGGCAGCTAGGTGGCACAGTGAATAGAGCACCTGCTCTGAAGTCAGGAAGTCCTGAGTTCAAATCCGGCCTCAGACTGACCTCAAACACTTGACATTTACTAGCTGTATGACCCTGGGCAAATCACTTAACCCCAATTGCCTAAAAATAAATAAAAATAAAATAAAATATAGAGTCAGAAAGGAAGGTCCTGTGTATAAGGCCCCTCTGGGAGAGAGGAATTTTCCTAGACCATTAAGATACTGCCACAATAGCAACTCTTAGTTTAATTGGCTTTGTGGTGGTAGTCAGGGAAGAGAAGCTCTGCAGGGAGCTGATGGGGGTTGAGAGTTCCATATGTGCCTTGTATATCTGTGAGAACTTTGCAGTGAATATAAATAACGGGGATGTGAAATGAAAGGGATTGTGGCTGGCACTGTATACTTAGGACCTGGAGTGATTAACTGTGACCACGGGATCATGTCACCAGCATTTGGGGAGGCCTGCAAGGAGCTATCCATAGAGTCTAGTAAGAGGTCTTCCTCAAACAACTTCAGGAGTGGGTAAGGGGAAAAATTTAACCAAGCTAGATCAAACCTGGTCCACCTGAGCTTAGGGGTTCTTGGGTTACATGATCTCAGGCTATATTAAGAGTTGGTTTCCACGAATAAAGAAGCCCAAACTATATCCCTTTGTATTCTGCCCTGGTCACAGGACATCTAGAGTACTGTGTTCGAATTTAGGGTGCCACAGTTTAGGAAGAACATTGCTAAGCTGGACAATTTCCAGAGAGCATCCCAACCAGGATGTAGAAGATTGTAGGGTTCAGGACATCTGAGGACCAGTTGAGGGAATCAAATACATTTAACCTGAAGAAGGCAAGGCTCACCCAGGTCCATGAGAGCTGTCTTAAAATCTTTATTCCTTAGAACTGGAATTTGACTTGATTTGTTTGGCTCCAATAGGAGTGGTTAGGAGTAATGGGTGGGAATTGCAGACAAATGAAGGCTGATCCAAGGGGAGACACTTCCTCACATTAGAGATGCCCTAAGGAGGATGGATCACCTTGGATTGTTGTGGTTTCCTCCTTCTTGGAGGACTTTAGTAAGTGATCAGAAGAGCAGTTGTTGGGTACACTATAGAAGGAATTCACTTTGTGATGTGGGATGAAGGAGATGGCTGCTGGGGTCCCTTCCACCTTTGGGATTCTATGTTTCCACAAAAGCTGCATGTGAGCGGGGATGGGTCTGGGAGCACATCTTTGCTGCCAATTACCTCTATTCAAGCAACTTGAATTCTGCTTATTTACAGTAAGAAATAGGAGGGCAGACTCAGCCCTGTGCCACCACCAGCTGAGGGTTGTGAAGAGCTAACTGGCTGATTCCTGCTCTGTGGTGCCACCAGTAGGCTGATTGTACTGTAATGGGTGAATGGCAAATGTGAACTGAGGTACAGTAAGACACACAAGGAAACTCTTTGGCAAAGCCTGACATTGCAGGAAAACTACCACTGCAGTCGTATATTCCAGGAATCATTAGACACACTGGAGTCAGGTAGAGAGTGACTCCCTGATCTCTTCTCCCCCTCCTTTCTTCAGGGCCTCAGCCTAGGCATATGATATTGGCGCTGATTGGAAGAAATGAAAGAAGCACAGATTCAGTAACAGACAAAAACTGCTAGGAAGAATGGGGTGGGACATGATCTGGACCCTCAAGCTAAAGGAAGCCATTTCCTTCATGTGGCCCCATTCCATGAACTTGGAAAAGAATTCCTGGGGGATAGATTCCCAATGATCCAACAAATTAGTGCAACCCTTTGAATAGCCATAAGCCCAATCCAGGGATCATTTATGGCCAACCCATAGCATTGGCTTCATTGTTGTGGCTACTATTGGGGCAAGCAGATGTGTTAAAAGAAATAACAATGTGTTCATCTCAGCTGGCCTGACTTAAGGTTGTCAAGCAGTGGAAATAATCAATTCCTTTGTCATCCTTGCTCCATTACATTTTTCCTCCAATTCCTGACCATGGTGGATGGCAGTTGCCTAGGGGGTCTCATAGGCTCTACCCTCCATCATTAAATAAGCTTTGAAAATAGTCACAGCAATGCAGCATCAACCCAAGGACAGAAAGGCTCGTCACTAGAGCTTGGATCAGGAAGGGAGGAATTTTCAGCGTGTGACAACTCAAGTGTGAAACAAATTTAAGGAAAATTTTACCTTGGACTTAGAAGTTAGAAATACAAATCCCTCACCTCTAGATGAAAGGTTTTAAGGCATTTTGTGAGACAGATCATATAAGCATTACCTCCACTTTACAGATGGAGAAACTGAGGCTTTGAAAGTCAGAGGGACTAACCTAAATCACAAAGCACATAGTAAGCTGATGTCCCCATAGAAGGAATCGTGTTTGACCCTTTGCTATTGAACATTTCAATTAAAGACTAAGATAAAGGCACAGATAGTTTGGTCACCAGTTTTCCAATGACAAAAAAAAATACGGTCAGGAGAAGTAAGACATCAGATGACATAGTCACTACCCAGAAAGACTTTCCTGACAGGCTTGAACATTGGGATGAATTTAATGTGATTCTGTGTACTGGAAATAAATGAGAGGTTTCCACGTGTTTTTTTTTTTAAATCAGCTCCTCACGTGCAAAATGGAAGAGATGTGATGCTTTAAGGGAACCCAGACCCCAATAGAGTTAACAGTGTGCTATGAGAGCTAATGCCGCTAGGGGGCGCCACAAAGCTAGAGCTCTGGGCCAGGAGTCAGGAGGCTGAGAGACCAATTCCTTACTAGACAAGCGACCTTCATCAGGGCCCATAACTGTCTGCCTCAGTTTCCCCATCTGAAAAATAGGAATAATGATCAAATGAGATCCTATTTCTAAAGTGCTTTGCAAACTTTAAAGCATCCTATAAATACTAGCTTTTATTAGTATTAATAATAGTGTTTGGACTGTTAGGAGACCTCTGCCCCTCCCCCTACCAGGGTTACCCTGTGTCTGCTTTTAGGTGATTTGTGTACACACACACACCCCATATAGACATACATAATACAAAGCTATATCTTATATATGTGCATACATATGTGTGTGCATACATCCTCATCCCTGTTTGAATATGAGCTTCTTATGATCAGAGATAGTTTCATTTTTGTCTTTGTATTCTCAGTGCCTGGCACACAGTAGGTGCTTAATACTTGACTGATCAGTTGATCTCCGGCTGTTCTACCCTTGTCAAACTACATCCAGATGACAGAGTTTGATTCATCCTTGGCTAGAACGAAGGTGATAAAAGCATTCAGGACTATGTCAAATGATGATTCATTAAAGGACTTAGTGATATTGGGTCTCAAGAAGAAAAGACTTTGAGGGGACATGAGCTGTATTCTGGAATGGAAAGGTTATGGAAGAATTAATAAGCTTGATCTGCTTGGCCTGAAGGATTCAGCTAAGAGCACTATTAAAGACTGCAGAGACATAGAAAGAGGAGGAAAAGAGAGAGAAAGAGAGAGAGAGAGAGAGAGAGAGAGAGAGAGAGAGAGAGAGAGAGAGAGAGAGAGAGAGAGAGAGAGAGAGATTCAGTGAGAGAGAGACAGACAGACAGACAGACAGATAGATTTAGGTAAGATGGCTGGAGAGAGTCCATAACAAGTAGGCCTGCCAAAAGCATCATGGACTTCTGTGAGGAGGCCTGAGCTTCCATCCTCAAACATGAAGGGCCACATGGTAAAGGTATTGTAGAGAGGATTCTTGCCCGGATCTGGATTTAATTTGATGGCCAGCAAGGCCCCTCAGAACTCTGAGACCCCGTGAAGTGTCTGAACTCAGTTTTCTCTCCACTATCTGTGTTGCTTCTCACAGTGTGAACTGACTAGAAACTAAACATCTAAGAGAAGAATTTTTTCATTAGAAAAGATAATGGAAACAAATCAGAAACCTGTCCCCCAAGTAACGTGTGTTCCAGCTTTAATTGCCAAAGTTTGACTGTGGCCATTGTCCATAGTGGCAGGAGTGCCATGCCATGTGCTGACCCCCAAGGGGCTGGGGCTGTGAGCCCGCGTAATGAATGGTAAAAGTAAGTTCATGACATTGGCCTCACAGAGCCCCATGAAAGATTGTCCCAGACACCAGATAAACCCCCTCCAGCCCCCAGCAGGAGCCAAACTGAAGCAGTGCAAAGCTAAAAACCCTTTTGGCACAATCAATGTTGTGTCGCAGTTTTTCAAATGTTGCTAGCTTTTCCTCAAAGACAGCCCCTGCCCCAAATCTTGTTTAAGTCCTGTCTCCATAGACACTGTGGACCTGGTTGACATGGTTAAACATAGTCAGAGGCCTCTGACCATTCCATTAAAACCACTTTATCTGTCTCAACCAGTTGGCACATTTGCAGCATCCAAGCTTCCTGGGACACTAGCTTAGCAGGAACAACCCCCTGAGAAGCACAAGGTGGGACCTGTTGGTGGCGGCGCCCTCACCACGGTTGCCATGCTGCCCAGAAACAGGCCCACCATGTTGCTAATTGGCTCTCAGGAGGGGCCTGCGCGCCACTGCACAAGAAATGTTATCATGAGAAGTGTATCATTGTGGTAATTTGGGGCCTTTGGGCATCTGACGGGCCAATTGCCTTCTCGAGCTTCGGGTGGGTAATTTATCATCTCACATCCCGCATGTTGAGAACACGCCCTTTGTGGGCAGAGGCAAAGCTAATAGACTTTCCGAGGGTGTCTGAATTGCTTCGATAAATCACAGCTGTCATGCAGAGTGTGCTTATCATGTACCAGAACATAAGTTATCGCTGGTCTTTAGAGAGCCGAGCCTTCCCAGGATGGGTATTTGTGTAAATGGTAATGCATCAGAGCTCATTGCCTGTGATGAAATTAGGAGGCTCTGAGTGGCTTTCTTCCTTTCAGATGGAGCAGCGTCTCCCTAGAAAATCATTGAGGCTCCCCTTTTTTTCCCTGCCCCGCAGAGCCATCATTTATCCCCGTAGCAACGAGACCCTTCCTCTGTCATCTCACCCAGGAAACTGTTGGGGATTTATGAATGAGTCGGCCATTCCTTCTCTCATTGTTTAGAAAAAAGGCTTTCCTTTTTAATTGACACAATGGTTCACTCTGAGCAGAATGAAAGAGATCAATAAACAAGCCAGGTCTGTGTAATTGGACAAATAACGTTCTTGTCCCTCACTCTCCATCTCCGTGTCTGCCACATTCTTCCTCCGCGCTCTCGGTTCCAAAGAGCGGCAGAGTGTGTCCGGCCCGCAACTAGAGCCCCTCTCGTTAGCCGACTCCTTCCTATCGCCAGGTAGCCGCGTTGAGTCAGACCAAAGGGTTCTGGGCTCCATTGTTCAGGAACAGAACAACCTTTCTGGTTCCGTAAATCTTCCTCTGGGGTGGCAGCGTCTTCCCTTCGGATGAGGTGAGTCACTCGCCAGTTACGGTTCCATCCCATTTACTTTAATCACTCACTGTGCACTTCCAGGAAAGGGGCCACCAGTACCAAGCATGTTCTACCCAGCTGACGCTGGTGATTCTCAGCACTGCACACCACTGGGAGGCATCTCGTTTGCCACCTTGTGATAGATGTCGGGTAACCTGGTGATTTCAGTATTTATCAGAGCTGCATTGTCTGTTTGGCGTGAACAGCCTCCCTTCATTCTGGGATTGCAGAGGCATTGCTGGCTTCCAGCTTCCTATTATTTACTGTATGCTCACCTCTCATGCCATCCTCTGATACCCAAGCATAGCATGGAGCTGACCCTGGGATCCTACAGACTCTGCTCAGAGGACACGCGCGGCAGCAGAGGAGCAGCACCAAAGAAGGAAAATTCCGAGAGTGAACTCAGCAGCAAACCAGAAGTCTGTTGTCCGGGGACCAGCCTGTCAAGTGTGGCTCAGGAAGATCGCCTGCCTGCTGTGGAAGGGCCAGATGAGAAAAGGGAGTCCTTCATTAACTTGTCCTAGGGCACACAGGGCGTGGCAGGAAACAGTGCACACTTCAGGTCCCCAAAGATTCCTCAAGCACCTGCTCTGTGCCCACACCTGTGTTCTAAGCACTGGGGAGCCAAGGACAGATCACTGAAGGATGTGTCCTTCAAGCCTGTGGAAGGTGAGCAGTGGGCGCTGCTCCCTCTGTGGTTAAGGCCGTGCTTCACCTGGAGTCCACATACCTTTCCCAACCCATGAAGGCTGGTCCCCAAAAGTCTAAAAGGGGCAGTGTCTGGGCATTACCTGAGGCCTTGCTGCATGGCCAGAGCTGGGGCCAAGCCTTCCAGATGCATGTTTACCTCATTCCTGTGATTTTTTGGTCACGATTCTCAGGTAGCTTATGTTCAGTGAACACATTTGAATAATGCCATAATTCCTTTCTTAAAATGCCCATTAAGGTTAAAGGGAAATGCACCAGGAGAAGAGGCTAAGGTCCCCCTTATCAGATCAACAGGTTATGGGAAATCTGGTTGCAAAGCAGTCAGAAATCGTTTCTACTGGCCAGTGATGGGGAAAGTTTTGACGTAAGCATCATTGACTTGACCCTGATGTGTCCTCGTCCAACCTGGCCATGCTTAAAAAATAAGTAAGACAGAAACAGACAGCAAGGTGTTTGCTGCAGACAGGAGGTGCCAGTGACAGATCACACAGGCCATCTGAGCACAAGCCTAGAGAAATTGGTGAGTTCTGGCCAACGAGGTGGTGGCTGGTGGTGAGCTTCATTGGCCTGACAACCATGAATCCCTTACTACTGAAAAGCTCTGTGCTTTCCCCAGTCTGAGCCTCCTTCTGCCACTGCAGGTCCCAGCCCATGGAACCCTTGCCATCGTCCCCATGTGCTGGAGATGAGGATGTGTTGCCCTGCAGCCCACCTGATAATGATCTACTGGAACATCACTAGCTTAGCACTGGTGATTGATGGGTCTAGCATTTGTCCCATCACTGGACCCAGGCTCAGACAAGATGAGACTTAACAGAGCTTGCCTTCCATGCACAGTCACCAAAACCTCAGGCTTATGGCAGTGTCTTAATTCACATCTGAATAGGGCTGTGTTGCAAGCACCCTATAAAAACAAAGGGAAATGTCAAATGGGGGCCAGCCCAGGATAGAATCCTTCCGGTTCTTCAGCGCATGGCTGGAAATGGGGCGGGGTTTCAGGTGGGGGGGGGGACACTTCTTAGTTTTTAGACCAACCATGAGCATTATTAACTGTTGGTACCTGAAATGTGGAAGCCTTTTCAAACAGTCAACATGTTGACAACACTGGAGGCCTTGAAACATACCATGATTTATGTTCTCGCTGTAAGTAACACCAGAAGACAGAAGGAAGTTGAAGCTAACCAGGAAGATGGCCAACCCCATCTACTTGAAGAAAGGCAGGAAGAGAAAAACAAGGACCCTTTTAAGCTAGAGCCCTTGGCCACCCCACACTGCTGGGCTCGTGGGAAGCCTGGTAGAGATATCACTGTGGAGGGTGACAATGTCATGAGGAGCTCAGCAATCCCACACTGCCACCCCACACTGCCCTCCCACACTGCCAGGCTTGAGGGGGGCCTGGTAGTGATGTTGCTGCAGAGGATGATGTCATGAAGGACTTATCAAAGTCCATTAAACCAAGTCAATGGTTACCCTGAGGGCTGGTGACCACAATGCGCCAGTGGGCAGGGGGAGAAAGGCACTAGAATACATGTTTATAGCCTAAAGAAGACAGGCAGGGAGGTTGGGCATTTGGAGAGGCTGCCTCCTGGAGGCACTGGGCCAGGGGAACGGAGCCATGCCCAGCTTGGAAGCCAGAAAACACTCTGGGCTTTGGAAAGCAGACTTCCCTAGTCCCAAGGACACTGGGAGTTTGTGAGCTTTGTCTTTTTTGACCATCTTGCTCTCATGGCTTAAGGTCAATGCCCTATTTTTGACCGAATTTGTGAGGTTCTTTAATTTTTTAAATTTCCTTGGAAAAAATTCAATTTTCATTTGACTGTCTCTAATAAGAGTAGCCTCTTCACCCTATACCTTCACCTGGAGCTCTTTGACAGGTAAGGGAAGGGAGGCCCCAAGAGAAGTAGTCATTGAGACAGAACTGAAGCCCAGACATGAAGGAAAGCCTGTCCTGCGACATCAGGCGAAAGATGTCTTACTTGTGGCCATATGTGAAACCTACTCTGAGAAGATATTGTGACATTACTCTGTGGACATTTGAGGGATAAATCATCAGAGACTAAGGAAATGGTAGAGCCTGTTGCCTGGAAGAGCTGGCTCACCCACTGAGTTGGGGAACCATTCATTTCACAGATGAGGAAAGGGAGTCCCTCATTAACTTGTCCTAGGGCACATGGGGCATGACAGGAAATGCAAAAGTGGCTCCAAGGTGAGAACAGAGTGTGCCAGGAGCAAGGAGAGGATAATGGTCACTGGGGGAGGCACCCTTGGAGCTGACAGTGGTGCCTGGTAGGACTGTCATGGACCCAGAGGGATCAGGTGGAGTAGTGGCATTGTCCTGAGAGGCTTCCATGGAGCTGAAACAGGTAGAGAGATAAACTGCAGGAAGATGGAGGCAGCCGAGGCTCCTGAGCCATCACTCAGGGCTTCTGCTTGGGTGTTCTCTCACAGACCAGCCACCATTCCACTCTTCCTGTCCTTCCACACAGAGTTGTGCCACCACAGTTAGCGTTGACTCTTCACAAAGGGATGTGGGGACATGACCGGGAGAATGGGTCCAGCATCTCCTTGGAGAATGTGCCCTCTCGCTGACACCAATCACCATCTGTGAGAATGTGCCCTCACCGTGCATTGCAAAGGTCAAAGGACATCGTTGTCTCAGTGGTCAGCCTTCTGGTGAGGAATTTAGCTGAGCGACCTTTCAGGGGAGAAGCATGGGGTCCATCACCAGACTCCTGCTCCAGATCTTCTCAGCTGGAGAGGCCTTCAAGAGTGCAGCAGCCCTTCCCTGCCAGGACCAGGTGTTGGAGAAGGACTTTCATGCAGGACTTATCCACTTAAGGGCAGAGGATAAGTCCTTGTTGGAAGGCCTCTGGCTCTTGGCCAATGTCCAGGAAGAGATGCTCACTAGCTGAGTAATCCTGGCAAGTCACTTCACCGCTGTCTGCCTCAGTTTCCTCATCTGTAAAATAGATGATAACAGCTCCTAGGTCCCAGGGTTATTGTAAATACCAAATGAGGAAATATTTATAAAGTGCTTTGCAAACCCTAAAGTACACTATAAATGCTTATTACTGCTAGTAGTACTAGTACTAGAAATAGAAAATCATCACCTCCTCACACCTCTTCTTTCTGCCTTTTAAAAAATGCCTTTTCCTTCTAGAGATCACCTGCACTGTTTACTGGCCTTGGAAGCCAGCCCTCAGCAGCCCAGGCTTTGCCTCGCTTCATGGGTTTCCATCAGACCAAGCTCTGGGGGAGTCAATGCGGGAGCCAGGACAGGTACCAACGCTGATTTCCTGCCATGGTGCCCGCCTGGTGTCTAGCTCTAGGGGGTGGCTATTTCTTCCAGGACCTGGGTAGCTACTCTCTCTCTGTTTTATTTTTATTGGAATGATAGGAAATGAATATAGTTCCTTAAAATAGGAACTCGTTAGACCCCCTTCACCTTCCCTCAATATCACTGGTAAAGCCTCCCCCCACTGTAGAATGATGCTACCTGAGGAGTCATTAGTGAAGATGCCACTTTGAAGTCTCCGTGCAAAGGAACCTCTGTCCAGACCAAGATGAGGGAGGGGGCAGCCTCAGGCATGGGGTCGCCCAAGCAGGAAGCCACCCTCTCCCACAGAGACACCACCCAGAAACGTGCGTCCTCTCACCACCAGCACTCCTGCTCTCTGCCACTTAGCCTTTGATGCCAATAAGATGGACTTGTCAGCCCCTAGCCTGAGATCCATAGGAAAGGGGTGGGGGCTTCCTTTCTCCATGAGCTGCTGCACTGTGTCAGGCTATGCCCTCTCTCGCGTTCTCCTTCATCTTGGCAGGCCCCCTGGGAGGCAGCTCCAGCAATTGTGCCGGAGAAGCATCTTATCCACCCTCACCTGCTAGTTGCTGAAAGGCCAACCTTCCTTAATTAAAATCTGGGTCTCCAAAGATTTGTCTTGAAGTTAGTAATGAAAGCTCTCCACCCTGGGGCTCTGTGAGTGTGCTGACACTGGCTAGCGGGGGCTGGGAGGCTGCCTCCTCATCCTCTCCGGTCACCCAAGCCATGGCCCGCAGTGGCTAGGAGGGGCTATGACCACAGCAGGCTGTGCTTGCATGGCCTTGGCCCTGGGAGAGGGCGACTGGCTTTGGGACTCAGAGTGGGAGAGGAGATCTGTACAGGGCTGAGCAGGAAGCCTGGAGCATGGTAGGTGCTGCAGAAATGCTTGTTCCTTCCCCTGACCTTTTAGTAGTGGTTCCAATTCTACAGGTCCCCATGGCCAAGAAGGGGAAGAGCTATTGCTCAAAGGCCTTGGTGAAATCTAAGTGTATTTTAGGTGCAAAATTCCAGCAGAGGTCTTCTGCCATATAGACAGCAAACCATCCTCACAGCCAAGAAGATGATATTAATAATTTTTAGTAAGAGTTAATATTTCTATAGACCTTTAGGGTTTGAAAAGTATCTTCCAAATATCTCACTCTATCTCTACAACAACTCTGGGAGGTAGAGGTGCTATTGTTATCCCCATTTTACAGTTGGGGAAACTGAGGGAGACAGCTGTTGCCTCACCCAGGGGGTCAAGGTATGGAGACAGGGTGGGCATAGCTCATGGTTAATGATAAGGTAACATTTAGGGAAATGGTAACTTGAGATGCCCATAAAGGCCGGTTAAGCAGACTTGGTCATTACCTGCTTTTATGGATGTTTCTATAGACAAGTGTCCATGGTGAGGCTTCAGGCATGTAGACCTCACTCAATGGAGTAAGTCTCAGTGACGGAGAAGTTGTAACATGGTGCTACTTTGTTCCCTTTGACTTGGCTTTGGCCCAGCTGTCTTGAGCCCACCGAGGCACCATCTTCCCTTCCAGGCTCTTGTCCTGAGCAGATCCTCGGCACTGTGTGCCCCAACTTATGTCCCTGGTGCTGCGTCTTTATTATAGCATAGACCATATCCTGTTGTTCTGATGGATGGCAGCATACAAGCTAACAGATCACACTGGTCTTTCTGGTGCCAAGGATGGTTCGTCACACTGGAGCATTCTAGTACATGGGCTTAGCCATTCCCTAACCATCGGACACCTGGGTTGGCTCCAGTTTTGTCAATAACAAATGTCATTCATTCATTTCAGTCATGTCCAACTCTTCTGGATCCCTTTTTGGGAGTTTTCTAGGGAAGGACACTGGAGTGGTTTGCCATTTCCTTCTCCAGGTCATTTTATGGATGAGGAAACTGAAGTAGACGGGGTGAAGTGACTTGCCCAGGGTCACCCAGCTGGTGAGTGTCTGAGGCCAGATCTGAACTCGGGAAGATGAGTCTTCCTGATGCCAGGCCAGGCTCTCTGCACCGTGGCACCCCCTGGCTGCCCCAGTAATGTGTGAGTCTGCTTTTCTCATGCATTCCCAGCAATGGCGCTGGGCCAAGGGTTGGGTTGTCCTCCAGAAAGATGGCACTCGTCTGTGAATCTGGCACGAGTGCTCACGGCCTGCTCCCCGGCCCTGCCACCATGGAGCCACCCATTTGGTGAGTCCAGAGTGGAGGGCCGCACTGGTCCTTCTCATTCTGTCTTGGGTGGGGGCTAGGAATGCGGCCTCTTTTCAGCTGGTCGGTCTCAGTCCAGTTTACTCTTCTGTAACGTGGACTCTCCTTCTCCCCTCATCACTTCCATCTGCTCTGCATTTATCTTGGAGGCTGTGATTGGTAAATGGTGTCCCCCACTAGATCAGGAGCTCCTTAAGGGCAGGCACTGATTCTCCTTTCTCCACATCCCCAGTGTGTGGCACACAGTATGTGCTTAATCAATGCTTCTTAATCGACTCGTCCCCTGAAGAAGTTGTCTGTCCTACTGCCATGAGGTGCCTTGCCTTTTCATAGAGTCATGAGGATGAATGCTGAAGAGAGGCAGGGAGCTCAGGACAGGCTGGGCCTTGGCACTAAACCTCTGTCCCTCTCAGGCTGTGTGACCTCCCCTCTGAGTGTGACATGGAGCCAGCCCCAAACTGGGGAATCCAGGGGCTGCTAATTCACATAGACCAGAAGCCCTGAATGCCAGTCCCACCCATGGAAGTGGAGGGAGGCTGTTCGGGGTCGGAGGGGCAGCTCGCTCCAGCCCTGGCATCCCCACTGTTCCTGGGCGGCGGAGTCAGGAGGCAGCGTTTTATCCCTTCAGTTTTCTGCGAGAAGATGGTGCGTTGGCCAGAAGGAGGGAGAGGAGACAAGAGATTCTCCTGCCCATATTCCCATGTTCTTCTTGGGTGAGGATGGACAGACCCCTGAGGTTTCTCGCTGCCTTCTTTGGAGCACACCATGAGGTCTGAAGACAATGCCAGAGCCTCATCTTCCCGGAGCAGCCGGACCTCCAATACAGCAGCAGCTATGTGCCAGGAGGCATCAGGGCCAGGGAATCAAGCGGGGAATCTTCCCCAAGCCTCGGGAAATATCTCCTTTGTGCAGGGCCCACCATGCTGGGCAGTGGGACTGGAAGGGGTACGTGGCTCAGCCCCTGCCCCGGAGGGACTTGCACACCTGGCTGGGTCCCATGTGAGAGTCACAGCACCTCAGGAAGGAGTCTGTCCAGAGGGGACAGGGCAGGAAGCTGAGCCATTCAAGGAGGGCTGCCTGGAGGAGAAGGAAGGAAGCTGGCCTTCAGCAGGCAAATGGGGCAAATGTGGAAGGGCATTGCTGGCAGGGAGACAGCATCAATGAGGATGGAGAGGCAGATGCATCTAAACATCACTGAGCAAAGTGAGTTTGTGCTCAAACCGTAGCTGAAATACAGCAGACATTCCACATAGGCAATCTCATTCAGTCCTTAGATCCAGCCTGTGAGGAAGGTGTTGCTAATTATCTCCATTCTGCAGACAAGTAAAGGGAGAGTCAGGCCAAGGATGCACACCGACTGCTATGTTCAGACCCAGGTCTCCCTGCCCCTCCGCCCCAGCTCCCAGATGCCAGAGACTCCGGATCCCAGACATTCTTCAAGCCCGACCAGAGGGGCCTGGCTCTCTGCTCTCCAGTCAACTCTCATCCATTCAAGAGCTGCTGGTGGCCAAGGCACCATGGAAATAACAGCCCTGCCCACATCCAAAGGTCATGCAGACAGCCTGCAGATATCATTAGCACTTCAGCCATGCCTGCCTCCATAAAATCTCTCAGCCAATTTCAGGAAATCAGTCAGTAAGTACTGATTGATTGACTTCTGTGTACAGGTATGGTGCTTGGGGCTACGTTTACCAAGTCAAGAGGGGGGTGATATCTGCCCACAGAGAGCTTCCCCTTTCAGAGATCCCATGCCCAAGCACGGAATCTGTGATGCCCTGAGGTGACCTAGGGACATTGGCCTTTGCCCCGGCCCAGAGCCTCCCAGCCCCTCCTGTATCATGGGCCATCCTGGAGTTTCAAAGCTGCCTGTGGACATAACGCCCTTGGAGTTGAAGGCAGGGGAGGGCTGCTCAGGGTTGGAGGGCTCTGAGCATCCTCTGGCCCCCACCTGGGGCTGGATGTTGGAAAACAGGAAAAGTGAAGCTTTCAGCAGGAGAGGAAGGAGGTGGGGTGGGAGTCCTACAGCTTTTCTCCCTGCGCTCTGCCAGGGACTAGCAGTCTGTCCTGATCTCCCTCAGACCACCTGGGTTACCATGAACTGGAAGACCTCCAGAAAGGCAGCCCAGAGAGGGTGCCTACTCAAGGCTTTGTGGTTCCACCCCCATGGGTGACCAGAGTGGAGAGGGAGGCTTCATCCCACCAAGAGCTTCCTGTGTGAGCAATCGTGGGAGCTCGAGGGCTGCATGGGAGGACAGTCAGAGTACGCTTCATGGAGTCGTTGACCCCAGAGCCTCTGAATGGCAGCACCAGATGACTAAGAGTCCCCAGGGAGTCTTCCTCAGCAGGTATCAGCCTTTGAGGCCTGTGGAACAATCCTCAGAAATCCCCACCTCCCCCCTGCAGCCAAGCCTTGCCTGCCCACCACTGACCAGACTGGATACTGTCCCAATCCCCTTCCCATAAACCCCAGCTTGAGCACAGGAGGACCCCTGTGGACACCTGCATAGAAGGAAGTCCAAAGTTGGGGAGAGTTGAAATGCCCCAGCCCCAAGCCCCGGCTGGCAGGCCAGCACCAGTGTTCAGCCTCCAGTTCCCCTCAGAGTCCAGGGTGGCCTGCTTCGCACAGGAGCCATTTCAATCAAACCAAGCTGCTTCAGCTCTGACCTGCCCCAAGGCCCAGCCTTTCATTCTTAATACAATCACGCTAACTCTGACACCAATGGCCCCTTCTTTCTCTGAGATATAGTGCAATATACAAAAGTTAACGCCTTCAATTTTTCTTTGTGAAGGGAAAAGAGAAGTTTTTTCCACTGTCACATAATTCAAAAAAGGTTGACTTAATTATATTTGAACTTAAAGGGAAAATCAGAGGAAGCCAGCTGCATCCAGTTTCTGCTCCCAGTATTAAAGCTGTCTACACAGCTTTAAGGGTTATTCATCAGCAATGTACTGGGCGCTGCCATCCCTCCCCTCCGCCCCATTTTCATTATGAGAGCTCCCGTCTTCTTTCATCTCTTGACAACCAATATTTCTGTTCAACAAGTGCCCAGTTCTGCCGAAGTCAGAAACAGTGACCCACTGGAGGCTCTGTTAATTAATTGGCAATCAGTAAACACCGAGGTATATCAGACTGTGCCTGCTCTGCTGCTCATCTTGAGCCAGACCCCTGCAGCTGTCTGCCAAGATGCTGGGGGTCTGGAGAGGGCCTAGCTGTGCTGACAGTCAAGGGGAGGCTACTGATGTCTGTGAACCGCCTTCTCCGGCAGCTTTCTGGGCTTCACCATGACCTTTCTGCAGTTCTACCTAGTGTCTGATTGAGGCTGCTAACAAGCTCCATGGATTCTTAGTCTCCACACTATTGACAGCCGGGAAGGGTGAGTTCTCCTGGTGCTGCTGGACATAACGAGAGTTACAGGGAAATGGTCCCTTCCAAAGTTAAGGGACTGAACTCCAGTCCGACTCCCAAGCCCTGCCCATCATGGGCACGTGTCCTCCTGAGATGGGGGTCATGGCTCCAAAATATGCTTTGGTTGCTCCTGTGGAGTCACGGTGGTTCGGAGAGTGGGAGCCAGGCAGAGGAAGCCACCATCTGCATCTGCCAGACCCTTTCCGCATAACATATGTGCCTGAGCTTCCCTCTGTTCTGACAGTGAAAGAGATGAGGAGCTATCAATGGACATGCCTCAACAGGACTGTGAGAACAATCATTGGGTCATATACTGAGAGTTGGCAGAGATAGCACAGCCCATAGGGGCTTAGAGATGAGGAAACTGAGGCCCAGGGCATGAAGTCACCTGCCATGGCCATAGGAGGCAGGATCCCAGTGCCACCTACCCCAACCCAGGCAAGAAAGGACTCTCATAACACATCTGGCCATCCAGCCTCTGCGTGGAGCCCCAAGGAGGGGAATCTCACCCCCTCTTAATGCATTCCCCTCCCCTTCTGGGCAGCTCTCCTGGTTGGGGAGTGCTTCCTGACCTAAGGTTGCCTCTTTGACATTCAGACCCATGCCCTGCTCCTGACTGTAAGGCTAATCCCTCTTGCACAGCATCCCCTCCACTGAAGACAGTGACAACATCTCCTTTTCCCCAGCTTTAGCACCCCCAGTTCTTTTGTGTGATCTTCGGGCATCATGACTTCGAGGCCCTTCACCCCAATTTGCCTCCCCAGGTCATTCTCCCACCTATCAATGTCCTGCTTCACCCTAGGTGAGCAGACCTGAGCACAGGCCCCCGAGTGAGGGCAGAGAACAGTGAGCCCATGCCCTTCCCTTAGTGCAGCCTAAGCACCCCCAGCTTCTTGGGCTGCCAATCACAGGGCTGACGCCTATGGAGCTTGCAGGCCACTCAAACACCAAATCTTTTTTTTTTTTTTCAGAACTGCTGTCTACTTGTGCCTTTCCCGTCTTGTACATATGGAATTGACTCTATTTCACTTGTGTAGAAGACTTTAAATTTATCCTTGAATTTCATCTCATCAGATCTTATCAGACTCAACTTGTTGAGTCATGATAGAGTCATGCTTTCACCTTTCTAGATCTTTTTGGGTCCTGACTCTGTCATTCACTATCTCAGCAATCTCTAGCAGTTTTGTGGCATTGACAAACTCAATGAGAATGGCATCGATGTCTTTATCGAAGTGTTTTGTTAAAAAAAAAAATTAAATCACACAGGGGCAAGGGCAGATCCCTGGGGCACTCCCCTGGACACCTCTTGCCATTTGGATATGGAATCAATCAGCCAACAGGCATTTATTAAGCACTTACTGTATGCCAAGCACTGGAATACCAAACACTTCAATTATTTACCAGTAACTTACTTGGGAGGAGAGAGGACAAGCCCTCCTCACACAACATCATTGTTCTAGATGTGGTGAATTTGGATGAAGCCAGAAATGTTCCCCCTCCTGACTGGTTTACTCTGGCCCCAGGGACAGACCTATGAGGACTCTAGGGCCCACCACTACACCACATGCATACCACATACCACACACACCACACACCACCACACCACACACACCGCATACCACACACACTACGCACATACCACACACACCACCACACCACACATGCAACATGCCACACGCCATACCACACACACCACATACCACACATACTACACACATGCTACACACATACCACACGCCACATGCCACATACCACACTCCTCACACCACACACCACATAACATACACACCACACCACACACACCACAAGCTACATGCTACACACCATACACCACACACCACACATGCCACATGCCACATGCCACATGCCACACGCCGCCACACCACATACTACACACGAGCCTAGAGTCTAGGCTAAGGCGGGTGCCAGCTCTATAGCTGTGGCATAACAAGGCTGCTGACCCCACCTAAGGCTTCATGGAGGAAGCAAGCCCTAAAGCCAGGCTCATCAGGGTCTTTTGTCCCAAGCCAACACTGATCCCCAGTGGGGAAGGAGCTCTTGGACATCCACCGCTCCCCACCCCGTGTCCTTAGCAGAGTCCTGTGGTCTTGGCGCCCTGGCCCTGCTGGCCCCAGCCAGGACGCTCCTTCTTCCTCTGGAGCCTCGTGGCCTCATTAAGAGCAACGGGAAGGGCACCCGAGTCTTTCATCTTGCTTGTTTCCTCTGGGTGGCTGGGACTTGACTGTCAGCGCAGCGATCGGGGCCACCAAGGTTCCGAGAATTACCTCCGTGATTTGACAGCCCCTCGCATTTAGATGAATCCAAGGCGGCTTCCCTCGAAGGCCTCATTGAAATTCTGGGCACGGTCTGTTCTGCTCGTAGCTTAACGATGTCTCTCATGTTTGCCCTGATTTTGAAAATCCTCTTTTGTAGCTGAGATAACGCGGAGCAGGATGGTCTAATTGCAGTAAAGAGGCCTAGCAGCTCCCTGTCTTGGGGCGCCGTCAGAAAGTGACCCGAGTCTGTGTGGGTTCTCCAGAGACAACAAAGAGGCTTTTCAGAGGCCCCCTCTGTGCCGTGTGAAAGCTAATGAGCAGGAGAGCAAGGAGGAAGGAAGGCGGGTGACGGCCCAGAGGACAGTGAGCCCCCTCCCATCCCACCGCCTGTCCCTCTGTGTCCCTGCAACCAGTCAGAGAGGAGTGTGTCCCCTGGTGGCAGCGCGCCGGCCCCTCTTGCCCAGGGGGCTCCCACCTTTTACAGTCCTGAGGAGGCAGAAACACTTCCTAAGAGAGAGTCCAGTCCGGAAGGGCAGTCAAACAGGCTCTGGCAGAGAGGTGGGAGAAAGGGGACATTTGCATTTCGAAATGAAAGAAGCTAGCTTGGACCTGTCCAAAAGAAAATTGCTGAAGTCAATGCAATGTATTGCCACCCTTGCAGGATGCTCTTTAGAATGACTGTAACCTCACCTCCCTACACAAACACACACTCATACACACACACACACTCATACACACACACATATACTGCCACTACCACAGACACACACAAATACACACATCCTGCCACTACCACACACACACACACATACACTCATACACACATACACACATGTATACTGCCACTACCAAACACACACACACATTCTGCCACTACCACACACACACACATACACTCACACATGCACATCCTGCCACTACCACACACACACATATACTGCCACTGCCACACACACACACATCCTGCCACTACCACACACACACACATATACTGCCACTGCCACACACATCCTGCCACTACTACACACACACATATACTGCCACTGCCACACACACACACACACACACATCCTGCCACTACTACCCATACACATACACTCATACACATACACACATATACTGCCACTACCACACACATACACACACACACCACACACACTCTACACCACATGCATCTTACACACACATACACATACCAACTGCCTAGTTGAGAGCTGGGCTTGACTTTGACTCGTCTCAAGTCAAGTTTCTGGTTGCCTCACAGACCAGAGGATTCTCAGCTTCCATGAGCATCCAGTTCTTATGACATTAGATACCACACGACCCAGGACTATTCACATAGGCTTCATAAGGCTCACTTGTCCCCTGTGGGAAAGATTAAGGATCTTTCCCTTCTGGCAATAGCCAGGAAACCCTTCTCCTGGCTCCCTGGTTAGGTCAGTCTCCACTCCAAGTGCCCGGTGACTCCTAGTTCTGGCGATGTCCCTGCCACTGAAGCCACTCTTGACTAGCTCAGTCTCTTTATTCTAGAGCAGCAAGGAGAGGTGAGTTCCATCCCCTCCCCTGCAGACTGTGTCCCCTGATGCCCCCTCCAGAGCCAAAATTTGGAGTGGAAATGGCTCTAAATCTGTGTGTCTCATGTTTCTTTTGAGCTACTGCCATTCTGCTTTGTTCATAGGACACAGCACCTTCTTTGATGAGGGCACACCGTGCTGGGTGGTCCTGTTCTCCTGTCTCATGTCTCAAATCAATTCCAAATTTCTTTAGAGAGAACTGAGGAATGTACTTGTTTCACTTCTCCTGACCTTCATGTGAGCACCTGCCTTGCATGAGTTCTTCATGAAACAGTCTTTTAGGTAAAAACACTTTGGCATTGGAACAACATGGCCAGCCCATTGGAGTGGCACTCTCTACAGTAGAGTTTGAATGCTTGGCAGTTTAGCTTGAGAGAGGACCTCAGCATCTGGTATCTTATCCTGCTAGATGACCTTCAGAATCTTCCTGGAATGTTGCTGGTGTACTGTCCAGCTTTCATAGGCGTCAACGATGAGGTCAACACAAGGGCTCTGTGGATTTTCAATGTGGTAGACAGTCTAATACCTCTTCTCTCCCACACTTTCTTTCGGAGCTTCCCAAGCACTGGGCCAGCTCTGGCAATGTGTACATCAACTCCCTAGATAGTATACTGCCAAGGTAAGTGAACTTATCCAGAGCATTCGAAATGGCTCCATTGGTTGTAACTGATGGTTCCACATACAGATGGTATGATACTGGCTGGTGGAGAACCTGTGTTTTCTTGGTGTTGTTATGCCAAAATTAGCACAAGTGGCAGAGGATAGATCCATACTTTGTTTCATCTCAGCTTCAGAGGCTGCATTGAGTGCACAATCATCTGTGAACAAAAAGTTGTTCACCAACTCTCCCTCTACTTTAGTCTTGGCTTGTAGCCTTTTCAAGTTAAATAGTTTACCATCTGTGTGGTGGCTGACCTTGATGCCATTTTTGTCCTTGTTGAAAGTGTCTGACAACATGGCTGAAAACATTATGCTAAAAAGTATAGGAACAAGCACACAGCCCCCGCCTCACTCCACTGGTGACTGGGAAAGAGTGAATGTCACCCATCATCCAGAACCCGTGTGAACATGCCATCACGAAGCTGACGTACAATACTGACAAGCTTCTTCAGGCACCCAGCTGGGCCACAATCTCCCATCAGCCCTCAGGATTCACAAACTTAGACCCAAGAGAGACCACAGAGGCCATCAAGTCTGGCATCTTCACTTTACAGATAAGAAAACTGAGGTCAGGGCAGCAGGTTAAGACACCTGCCCATGATCAGAGAAGTTCCCTGTGCCAGGCTTTGGCAGAATCCCTATCTCAGGCATCAACAGGGTCACTTGAGTACCTCAGATCTCCAGCACTCACCTCTTATTTGTTCACCTTGTTTGCAATTAAGGTCCAATTAATTAAGTTCGAGTCAAGTTCTTGGTGTGAAAGAAATTGTCAGGCCAGTGAGTCCGTGTTCTGGAGTCCAGTCATCTCAGAGGCTGGGTCCCTCCACAGTGAATGTCGGGTTTACGCTGGGTCCTGTAGACCAACTTCTGTAACTGGGTCCTCTGAGGCCAATGGCCTGAGGCAGAATTGGAATGTGAACCCAGGTTTTGTGGTTCTAGCTGGGAGAGCTTAAAGCCAAGAAAGGCTGAGTTCACATCTTGCCTCAGACAGTTACTAGCTTGGTAATCCTGGGCACCTCTTAACCTCTCTGGGCCTCAGTTTTCTCACCCGCAAAATGACGGCATCAGATCTGATGATTGCTTAGCTCTCTTCCGGTTTTAAATCTATGATTCCGCGTCTCTTGGTTAAGGATAAAAAATCTACTCACCACATTTAGACTGTGAGCCCACCAGCTCCTGTGGGCTCCAGGACTTTCCCTACTGGGAGGGCTGGGGGAGAGAGGAGGGAGATTTTCCTGCCCCTTTCCCTCTCCTGAGCCTCCTTCTATTTGAAGTAAACCCGCCTCACCAGCACACCTAAGAGGCACCTGGCATATCCTGTCCAAAGAAAACACCATGCACCATCCCAGCTGTGATCAGAGAGACCATGGAAAGATCGGTGGGTTGCCCAATTAAAAGATGCCAGGTGTGGATTTCTCAGGGGCAGCGACTGAAAATCATGCAGTATTCATGAATATAAATGGGGCATTCCTCACAGTGATGTTTTCATTCGAAAATTACCCAGCATTTTGCTCCCCATATAAATGTGTATTTGCTGTCACTGTATTTGCTGTGAGAACCTCTTCACTGTGAAATTGATACATAACTGAATATTAAAATTCACAAATCATAGAGGGGAGGCAGCTCTGAAGGGATGGGGGGGACCCCAGGGAAATGGTGCCATTGATCCTTTCCAGCTTTCCTGGGAACCACAGGCCTCACAGGCCTGGCCTAAAGCCCCTCCAAGTCCCCAGTTCCTCCACCTTTATGGGTACTGTTTTCGCCTTGCTTTGTATACCCATGGCTTCTTCGCACAGTGCCAGGCACATAACAGGTGCTTAATAAATGCTAGACTAGTGAATGACTGACACCCTCTCCTTAGATAACACCTTCCCACTGGCTTTACAAGGCTTTGTAGATGCCTTCCTCACAACTAATTCTGAGTCTTAATTGTGATGAGTGAAAGGACCCCACCTCCATTCCCAGTGCCCGAGTCCACAGACAAGGGAAGTCCAGAGTCTCAGGATGCTTTGTAGAAGCGCTAGAAGAAGAAACTGTTCAGTAAGTGGACCCTGGAAGAGTGCCTGGCTCAAGATTCTTTTAAAGGCAACTTAGTGTATAGGTGTGCTAGTGGTGAGGAAGGGCCAGCATGACTCCAGAAGATGTAGCTAGTTGGGAGCCACAGTTTCAACAGAATCTCTTCAAGAGACATGGAGAAAGCACTTTTTCTATGGAGTTAAGGGGTGGGGGCTCTTGGAGGATGCTTTTGGAAAGCAGAGATCACAAAATACTGAAAGCACATGATGCAAGTGCAGAGCTCCAAAGTGCATGAAAAGCAGCAGAAGGTTTCTCTGCCTTTCCCTGGGTATCCTGGAGGTTTTCCTCTTCAAAGTTCAGTTAGCATCTGAACCATAGAGCTTTGGCAGCATCCATTCCAGGACACAGAGGATCTGCAGGGTTTGAAGCTAGAAAGTACTTTAGGGATCAGCAAGTCTAATATTCTCCTTTGTGACAAAAGAGGAAACTGAGGTCTTGGGAGATGAAAGGACTTTCCCAAGGCCACATAGGTGATACAAGCAGAGATGGGATCTAAACTGTGGCCCTGAAGCCAACAGCAGCCCACTGTGCGCGTCTCTCTTTCTCTCTCTTCCTCCCTCCCTCCCTCTCCCTCTCCCTCTCCCATCTCTCTCTCTCTCTCTCTCTCTCTCTCTCTCTCTCTCTCTCTCTCTCTCTCTCTCTCCCTCTCCCTCTCTCTCTCCCTCACCCTCCCTCTCCCTCTCCTCATCTCTCTCTCTCTGTCTTTCTCTGACTCTTGATCTGTCTCTCTCTGCATGTCTCTATCTCTTTCTGTCTCTCCATGTATTTTTCCCTGTCTATCTCTGTTTCTTTCTCTGTCTCTCATTCTGTGTGTTTGTTTCTGTCTGTGTGTCTCTGTCTGTCTGTCTGTCACTCTCCCCCACACTGCCCACAGACAGTATGTTCTGGACTCTGAAATTATGTAAAATGGCATTTGTTATAACAAGTGGCTTGAGCTTTTTCTCTCATCCACACTGGTTCTGGCCACTTTTTGAGGATGCTATTTTTCTTCTCTTTCACCAGGTTACCAGCCTGTCTTGTCAAATCAGCAGCAAGGCTTCCAAGGCCTTATGGGTGTGTCACAACCACCTCAGAGTCAGAGCCTGATCAGCAGTCCACAAGGGAGTCAGGTGCAAGGCATGATGGTCCCTTACCCAGCCATGTCTTCTTATCAGGTACCTTCTTGTCCATGGTTCTTCAGTGAGGGAGCATTGCTGGCTTGTGGGAGATGGAGATATCATAGGCCAGCCAGTGCCCTCCTCCTATTTCCTTCAAACAAGGCTCTGTTTCAGCCACTCTTCAGGGTGGATTCAGCTTTCTCCAGCCCCATCTTTCAAAGAAGAGCCGTACTTCCTCTTTGTCTTCCTAGCAAGGAGCATTGTGATGATTAATTAGTGTTTATGAAGCTCTTCCCTGTTGCATTATCTGCTGGCAGTGCTAGTAATTAGCCACATTCCACCCCCTACAGGCCACTCTTGGGGAGTGGGTTTAGAGTAAGATCACGAGTAAAAAAGCAGAAATAGGGAAAAGGATCCCTTCCCAAGCCCACCAAGGAGTATTGTCAAAATGTCTTGGAAAGCCCAAGAATAGCAGGCTTTCAAGGACTCGGAGACCCCTTTAGTGTCTTTGTTCTTCCTCTTCTTTGTCTGAACTCAAGGGCCCCTGAGTAGGAAGGGCTAATAAGAACAAAAGCCAGTCCTTTGTGCAATGTATGTACCCCCAAGAGTCTTGATTTGAATGCCATATATTCAGTGATTAGTGGCAGGACTTAGTGTGCACACACGTGTGTGTGTGTGTGTGTGTGCATGGAAGCCAAATATTTTCACTATATAGAAAGAATCCTAGTAGAGAATGACCTTGTCCCAAAGTCTTTTTTTGGGTGGGGTTGTTAAAGGTCAAAGCACCAAAGAGTTCACTCTGGAGGCGAATCTTGTCCTAACCTTAGCAGGCTCTGCTGGTCCAGCTCTCAGGTCAGCTAATCTGGAAAGCTTCTGCACCAAAGGGGTGTGAACTCATCCAGAAGTCTTCATCCCCAGTGACCTAATGACCCTCTGTCCTGTCCGGTCCCTTCAGTTCCTGCTGTGTGGGTGGCAGTGTGAACAGAGAGGCAGCAGACTGAGCCAAGAGTGTGGCGGGTTTAGCACAGCTACAGACAAGAGTGTGATTGCTTGGGCTCTGGGTGGAAAGTATTCACCTCACCCAGTGGCCATCCTGATGATAAAGGGGGGGGGGATAAGCAAAACCATGCTCTCAGTGAAATGGAATAGAAGGCACAAAGATGGGACAGTGACCTGGAGAGGTTTGGAAAGAGTCAATGGAGTTGGCTGCATCCTGTGCGATCGGGACAACCCTGTCTCATGGGTCCCTCACCACCTTGCTGAGTCAAAAAGGAGCCTTGGCTCCCAGATGGACAGTGTGATAACAGCAGCTCACACACCACACCATGTTGCAGAAGAGGATGATCCTTTAAAGTGAGCCAATGTCCTGCCTTGACCCTCAGTGGTCTCATCATGCAGGTGTGCATAAAGGAGAACAGAGACAGCTGTTACAAAATGAAGATTTAGGTTTAAGAAATGAAGGAAACTGAAGGCATGTGGTTGATTCAGGAGCCTCTTGCCTGGCATCTTGCGTACTTTCTTCTTGGGGAAAGCAAGAAGGCTTTAGCTATGGAAGACACTGGCCACTAAGGGGTTTTATTTCAGGATCATCTGATGGATTATCAAAAGTCAAAATTAACAACAAAGTGGAAGAAATGATAAAGACAAGGGACATTGGCTTCAACAATAACCATGCTTACGTGACCTAATGGAATGAACTGTTGATTCTGACAACTGGGAAACAGATAAAAACCAAAATATTGATTCTGATTATTTCTTGGAGAAATTTAACTAGCATAAAACATTGCTAAATCATAAAAACTTGTAGAAACTCAGAAACTGCCTCTGTTAGCAAACCATTGACTTCTATATGAAGCAGAGGCATAGAAGTCAGAAATAACACCCATCTTTAGTATTTTAGATAACTACTTGAAAAACATCAGACAGGAAGATGAGGGATGATTGCCAACCTCACTGACCCACAAAACAATGAAAAACAGTGAATGGAAAAGTCAGTTTGATTTTTTAAAGTATGATCTTAGACTCAACTAAGATAGATCATCCCAAGGGTAATCATAGATGAAATTGGAATAAGGACGACAAATGGATGCAAATCTGATTAGCTTTGCCAACATTTCTCTAATGATCTATTTTCTCCATAAATGAGAGTGGAACCACTGTATTGGGATTCTACTACATCAGTAACTGATAATAATACAATTGAGAACTAGTATTTATAGAGAATTTTAAGATTGGTAAAGTACTTTACATATAATATGACATTTGATCATCTCAAAAATCCTTTTAGTCAGATGTTCTTAAAATCCCCCATCTCACAGAGAAGGAAGCTAAAGCGTGTTATAGGACTTGCCCATGATCACACAGTTAGTTGTCTGAGTCAGGATTTGAACTCAGTTCTTCTTGACTCTGAGTCAGCCTTTCTATCCACTGGGCCACCTAGCTGATGTGCTACTGGGAAAAAGGAAAATGACCCTTAAATTGATGAAGATAAAAGATGAATACAAATTCAAATACAAAGAAATCCATGCTGAAGATGATACAATTTTATAAGCACTTTGGGGGTTATTTCCTCTTTTTTTCTGGTCTCAGATTGTTGTATTTTTAATTAACTAATTTTAATTTTCAGCATTCACTTTTATAAGATTTTTAGTTCTAAAATTTCCCTTCTCCACCCTCCCCAAGGTGACATGCAATCCAAAATACACTCTACGTGTACAATCATATTAAACCTATCAGGGGGTTATGTTCAAGATATTTAAAAGAGAGGAGGATTCTAAAACAATGGAAATGAAAAGAGTGTTACTGCTTGGGATTGGGTAGAGGATGGAGAAGACATCAATAGCTTCTGACCAATATGCTTCGTTTCACATCTCTCAAAATCTTAAAGAGAATTGTCTGTGCCCACCACTGGTATCCTAGATGACAAAAGGAGGAAGAAAAAGGAAGGCTTGCTCAGATGATTTTTTTTTTCAATGACAGACCGTGCCTTCAAAGTCACATAGCTGATGGAGAACTATAGAGAATGTAAGATGTCTCTGCATTTGCTGATTGTCAATCACAAATGTGTATTAGTGCTATTTAGAACATGAATTCTGCATGCTAGGATGAACATTCCATGAGAGCTAAGGCTGTCCCATTTTTGTCTTCTTGCCCCTAGCACCTAGCACATGAATTTATACGAATTCATATATGTGAACACTGGCATAGAGTAGATGCTTAATAAATGTTTAACGGAATGAATTTTGGAATTGTCTTGGTAATGGCCATGTGGCTTGTTGGGCAGCCTGTTGAATTGGTTCCATCCATCCACGAAAGTACCGCAGACAGACAGACAGCAAGGCAAGACTAATTCACTTTAATTCAACAAGCACTTGCTATATGCCTACTATATGCTGGGAAGCATTCTAGACATGAGTCCCAGATGGAAGACATCATGCCCTCAAAGAGTTTATGTTCTTTAGGAGGCTATACATAGGAAGTATTCAGAAGGTCACTTGAAGAAGACAACAATAAGCAGAACACCCATTGGCTAGCCTAGCACCTGAACTGAGCTCCTGGATCACATCTTGCCAACTCCCACATGTGACTTTCTGTTCTAAGAACCATCTTGATAGATCGTGATTCTTCTAGTTATGTTACATGGCTGAAGGTCATATGGTCACAGAGTCATGGAGCACAACTACCTGAGAAAAACTGAAATTGCAGATGAGCCAAAGGATGCTAGTTTACCTCACAGGTAAACTCCAGCTTGTGGTCAATGATTGGCAGGTGAGAAGTTTAAAAAAAATCAACCATGAAAAACCTGGAAGGACAAGAAGAGGTGATGGTCTGGTAAGGTGGTGAAATGCTCAGCCCCGATACAGCACAGATATCCAAGGAATCTTGAAAGACCTAGAAGGAAAGTCTTCAGAGAGTCAGTCCTTTCTTAAGGAATTAGCGAAGAAGGATGGGAATTACATGATATGGCTGTAATCTACTCCTGAGGAGTGAGAACATACTCAAAGATATCATTGGCCTACCATTTTTACAGAGATCTGGGCTCTTTAGGTCTTAATAATGTGTTAAATATGTGCTTATATTGTAATTGTATAGTGTTCTTAGAACGCTGTGTGTCTAATGTATCTGTGCATGCACATGTGGTCTCATATAGGAGCTATCTTCTGCCTTGACACCGTCTTCTATCACCTTCTCTTCACCCCTCTGGGGAGTGGCAGTGCCAGCTCACAGCCCATTTCCCATCCCTTTTTGTACCTGCTAACTGGTTTGGATCCCATGCCCAGAAGAGAGTAGCCCAGGTCTAGAGCTAGAAGGGCCTGCCCCTGCTCTTTCAGAGAAGGAAACTGAGGTTTCTTTAAATGAGTTGGCCAAAATCAGATAGGACACGTGAGAGCCATATTCGAACTCAGGTCCTGTGACTCCAAATCTGTCGCTGTTTGACACTCCTTCAGTGTCCTGCCCTGGCTGCGTGAGCTTGGATGCATATTTTTGATCACAGGAAAGGCATCTTCAGACAGAACGTTTTTCTGCCCCGACTTCCTAATATTCCCTAATGCCCAATGCCTAAGACTTCCATAGGACAGTTTCCTACTTCCATTTTGGGGGGGGCATTTTAATCCAGTGCAGTGTCTTTGACCTTCAACTGAAGAGACTGAGTGAGGGTAAGAGGATGGGCCAGAAGGGCAAGGGCCAGAGGGAGGTCCTCCTTGGTAGAGCTGACACATGCTTCTCTTTTCTCCAGGTGTCCATGACTCAGGGTCCTCAAGGAGTACCCCAGCAATCCTACCAGCAAGCCCTCATGCTCCCCAGTCAGTCAAGCCCCGGAACAGGAACGCTCCCCACCACCGGCGGCATGCCTGTCTATTGCAATGTCATACCTCCAGCTGCCCAGGGCAACCTGAGGCTCATAACCCCCCACTGCCCCTCTCAGAGTGTCCCAGTGATTTCGGCAAGCTGCAGGACAAACTGTTCCAGTGCCCACAACACAGGGTGGCCAGTGAAGTACTAGGTGCGGGAGCCAAGACCGCATGAAGATAGGGCTTTGGCTGAAGACCAACCACTCCCTCCTGGTGTTGGCGGGGAGAGGAGCCAGGTGGGATGAGCTTGGATATCCCCCATTCATGATGCTCAAATGGTCACTGCTGATATTCACTTACAAATAGGAACAATCAGAAAATTTTGGCTGGGTAATGGTGCATACTTTTGTCATGTCTGCTAGGTAATGCCTTATAGCTTAGCTAGGGACATGATTTCATCAAGGTAAGATTATTTCCTACCACTGAACACCACTGTGTAGATTGTAATATTCCTAATTTGGATTAGTTTTGTATTTTGTGTTGAGTTTGTGAAGCTAAAAGTATTTAAGAAAATTATATAATAAAATCACATTGTACCAAAGCTGTAATGGGAATAAAAACCAGAGTTGCTGAATGGGAGGAATAATTTATATACACACCATAGAGTTTTTTATGGATATATACTGTATTGTAGTGTTTAACCCAAATAAACTGTTTGACCTTGTGAAGGAAGGTCAGGTTTCTACCAGTGGTGTGAGGTCCTCTCTCTTCTGGAGTGCCTTTTGGAATCTGCTTCTTGGTACAGTGCTCAGGGTAAGGGGGCAGGGAGGCATTTCACAACTGGAGATATTTTCTGTTCTTCACATCTGAGACTGGATTAGGAAGAGAGTTGTGGTTTTTCCTTTCTCTAAGAGGACCATGACATTAGGAAAATGATGACATGACCTACAATTGAATTGGGTTTGAGGGAGGGAGGGCTATGCAAAGTTACTAGCCTCACTTTCTCCTCCAGAGCCATCTGGGTCCAGTGGCCAGATATCAATCAGAATGACTGGAGATGGACCAGGATGCAATAAGAGACCCCGGCACTTTTAAGCTAAGGTCTTTCCCAGGTATCAATCTGAGTGAGGCAACACCCATTCAGCGAATAGGCCTCTGCAAGAAATGAATCAAGGAATGGCCCTTTTAATAAAAAAAAAAATCAAACTGGGAGAGGAAGACCCTCAGAGTTGCTGGCCAAAAGAAAAACAGTTATTACTTACATTCACTCTGAGCCAGGAGGGCCTAAAAATAACCATGAAGTGGTACTTGGGCAGGGGCCTATTGTTGGCCAGTCTATGAGCTTCAGAGGGAATTGGGTTTAAGGCTTGGTCTTTGAGAAAGAAAGGAAAGTTCCCAGTTCAGTGACCACTGTCATTCATTTCAATTAGGCAAACATTTAGTAAATACCTCCAATGTGCCAGGCATTATGTCAGGTGCTGGAGATTCTAGGGCAAATCACTTAACCAATCAACAAGCATTTATTAAGCACCAGTTACTATATGCCAGTCTCTGGGGATGCAAAGATGAAGATGAGATAGCTCCTTCCTTCAAAGAATAGAAATTCTTCTATTTTTCCTTGTCAGCAGACTAAGTTGCTAAGTTAATTTGGCATCTTGTTTTTTCATGCTAAGAAAGGAGAATAGAATGTAAAGAATGTAGAAATTCTATTCACTAGACTCTGATTTCTAAAAACTTTGTCTCAATTCAAAGATCAAAACACTTAATGACATTGACTGATGGAATTTGAAGGGACTTTTCAGATCAATCCATCCATTTTATAGATGGGGAAATTGAGGACAAGAGACGCTAAGTGACTTGTCCAAAGCAACAAAAGACCCCAGGATAATATTTATTTGAATATATGCGCCATATATGAAACCCTTCTTTGATGCCTCAACAGAGCACAGAGGGAATCATGGCTTCTCGTGGACTACAAGACCAGGCAGGTTCTACCATGACAGAAAGGCTTTAAGTATGGGATGGGCAAAAGCCTGAGCCTGCTGTGTGAGGATCAGCCCATCTAGGCAGGAAAAAACTCACCACTAGTAGGATGCCCATGTGGTAGTGGATGTTTGAGCCATGGAGACCCATGCAAGAAGGATTAATACGTTAATATGGAAATGCATTGGGGTTGTGTGTAACCTTCTGTTGCTGTAATCATGGTTGGTAGAGTGGCAGAAAATGGGGAAGAGCATGCTAAGAACCAGATTATTATTAATACACATTTTAAATATTAAAAATTGTAGGGTGTCAAGGATGGGGAATCTTTGTCCAATGATGAAATATCCAATTGATGATCTGAACAAATCACATTAGTGCCATGGCTGGGCTACTTGGTGCCTGTGTGATCTGGAGCAGGTAACTTGACTTTGATGGTGATTTTCATCATCTATAAAGTGATGGGATCCCAAGTCCATGTCAGCCCTAAATCTATGGTTATATATGAACCTATGATAGTCTCATGAGAAATGAAGCCAAAACCGAAAGATAGTAGAAGTTCATGGGAAAGACGACTCCCAGGTTCTCTGCAGACCAACAAACAGGGGAGGTAGAGTCAACACCCCCCCCAGGCAGTGAGAAGCATCACAGCATGTTGTTCCTGGACATCTCATCTCCCAGGACTCTGGATGCCTAGGTACCAATGATTGCGAATGTAGCTGCAGCTCCCACATATGGCAGCCTCTGTTTCAGAGGACGCAGATGGAGAGAAGTCAAGTTCACTGGCCTGTGGCTTGTGGCCCCTGTTCTCTTCCCAATTGTGCTTGAATGACATTCACCCTTCCTTTGGGGTGCTCTGGGTCTCCATTCTGCATCACTGGCTGTGACTCAGAAGTTTCTTCTCTTGGTTCTTTCCATCCCCAAGGATGCATTTCCACTGAGACAGATAACGTGAACTCCTCAAAGGAAGTTAGCTTCTTACTCATTGTCTCCTGTCTTAATCTTGGACATCAACTCCCTCTTCATAATATTAAGGGTTAGAGTCCGAGCACCTTAAGATTTGCAAAGCATTCTACAAATTTGATCCTCACAACAACTATGATATAGGTGCTATAATTATCCACATTTTACAGCTGAGGAAACTGAGGCAGACAGAGGTTAAGTGACTTACTCAGGGTCACACAGCTAGTTAGTGTCTGAGACTGGATTTGAACTGATAACTCCAGGCTGAGTGCTCTAGTCACTGTGGGTGGCTCTCTCGCTCACTGCCTCTACTGACCATATTTGCTCAACCCTTTCTAGCCCAGAGATCAGAAGACAGCTCACTGCCTTCTCTCTCAGCAGTGACCATGGTCTCACTCACCCCAAGTCATTGTGCCATCACATCTTTGATGCTTCTCTGTCCCCCAATCCAGCTCAAATTAAAAACAAAACCCTCCTTGGTCTTTATCTGTGCTTGGTGGTCCCAGCTCACTCTTAGTGCTTGGGCAGTCACCACTCCTCTTCAGGACTTGCCCTGCTTTGCTACCATCCTCTGTCACCTAGCCTGCCATCAATTGTTGGCTGTGTCTTTTGTAAATAGAAGTTGGTGAGTGCTCTGAGCTTCCACGTTAGTCTCTTCAACCCAGTTACTGTTTTTCCTTCTTCCTTCTCTTTCTCTTCATGTCTCCAGTGTTTCCTTCTTAAGAGCTTTCCAGTCCCTCATAGCCAGCTCTGGGTAGACTTTCAGTCCACTGGATGCTACCTGTCCTGTCTCTGAAGTCTTTGAAATCTGCTCATCCTTCCTGCTTCTCTTTGCTCATAATATTTTACTGATGGAAACAAGCCCCACACCATCACAGGGCCTTGTCATGGAGTCAATGATGCATTATGCCAATCCTAATGGTATAAAACAAACTAATGACATGAGGCTGAATGGCTAGGCCATGAGTCGGGCCAGGACTACACAGACCCAGAAGTGAAGAGGAGGAAAAGAGCAGGCAGGGTTTCATTTGGGAAACAGCCACACACTGGACAGGCCTGACCTGCTCAATGCTAGAAAATTAGTCGCTGTTTTTAAACAAATATTTTCCCAGTGATACAATAGTTTTCTGAGCTCTAAATACCACAAACTCTGAGGAATTAACATTGTGAGTGAGCAGAGGGAAGGCTGCAGTAGCTCCGATGGAATAAGCTTGGAAAATGACAATAAAACAAGGATTTGCTGAAAGTAGCAGGATTGTCACAATGGCTCTGGGCAGGGGGGCAGGGGAAGGAGGGGCTCAGTTTCTTGATCTGTAAAATATGTTGCTTGGACTCCATAACTCCTAAGAACCCTTTGAGCTCTGAATCTTTGACCCTCTGAACATGTAATCTCAATTTGCTGGAGGATGAGCCAGTGAAAGGAAGATTATAAAGAGAAACATGAACCCAGAATATTTTTTTATTTGGAAGCCATGCAAATAAAACGGTGGACCTAGGGGACAAATTAATCACAAAAACACTTCACACATATCCCACTTCCCCAAAACTGGGAGGAATACAATCAGACCACTAAGTTTCAGGAAATTCTGCCAAATGGTTTCCCAGAAATGCTCAAAATGGAAATTAACTTAGACACAAAGTTCACAGGATGCAAGTGGTTATGAACCCAAAATATATTTCACCCGATTAATCGATTAACAAAACACTGGGCTAGATGCTGGTGAAACAAACAAAAAAAAAAGTGAAACAGTCCCTGGCCTCAGAGGGCTTACACTCCCTTGGAGCCAACAATTGGTCCACAACTCAAGGGATACACAATGTAAAACCACCAGGAAATTTCAGGAGTGTGTGTGTGTGTGTGTGTGTGTGTGTGTGTGTGTGTGTGTATAAGAGAATGCCTTGTATAGAAGGTGAGGTCTGTGCTAGGTCTGGAGGGAAGCCCAGGCACACAGTGGCCAAAAGTCAGACTCAGATGACAGAGGGATGGAGGAAACAGTCATTATACAACACAAAACACCAGTAAAGTTTCCTCCAAGCTGTCTCCTTATGCCCCTGGGAATCACCAGAAGTTGAAAGTACTACTCTATTTGGACCAGCTTAAATATCCCAATTGGGACAGCAGCAGCCCTTCTATTGTGGTCAAGTTGGTGAATCTGCCTCACTATCACTCAGCAGGAGTCATCAATCACTACCACTCCTCCTCTCTTGCCCAGAGCCTTCCAGGGATGGTCTTTTACCTGAGACACTAAAACCCATCCCCCATCTCATTCTTTGGAGGGGTAGAGGTTCTTTTCTCTTCCAAGCATCTGGCTTCCTCCTCTTCATACCTACACCTGAATCCCAAAAACTCAGGACCCTTCTTTCCCCCTTCCTCCTCTGGGTAATGTCCTTCCACCCCTTCAACCTCCAGACATGGTTATGATTCCTATCTACCTCTTCAAATTAATGAGTCAACAAGCATTTATTAAGTGTCTGCCACATACCAGGCACTATGCCAAACATTGGGAATGCAAAGAGAGAGGCCAAAAACCATCCCCGGCACCACGGAGCTCATGAGGAGGCAGTCTCTGAGAGAAGGTGCTAGAATTAAGGGAGACCCAGAGAAGACTTCTTGTACAAAGTGGAACTTTAGCTGAGGCTTGAGGGAAGCCAGAGAAGCCCATAGATGAAGAAAAGGGGGGAGAGCATTCCAGGCATAGAGGGCAGCCCATGAGAATGCCCAGAGCTGGCAGATAGCATAGCTTGTGTGGGGAACAGGAAAGAGGTCAGTGTCTCTGGACAGCAGAGTACATGGAGGGGAATAAGGTGTGAGAAGACTGGCAAGGTGGGAGAACATTATTAAAGCCTTGAAAAGCCAGTGAGTTTTCCAGTTGATCCTGGAAGCAAGAGGTGGTTATTGAGTGGGGGGGCATCATATCTGCCCTTTAGGAGGGTCCCTTTGGCAGCTCAGTGTAGGATGCACCAGAGTAGGGGGAGATTTGAGGCAGACAGCCTGTCCCCACCCCCACCCCGGCAGCGACTGCCATCATTCAGGCATCCAAGCAGGAGGCGATTATAGCCTGCACACCCTGTTCTTGCTTGTTTTAACACTCAAGGTCTTTCTGATTGTTTGCCTGGTTGTTTTTAGGTAGGAAATCAATAATAATAAGTGACTTCAACCCCTATGGAACAGTGTATAACAGAAAATATAGGATGATTCATATGCAAAAACTTAGAGATGTGACCAGAGTATTTGAGAAAGTGGGTTTCATAGTCATAGGAAACAGATTTTTTTCTTGCCAATACATGCACAGCATTTTTGCCAAAGGGGACCTGTTCTAGGTCAGGAAGAAAGGAGAAATTTGACAAAGCAGAAATATTAAATCCTGACTTGAAGGGCTTCTGTGCAATGCATATAGTCACTAGCATGGACATCTAGCTGGCAGAATCAAGCCTACATTGAGAGCCCACCCTGTGCGGGTGAATAATGGCAGAATGGAACGAAGGGGGCCAGTGCCAAGATATTGTCTAGAAAATGCTGACAGCCTGAGCGTGGAGCACCTCGACATGTGGCCTCATCATTATCATTTGAAAAAAGAGCCTATTCTTGTCACTGACTTTCACCAGCAACAGTCACGGTCGGTGGGAGCTCTTGCTGCTCTAGAGAGAAAAGGAGCCAAGTAGGTTACACCAACATAACCCAGATGAATAAACTGCCCAAACCAAGCCGTGTTCTATGAGTCCAAGGAGCCACAGGATTGTTGGTCTTGGTTCTGGACCTGGCATTTTGCTGGCATAGCAACTCCCTTGGAATCATCCATCAAGTAAGTCTTAGAGTCTTGAAGACCTTGGGAACACTGAGAGATTGATGACTTACCCAGGGTCACACAGTCAGGCTTGTCAGAGGCAAGTCTTGGTCCCGGATCTTCTGACTTCCCTGCTGCTGTGGAGAACACTGCCATCCCTCCTGTCACCCAGGCTCCATATAGGACACCAACACATATCCTAGGGGAGCAGTGGGAGCAGAGCAGGAATGGTGGACTGAATTTTAGAACAAATTGCTCTGCTGCATGCAAAGGTCTTCAGACCTAGGCAATGATCTCAAGCCATAGAACTTCCTGGTGTGCGTTGGCATTGGTCATCGCCTCCTAGGGGATTTCTGTGAAATACCTGCGTGGACTCCTGTCTGCCATGTAGCTATGACATGCTGGCGGGGATGGGATGGCCACGTTATGGGGACAGCTCCTGCCCAGCTCCCCTGCCCCATCCCATTCACAGAACCCATCTCTTCAGGCTCACCAGCATAGCAGAAGTCAGTGTCGGATTGTCAGAATCCACTTGGATGCCCATCCCCCCTTTGTTCTCTGGCAGTGCTTTTGTACAGGGTCATGATTCCTCAGTATTAGATAACCTTGTTTTCCTCCCTCACAACAGGGTTTGTGCATCTTTTGAGCAGAGAGATAAGAGCATGCAGCTGCCTCAGTGACTCTTCCTGGGATTTAATTTAATTAAGATACCAATGAGCATCCCATTTGTTCATGGTGGGTGCTAATTAGTTCCAGGATGATTGCAGCTTTGTAATTGCATATTCTTTTAGCTCAGGGAAGAAATGTGTCTTCATCATATCTCACTATTCCAGCCGAAGGTATAGGTCAACCTGATGCTTCCAGATGCATGCTTATGTATCCTATGATCATTTGGTCCCATTTCCTGTTAAGTGGAACCAAATATTCTGGGCCTGATTCCACAAGTAATTAAGGCATGACTCTTCTATTGTCTTCACCCATATCCATGGAAAAGTGATAACATTGTACACCATTAGGAAAACAAGGTGATAGAACGGCAGGGATGCTTGTGGGGGGTTTGAATAAGACCTTGTCATACAAAACCAATGGCCTTCTGCTTGTGAGCTCTCTATGTCCCAGGCAAAGTCTAACCTGATAGACAGGATGCCGAATAAGGGAGGAGAAGGGAACCATTTCTTCTCCCATCCCTTGACAACACTCAAGTATGGACCTCCTCCTTACTCTAATCCACCATTCACATCAGGGCTATCCTCATCATTTGAATAGTTACTGCTCCAAAGTCCTCCATGGCTCCCCATTGCCTACCAAATAAGTGTCTTCTTCTTTCAGTGGCATTGAAAACCACCCCTCCCCCTTGCCCCCTTCCTACCTGACTCTACTTTCCCAGATTCAACTCACGTTATATTCCTCCTTATGCTTGACATTTCAGACAAACAAGCCTCCTTTGCCCAGATCTCTTCAGAATTCTATTCCTCTTTCAAATGCTTTCTTCTCCCTGAAGACTCTGTTACCAACAAGCTTCTGCATTCGATCTCATGGCACACTTTGCCTCTCTCTCATGCACCTACCATATACTATTGTCTGTTAGGGTTATATATGGTTTTGCCTTGTTTCCCTCCTCAGCCATGAGCCCCATGAAGTCAGGGATTGCCTTGGCTTCTCCTCCAGTTACGAGGGCAATGTGCTGCATCTGGGGGGATGGGGGGACAGGGTAATACCTCTTGAATTGGAGACAGTTTCAGGGCCACTGGTACTTCATGTAAGCCCTGATATTCCCAGCTGGTGGCCTGTGCCTGAGTAACAGCAGCCCTATGCTTTAGCCGGGGGTAACCAGACCAGCTTTTTGTACCAAGTGGGGAGCTGAAAACGCAGTGAAATTGCCCATTTAGGTTTCAGTCATGAGAAGTGCCATTTCGGAAGCACTTTGTGGTTTGCAAAAGAGGTTTTTACCATGCACTATATCATTTGATTCTCATAACAGCCCCACGAGGGAGGTGTTTGGACATTCATTGTTATCTGTACTTTACTGAGGAGAAGACTGAAACTCGGAGCATTAACTGACACAGTCACCCGGATGGCAAATCCCAGAAGCAGGAGCTGGCCCCCTACCTTCCTAACTCAAGCAGGGAAAGCAGCAAGCATTGATAAAGTACCTACTGTGTGTCAGGCAGCGTGCCAAGTGCTTTACAAATATCACCTCATGACTTATGGCTTTCACTGTCTTCACTGCTGAAGTCAAAAGCATTTATGAAGCACCTACTATGTGCCAGGTTATTAATTCTGGAGATACAAGGAAAGGCAAAAATAAAATCATCCCTGCTCTCAAGGAAGATAGTCCAATTAGGGAGACAACATGCAAACAACTACGTACAAACAAGCCATAGACAAGACAGATGGGAGAGATTCTCTAAGGAAAGACAGGAGCGCTAACCACGGCACACTCGCCTGTCTTCCATGGTCTTCGTCACATCTGAGAGGATGCCGAGAGGCACCACAAGGCCCTCTGCTAACGCAAATGCTCCAGCGCTCAGGACCCTTCTCGTACGGAAAACCACTGCTCTTTGGAGGATTGGGCCTCCAAGGCCACAAACAGTTTAGTGAAAAAAGTCAAAGTCTCCCCAGCCTTAGCAGCAGCTTGGGGGCTCCCAGGGGGCACCAGGAAGGATCAAAGACCCTAAGCAGTTGGGTTACCTCCCACCACAGCTGGCTTAGGGTCTGGGATGAAACCACAGGCAGCTGGATCAGGAGGACTGGGGCGATAAGGGAATGAGGCCGCCGGGGCGGTCACTGGCAGCTCAGGTGAAAGGGTCCTCAGGCCACAGCAGAAGGAGGAAGAGGGCAGATGTGATCCTTTAGAGAGGCTTCCCTGAGACTTAACATAGCCAAAGTGACACTGCCCTCAAAGAGCTCCTATTCCAAAGGGGGAGACTCCACGCACATAACTCTGCACATACCAGATCTGTACAGAACAAAAGCAAGGTGGCTAGAGGTGGAGAGCCATAGCAGACAGCGGGACCAGAATTCAATATTTAGGTCAGCTCTCCTCATCGTCGGGCTCTCCCTGCCACGGAAGCCACGCCTGAGAAAGGTTGAGCCACCACTGGTGCTCTAACTGGGGCTGCAAACCACTCTCCTGCTGCCCAGGAAGTAGCTGGGGCAGGGGTGGGGTGCTTTTGCTGAGGGTCACCTTCAAAAGCCAGTGATGACATGGCCCCAAGTCTGGGGCCACAGAATCCTGGCATCTCAGAGCTGGGAGGAGCCTTAGAAATACACCAGCAAGACCTGACACTTCATGTGACAGAGGAGGATGCTGAGTCTCACAGGGAAGGGACTTGCCCAAGGTCACCCAGCTAGCCAAAGACATAGCCAAAGCCTATATCCCCTGACCATGTTGTTATATATCCTCTGCTCTTGTAATGTAATGCCTTACCTGCCCAACTCAATGACCAGCTCCCTGGGGCCAATAACAGCATCCTCTTCTCCTGTGCCTAGAGTCTTGTACACCTCAATGCTCCTCTGAGGCTTTAGAATGGGGTTCTATGCATATACAAAGGGCAGGAAAGTGGCCAGGCTGGGACAGAAGACAGTGCCCTTGTGCCCCTGGGCTCAGCTTTTTTGCTTTTTCCTGTTCCTTTCCCCATTCCATAAGAGTTTTACAGCTGGGATGGAAAATCTGCTGAGTAGAGGAGAAGTTTCCTAGCAGAGACTCAGAAAACAAGATGGGAGAACTCAAAGGGAGACTTGGCTGACCACAGGCCAAGGTTTATGAGCAGCTTTAGCAAGAAAAAGCCAATGTGCTTTGAGCTAAAAGAGCATGGCAGTGCCTACTTTCCTCTTAAGTAAGAGCTAGCTAGTGATTTCAGCTGAGCCACTCTCTAGAGGCAATGAACCTTATGCAGTTTAAGGGCGTCCAGACAAGCAGCATGTGGCCCAGCAGAATCCAGAAGAACAAAATCTGGTGACGACCACTCAGTGAGCTAAGGAGTTTCCAGCAGAACCCTGTTTGGCAGAGATCAGGCATCTGGTGTCTACCAAAGGAACATCTGGCAGAACAGCATCTGGTGCAGATTGAGCGTCCCTGACCAGGGTCCAGGGCCCAGGAAAGCAGGGCCAGAAGAAGACTGGGCACCCACAGGGCAAAGAGACAGAAGCCTGAACCGCCCCAGCCCCTTGGTGCCCTGCCCAGGGGCGCTTCCACACCCAAGCCCTTCTTTACCACACGCGCCCAAGGGGGTAGCCTTTCACATGGTTTTCCCCATGTGTCCACCTTTCCCACTGAAGCCCTAGGTGTTCGCTAGGAAAAGTTTTGTTATTGCTAAAGCTTGACTAGTCCTCATTATATAAAGCAATGCTTCTTTCTTATGTGAGCAGTTTGTTTTTGAAAGGGCTGTAAAACAGATTCCTGCATTTAATTAAAGAAAAAGAAACTAAATCAACGTGTGAAGGATATAAAGTGTTCCCTCTCCGATATTAATACTTGGTTGTGAAAAAAAAAAGTTTTTGTCTGCAAAAACTTCAAAATCCAACTGTGAAGATACATTTTGTTTTTTTTTTCAATAAAATGTGAGAACAGTTTGCTAATGAACATAAAGCACCGAGAGCCTAGAAATAACTAAGGCTCTAGGGCATTGTGGTCTCTTGACTCATCTGCTCAGAACTGTTTCTAGGGTTTAAGGGTGAAACCCACCAAGTGGGAAATCGAATAACTGGCTGGAGAAGGCGGGCTGATTCCAGCACTGCTCCGGGAGTGAGGGATCTGGGGAGTTTTAGCTCAGAAGGGGAAGGTGAGTCACTGATCCCCAGAGAGCTCTGACTGAGTCACTGAGAGGGGCCCAGAACCCGATAAGAGGGAAAAGAGCAGGTCAGGGAAGAAGGTAGCAGGGCCGGGCCGGCAGCTAGTGAAGGCTGCAGCTGCTGCGCTTGGGAGCCCACCTGCTGGAAGCCAAGCCTAGCTCTGGGGATGGGCAGAAGAAAAGACTGAGAGCCACGGGATAGGAGGGAGCCAATTTTGCCTCTTTTCTGCTATCTGCAACTTGAGTCAAGCCTTTGTTGCTCTCTGCCGCCATCTGTTGATCCCAGAGGGAAGAGCAATGAGGAAAGAAACTTGGTAACTACTATAGGTATAGGCTGAAACTGCTAATCGATGAAAGAAAGAAAGAAAGAGAGAGAGAAAGAAAGAGAGAGAGAAAGAAAGAGAGAGAGAAAGAAAGAGAGAAAGAGAGAGAGAAAGAGAGAGAGAAAGAGTGAAAGAAAGAAAGAAAGAAAGAAAGAAAGAAAGAAAGAAAGAAGGAAAGAAAGAAGGAAAGAAAGAAGGAAAGAAAGAAAGAAAGAAAGAAAGAAAGAAAGAAAGAAAGAAAGAAAGAAAGAAAGAAAGAAAGAAAGAAAGAAAGAAAGAAAGAAAGAAGAAAGAAAGAAGGAAGGAAGGAGAAGGAAGGAAGGAAGGAGGAAGGAAGGAAGGAAGAGAAGAAAGAAAGAAAGAAAGAAAGAAAGAAAGAAAGAAAGAAAGAAAGAAAGAAAGAAAGAAAGAAAGAAAGAAAGAAAGAAAGAAAGAAAGAAGAAAGAAAGAAGGAAGGAAGGAAGGAAGGAAGGAAGGAAACTGCTAATCGATATAAGACAAGAGACTGACTAGGCTTGCGTATATCACCTGGCAGGAGTGGGGAACCTGCAGCCTCGAGGCCACGTGTGGCCCTCTAGGTCCTTGGGCGCTGCCATTTGACTGAGTCCAAATTTTGTAGAACAAATCCTCTTAATAAAAGGATTTGTTATAGCAGCTTTTTTTGTGGTGGCAAAGAATTGGAAATTGAGAGGATGCCCATCCATTGGGGAATGGCTGAGTGGTATATGAATGTAATAGAATACTATTGCGCTATAAGAAATGATGATCAGGATGACTTCAGAAAAACCTGGAAAGACTTGTATGGTCTGATGCTGAGTGAAGTGAGCAGAACCAGGAGAACGTTGTACACAGTAACAGCCGTGTTGTTCGATGACTAATATTGATAGACTTAACCCTTCTCAGCAATGCAAGGATCTAAGGCATGTCCAAAGGTCTCATGATGGAAAATGCTATCCACATCTAGAGAAAGAGCTGTGGAGTTTGAATGCAGATCAAAGCATACTATTTGCTATTTTTTTACTTTTGTTTTGTTTTGTTTCCTCTTTCTGGTGGTTCCTCCTATTGGTTCTAATTCTTACCTACAACATCACTGATGTGAATATATACGTATAGCCTATATCAGATTGTGCACCATCTTGGGGAGGGTGGTGGGGAGGAAGGGGGAGAAAAATTTTAAACTCAAAAGCTTATAGAAGTGATTGTTGATAAATCAAAATAAATTAATAAAAATTTAAAAAAATAAAAGGATTTGTTCTGTAAAACTTGGACTCAGTTAAAAGGCTGCACCTGAGGACCTAGAGGGCCACACATGGCCTCGAGGCTGCAGGTTCCCCACCCTGATACAAAGTCAGTTTGAAGAGGTTTGCCTGTTGCAAGAAACTGATTGGACAACACAATTAAACACAACACATGCTGTTGGGTAGAAAAAAGCTGGCTGAAACTCCCTGCACTTCCTGAAGAGCCAACCTGAAGAGGTGTGCAGTTCTCTGGTTCAATGGAATCCCTTACTATTGTAATAGCATAACACCATGGCAGTGCCCCTCTAAGAGTGGTTATGAGTTAAAAGAGCTTCTTATGCTTCATCAGCTAGTGAGTAGGAATGGATTTGCCAGGCAGGAGAGCAGCGAGGATGATAGGGGAGGTAGTGGCTCTGTGTGGTAAATAGGTTGTTCATGAAGGGACCACTGACAACAAGGCGTGCAACCCAGATGTGTCTTCCCAAATGGAGTGTCTTCACTTAGGTAGGTGGTGAAGCATATAAAGAATAGCACTTGGAATCAGAGAGAATGGAGCTCAAATCTGGCCTCAGGCACTTGCTAGTCATGCAACACTGGACAAATCACCTAACCACTGTTTGCCTCAGTTTCCTCATCTATAATATGAGGATGTCAATAGCACTGACCTCTCAAAGTTATTGTGAGAATAAAATGAGATAAGAGTTTGCAAAGCACTTACAAATATCAGAGCGCTATACAAATACTAGTTGTGATTATTACTTCTGTCTCTCTGTTCAGTTTCTATACATTTGTGCTCACTCCTCTGCCTTACTTATGTACTGTTTTCAGCAGTGGAGAGTGTGACCTTGGTTTATATGTGGATTGTGGTGTACTGATTGCCCTTGAGATCACTTTATGTTGTAAAACTGATGTATTGTTTGTTCTGACATATGCCTTATCATTAAATAAATGACTTATGTTTGAGAGTTAATGATGTCACTGGTGCCTTGTTGGTGGAACTATGAATCTAGAAAGTAATTTGGAACTGTGCAAATAAAGTGACTAAAATGCCCACACCCTTTGAACAAATGATTCCTCAATGGGCCCTCCAGTAAGGAGAAAATCACCAAATACACCCAAAGATTTATAGCATCAGTTTTTGTGATGCTGGGGAGAGAGAGTCCATGGAAGCCCCATGACCTTGGTTGATTTTAGACTTCATGGGAACCCACAGATGGGTCAATGAGCGTCCCAAAGAGAAGTTGATTTTCCGTGGCTTTGGCGGCGAAACAGGAAGGGGAGTTGGCTTGCCTGCTTCACCTCTTAACAAAGAAGGAGGGGTTACTTCAGGTGCTTTAATGGTGATGTAATAGGGAGCAATGGCCTGAAACAGAGAGAAGGGATGCAAATTGGCCATTAAGCGACTCTCCGGTAGTGAACACAATCATACAAGGGAAAGATTTCCACAGGGAGAAGCCGAGCAGTCGCATAAAGAGAGTTGTTTCAGGAGAGAAGTGACGAAGCTTCTGCATCTCATTGCAGGGAGGGAGCATGCTCCCATGACTCCTGCTCATCTTCTGAGTTATTTCTAATGAGCCTTCATGCCTCCAGCTCTGCCTCTTCCTCTTCCTCCTCCTCTTCCTCTTATTTCTCCTCTTCCTTCTCTTTGGCATTTAAGGGCTCTCACATCTTGGCTCCAACATATCTTTCTAAACTACTTTCACATTGGTCCCCGACATGCACTCTCTGTTGAACCAAAGTGGCCACGTTGGGTTCCACCTGAGGACCTTTGCCCAGGCCACTCCCATGTCTGGGAGGCTGTCTTCTTCCCCTCCACCTCTAAGAATCCTGAGCTTCCTTCAAGGCTCAGTTCAAGTCCTAACTGACCCCTCCCCAAGTTGTTGGTGCCCACCCCTACCTTTTCTTTACTTCTGTGGATACATATTACACTCCAGCTCCAGCCATGTCCACAGGCTTATGCTCATAAGCCCCTTGAAGGCAGAAATAGTTCAATTTTAGCCTCTACATCTTCCTTTGCATCTTTGTCTAGCACATACAGAAGCAGGTGTTTAATTCATGATTTTGGATCAATGGAATGGTCTCTGGATATGCCTTCCCTTGCCAAGGTCTAAAATTTGATGAAACCTGGAGCCCCCATATGCATCTGGGAGCAAAGCATTGCCCATGGTTAGTCTAACTGGTTCCTTTGGTAATGCCGAGCCCCTCACCTGCTCACTAACTGAGTAGGGCAAGAGCATTTTTTTAGCACCTGCTGAGGACAGACTATTGTGCTTAGCACAAAAGATACAGAGTTTGGACAAAACATAGTCCCTGCCCTCAGGAACTTACCACCTAGTAGGGAGACAGGATAGAAATAGTCACATAATTTAGAATGTTGTATGATGTGCTTTGGAAGTTTACAGGACAAAGTGCCATGTGAAATTTCAAGAAGTTTGTTACAATCAGGGGAATCCATGAATTCTTTCTGGAGGAGACAGGATTTAAAGATAAGCCTAGAAAAGTTCAAGAGGGGAAGGAGAAGAGTCTAGGGATGGGATTAGGAAAGACATAGAGGCTAGACAGCCCAGCATGTTTTGTGGAGCAGAGATTTGTCCTGTTGAACTGTATCCCAAGGTACATGTGGAGGGAATTGTGAAATCATCTGAAAGGTAGCATGATGCCAGCTTAGGGAGGCCCTTGAATGCCAGTTAGAGAAGTTCAAACTTCATTCAGGAACTAGCAGAAGCTGTTGCAAGGCAGTGTGTGTGTAGCAGAAAGATCCCTGGCTCTCATGTTAGAAGACCTGATTTAAAGTGCTGTTTCTGACACTAGCTTTGAGGCTTTGAGCAAATCATTTCAGCTCTTTGGGACTCAGTTTCCTCATCTGTAAAATGAGAGGGCTGGATTGGATGACCTGCAAGATCCTTGCCAGCTCAACATCCATGATGTTTATAATCCTAGTTACAAGGAAGGGCAGGAGAGCAGCATGGGGAAATTGGGGAATAAGCATCACGATTCTGATGGCAACATAGAGTGGCTTGGAAAGGGTTGGGTGGGGGATCAATGCTGGAAGAGCTGCTGAGGCTGGGACAATAATCCAGAGAGAGGTAAATGAGGTAACATAATAATGGAAGTACATGTCCGGGTGTAGTGACAGAGGGAATAGAGAAGAGGGGGCACATTTTAGGGATTAGGCAGAGATAGATGAGAACTGATCCAACCTGACAGATGAGAGGAAAGATCAGCTAGGACTCCCTTTCAAATGGAAGCTCCTTGAGGACAGGTCCTGTCTTGTTTGCTTATATTTGTATTGCTGGCACTTAGTACAATGTCTGGTACATAGCGAGTGCTTGGTAAATGTTCTTTATCTATCTCTCTATCAATCTATCTATCTATCTATCTATCTATTTATCTATCTATCATCTATCTGTCTATCTATCTATCTATCATCTATCTGTCTGTCTATCTATCTATCTATCTATCATCTATCTATCTCTCTATGTATCTATCTATCTATTTATCTATCTATCTATTTATCTATCATCTATCTGTCTATCTATCTATCTATCTATCATCTATCTATCTCTCTATGTATCTATCTATCTATTTATCTATCTATCTATCTATCATCTATCTGTCTATCTATCTATCTATCTGTCTATCTATCTATCTATCTATCTATCTATCTATCTATCTACCCATCCAACCACGTAGGCAGCCAGGAGACATTCTGTAGCCAGATGGTGAACTGGGGAGAGCTACCAGGATTAGAGATACACATTGGAAATGATCTGCATGAAGGAGAAAGCAGAGAGGGAATAGGACAGTCAAGGGGACAATCTTTCCTAAGGTGAAGAGGAAGAGATTCCCACTAACAAGCCCATGGAGATCCAAGAAATTGGCAAAAGAGCATGTTTTGTGTAAATAAGACTGAGGGAGAGAGGAAGAAAAATAGAAACTGTGGTCACAGAGCAGGCTTCCACTGCTCAGTCTAGCAAAGCATAGAGTTCATTACCAGTGGGCCGGGCAGTGGGGGGCTGAGGGTGGTAAAACTTGGCTATGGCCACCAAGAAGCAAAGAAACATACCCCAAAATTGGTTCATATATTCAAGCAGTCCCAAAGTGGAACAGACTGCCTGCAGAGATGGGGGCAAAGGTTGACTCCTCTTTCTTGGAGCTTTTCAATCAGAGACTGGGCTACTTCTTGCCACGTATGCTATATTGGTACTAAGTAGGTACCACTATACATCAGTGGTACAGGTGTGGGGTATCAGGTACCAGTGAGATGAAGTGGCAAACCACTCCAGTATCTTTATCAAGAAAACCTCAGCATAGTGGATAGAGCACCGGCCTTGGAGTCAGGAGGACCTGAGTTCAAATCCGGTCTCAGACCAGACACTCGACACTTACTAGCTATGTGACCCTAGGCAAGTCACTTAACCCCAATTGCCTTGTAAAAAGAAAAAAAGAAAGGAAAACCCCAAATGGGACCACAAAGAGTCAGACACAACTGAAATGGCTCGACAGCAACAACAAAGTCCCTTCCACTTCTCTGGTATTCTGTGGTTCTATAATTCTGGGGTCCACATGAATGAGGCAAACCCCAAGACTGGTATTGCATCAAAGTGAATACTTTGGCCCTGGAAGCCCATGACAGAAAGAGAACCCATGGTTGTGGTCCCAGGAATCACTTGTTTCTGTTTTCAGAGGACCAGGAAAGCTCCTGGTTTACAGCCATTTAGTCTCCAGCCCTACCCTTATCATCCAGCACCATCCCCTCATTTTAAAGAATAAAATAAAGCAAGGCCAAGAATAGTGGGTAGAGATTGCCCAGGCTGAAGCAGGCTCACTCATTTGTCCAAAGCCAGGAAGGTCACACCACTTAAAGAGAGTTGGAGCGTCTGCCTCCACCAGCCAAGACCAAATCTTATGGGGAAGGTTCAAGAGAGTAAAGGCTGGGGCGGGGGGGGGGGGGGGAAGGCAGAGTCAATCCCTGATAATGGAAATGGTCAGAAACAAAGGGAAGTCATCAGCAGGCTGTTGGCAGCTTGGGGACCAGCTCGGGGGCCCTTCAGGTTGACAGTAACAAGAGGTAGTGGTGGCAGTCACAGGAACAGCTCACATTCATGCAGACTTCATGGTTTACAAAGAACTGCACAGGAAGCATCTGCATTCCCTTGGTCCAGTATCTGGCACATAGTAAGTGCTTAATACCTTTCCTTTCCTTCTTTCCTTCCTTCCTCCCTCCCTCCCTTTCTCCTCTCTCCCTTCTTTCCTCCCTCCCTCCTCCCCTTCTTCCTTCCTTCTTTCCTTTCCTTCCTTTCTTCTTTCCTTCCTTTCTTCTTTTCTTCCTCCCTTTCTTCCTCTCTGCCCCCTCCCTTTCTTCCTTCCTTCCTTTCCTTCCTTCCTTCCTTCCTTCCTTCCTTCCTTCCTTCTTCTTTCTTTCTTTCTTTCTTTCTTTCTTTCTTTCTTTCTTTCTTTCTTTCTTTCTTTCCATCTTTTTTATTCCTTCCTTCTTTTCCTTCCTTTCTTTTCTTCCTTCCTTTTCTTCCTTCCATCTTTTATTCCTTCCTTCCTTCTTTTCTTCTTTCCTTCCTTCCTCCCTCCCTCCTCCCTCCCTCTTTTCCTTCCTTTCCTTTCCTTCTTTCCTTTCTTTCCTTCCTTCCATCTTTTATTCCTTCCTTCCTCCCTTCCTTCCTTTCTTTCTTCGTTCCTTCCCTCCTTCCTTCCTTCCTTCCTTCCTTCCTTCCTTCCTTCCTTCCTTTCTTTCTTTCCTTCCTTCCATCTTTTATTCCTTCCTGCCTTCCTTCTTTCCTTCCTTCCTCCCTCTTTCCCCTCATTTGATTCTCACAACAAATTTGTGAGAGAGGGGCCATTTTTATCCCTAATTTGTGGGTGGGAAAACTGAGGCTAAGAGAGTTACAATGATTTACTCAAGGTCATGTAGTTACTGTCTGAAGTGGGGTTTGGGCACAGATCTTCCTGGCTCTCTGCTTCTCTCTGAAGCCTGCCAAGCCCCTCAGGTACAGCCTCTGAACATCTGGCAGGCTGGGATAGAGGCATTGTCTTGGGAAAAGCAGCTTCTCCAAAGGGTACCTCCCCCATCACCCCCCATCATGCACCACTAGGCACTGGCAGCCGCCTGCTGCTACCCATCAGCCTCCAGCCACAGGCAAGCAGGCTCCACACTCCCGAGTCCATTGGAGGCCCGTACTGTCCTGATGAGAGAGACTAGTGAAGGGTCCTTCAAGCCTGGGCTTTGGGGCAGAATGTAGTCCCCTTGTTTCCTCTCAGCCATGCTTAGGCTGCAGCAGATCGGCCAGAGAGGAGACAGGGAGCCCAGCTACTGAACAGGGAGGCCACTGGTGCTTAGGGATAGAGTCTATGGAGCACCGGAAGTACTGACTTTGAATCCTGCCTCAGGCCCTTACTAGCTGTGTGACCTCAGGCAAGTCACTTAAGCTCTCTAAGCACTATTTCTTCATCTGTAAAATGGGGATAATAATAGCACTTACCTCCCAGAGTTGTGAGTGTCAAATGAGATAATGTTTGTAAAGTGTTTTGAAAATGTTAAAGCCTTCTATCAGTGCTAGCTATCATCTCCATCTTCATCATCATCATCCCCATCCCCCTCCCCCTCCTCCTCCTCCTTCTCATCATCATCATCATCACCATCATCATCATCTTCCATGGGAGTACAGAATTCTCCAGGGCAAAGCCTTCTGCCTCTCCAGTCCGTGGCCTGATGGGAGAAGGAGCTGCCGCACTGGGGACCTCCCAGCCATCTGCACTGCAGCCCTCTGTTGAGGATGCCGGCCCTGTCGCCTGTACGGATCTTCTGTGGATGCTATGGACACGTGGGCAGAATGTGAAGTAGCAGCATCTGCAGCCCTGGCTGGGCACAGTGCTGGCTCAGTGGGGGTTTTGTTCTTTCTCTGCTCCTTCTCTTCTCTCCCCCTTCCCCTCTCCTCCCTCCTCTCTCTCCTTCCCTTCTCCTCTCCTTCCCCCCTCCCTATATGTATGTGTGTGTCTATCTACACATATCTCAGTCTATCAGTCTATACCTCCATATCCCCATACAGCTAGTTGTCTGTCTGTCTACCAGTCTCTGTCTGACTGTTTCCCACCTTTTTTCTTCCTTTTTGTGCTGAGCAGGCTGGCAGGAAGAGGAGGAATAGCAGAACAATGAGGCTGAGGAATCAGCCTGATGTTGCAAGGACATCTGCTACCTTTCTGTGGGTAACTGTAGGAGGGTGAGTGGAGAGAAGGAAGCCCCTGGTGTCATGAGCTGGCTAGGCAGTGAGTACAGCTGGAGCAGAGCCAGGGTGGGCACCACAAAGTTCCTTGGGTAGCAAGCCAGCTGAGGCTCCCAGAGCTGGGTAGGAAAGCCCACCTGGCTTGGGGTTACTCTCCCTAAATGAAGGGTGAGAGCACTTTTCCCCAGTCAATGTCGGTAAGTCTGAGGGCAAGGTCTGGCAAGATGGCAGCCTATTCAGCCAAGGTGGCTGAAGGATCCCACTCCAGGAAGTCTCTGTGTGTGTTTGCAGAAGCTCAGGAGCTAGGCTCTGGAATGAGGGAGAGTCTTCTGGGGAAGCCCCAGATCCAGCACAACCATTCGAGAAGGTCAGAAGCCAAGGGAACAGTAAATGAGGAAGCTGGGCTCAGAGGAATTGAACAGTTCCACAGGTGGTAAGCTTCATCCTGGGGCTCCAGCCCAAGGCTCTCAGCTCCAAGCCCCATGTTCTTTATGCTAAGCCATTGTAGCTATAAGACTCTAACCCCTCTTTGTGCCTAGAACTGAAAAGCACAACTAGAACAGACCCAAACCCATGTCTCAGGATTGTGGGACCAAAGGTGAAGGACAGGTGGTCCTTCCCCCAGCCCAGCTTAATGCACAGTGCTCATGCTGTGAATAAACAGGACCTTCACCCTGGATGCCAAGAGATAGAGACAGAGAGGAAGAGACAGAAGAGAGACAGAGACAGAGATAGAGAGAGACACAAAGACTGTCTCAGTCTGATTAGTTTAAATATGCAGCTCGATTCTGCTATGAATTCAATGGGAAGATGCTGGGAGGAGAACACAGAAAGTTGTGTGTATGGGGGTAGGGGTGCCCCTTAGAAGCAGGTCCCCAGAGCTTCCCACATATCTCTCTTAGGTGACATGCACCAAAGCCCTGCTATGCTCCAATCAGCTCTGCAACTGTTTCAGGATGTCAGTCCAGGCTCCCAGTGCCAGATATCAATCCCTCATACCCCACACAATCCCTGTCTCTCAGGAACACAGCACTCTGTCCCTGGATACCACTCTGCTTTCTATGTTGTCTCCCCCATGGAATGGAATTTCCTAGAGATCAGGAATAGTCTTTGCTTTTGTATCTGTATCCCCAGAACTTAGAACTGGGCTTGGCATGTAGTAAGCTCTTAATAAATGCTTTTTGTTCATCCCTTCCTTTCATTGCCCTACTTTTCTCTTTCTTTTTCTGCTTTCTCCTCCTTCTACTTCTCTCCTCTGAACAACATCCCAAGAGGGTTGATGGGCAGAGGCCAGTGATCAAGATGGGTAGAAAGAAAGGTGCCTGGGTATTTTCTTTGTCTTTGCCTCCCTCTTGTCCTGCTCCTTTGGTCTGGAGAAGGGAAGGAGGTACTTCAATCTGGGGATCCCATCTCAAATTTCTATCCTTTCAGTATTTCTGAGCTCAGATAAACCAAGGGAACATTTGGCCTCTGTTTTTATTGTCGCAGTAAAGAGTATTTATTAGACGTTTATTGATGAGTATCTGTGCATGCTAAGTGGAGCAAATCTGGAGAACTGTGCAGTCCCAGGTCCCCCACATTAGCCATATTTCACATCATCATTTAAAATGGATGTGAATCCTGGAGGTGGGCTGGCAAGCTCCCCTGCCATTCCCCCATAGCCAGGAGGGAGATTGGCCTCTGTCCTCTGTAACTCCAGCTAAGATGGCTTGTTTCTATATCCTCCAGAGAAGCATGAACAGTCTAAGACCCAACCCCTGCTTCACCCCCCAGGATGATGCATGTTGCCATAGCAACATAGAACCATGGAAGAGGAGAATGTCAGTGATAGGAAGATCATCTGGGCCAACCCCCTGCTTATCCATCACACAGGAAATGGGCCCCCATCACCAGGAGCCAGCCTGGAGACTCTCAAAGGCCAGGTGATTGGGACCTTTTAAAGGCATTTTGGTTCCAATGGTCAGTGTGGCCAAATGACCACCTACTACACACACACACATACACACACACACACACACACACACACACACACACACACACACACACACACCTCCTGGTTTGGGCCACTACTTTCTTCAAGGCAAAGAAGTGTGGGTAGTTTGGCTTCATTTCTTTCCATTTCATTTCTCACCATTCTTTGTGACTTCTGCCCAGACTTGTCCTTGTCCTCAGTCTTTAACCTTGGGGCTGCTTATTTCCTCTTGTTGGGTCTTAGCTTCTTATGAGTCCCAGAATTACAGAAATTTTGAGTTTTCAAGACTCACAGAGACCATCTTCACCATTGTTTCTCTGGAAAGTGAGGACCAGGCACTGGATTCTCCAGTTTGAGCCACATTTTCTCCATGCAAGATGAGAGTGGAAGCTCCAGGGCCCTTGTCTTCCCTCTGAGTGCCAATCCTTTCCATATGTAGCTCTCCATCCCCTTTCCCTTTCTTCTTGCTCTTCTAGTCTCCATCAGTCTCCCCTTTTGCCATACATGATCACCTAGTGGCAGATGCTGATCATGCTCCCCAGTCATCATGGGAAAGGAGGAAGGGGAGAACCCTGTGCCCAAGGCTGGAGGGATGGAAGTTTTCAAAACTAGGGAACTGCATGACTCTCCCACCTAGCTACTCCATCTGGGACATTGTATCTGGACTTGCGGTGCTTTTAGGGAAGCAAGTGCTCCACCAGGGAGAAAAATAAATGGATTTTGTGGGGCTGGGAGAAAAAAGAATGGTGATCCTGCTGGTCTCTGCTCCAATTTCACTTGGAAATGCCCCAGTTCAGAAGGACTTTGGAGTAGGTGTCTGCCTCAGAGTGAAGCAGGATGTCCCCCTCTGCTCCCATAATTAGGCAGCTCTCCTGGGGAAGGTTTGAAGCAGAATGCAGGGCAGCCTGGGCAAACTGATACACTGGTAGGGGGAGATTATCCTGCAGCCCTGTGTGAGTCAGAAGGGGAAAAACCTGTTTCACTTCTGGTGGTTGGATATTCCAGTGTTGTCCCCATATCTATCTCCCTCAGTAAACTCAGACAGACTTGGAGATGAGGACATGAGGCATCAAGATGTCAGTGATATCCACAGCCTTGTTAACACCGCCTGAAGCTTCCTCTATTCTGCCTGCTCCATCTGTGTCAGAGGCTGAAGCTCACTGGCACAAGGGGTGATAGTGGACACCCAGTCAAGAGTCTGAGAGCCAGGCCAGCCCTGTTGATGGGGTAAGACCTTGTCAGGTGCTTCCCTATTGATCACTTTGTGCCAGGTCAGTCTTGGTTCTGGGGATCTCCCCCCACCTCATCCCTATACAAAGCTCACTAGCAAAGCCACAGCCCATGAAGGTAGCAGAGAAGACAGAAGGGTGCTCTGGCTGAGAAAGTGAAACTATCCATGATCCCTGACAGAGGAAACACCACTGCCATGAGCAGCGTGTGGTGGGTTCTTGCTTTGCTAGTGACCACAAGGTGAAATTCAGGACCAGTGCCCTGGGTCCCAGCCTGCTCTGCTGTGCTCCCCACAGGGAAAGGCTGAGGCTGGGGGTGGGGCACAGAGATGACCAGACAGCTGGGCTAGTGGAAGGAGAGGTCAGCTTCCAACAGCAGCTAATCCAAAAGGAAGATTGGTTTGGCTGAGGAATTTGTGGGGATTGTTCTAAATTTGGTTACATCATCATCCTTCTTGAAGAACAAAGGCTGATGAATTTTCTTCCTGAGGTCACCAGGTGCCTCACCTCCATTGCATGAGCAAAGCCTTTTCACATCCAGCCCCCTGGACCGAGAATGACATAATCTGGTGGGCTGCCGCTGAACCTTTCTATTCTACTCTTTTTCACTAAAGATGAGAACAATCTCCATATGGGCTCTTCTCCAGCAGGAAAATCAGCTCCAGCTTTTTAGAAACACAGACTCATCAAGATGTCAGTGGTTTCTTTTCTTTTCTTGTTAACACTGGTGTCTGTAACAAAAATAATGTGTGAAGGAGAACTGTGAAAGACATTTTCCAGAGCTTGAAAAAGATGGACAACTAGGGAGATACAAATCAGCTGCAGGTTTTAGATGTCTTCACTTGACTCACCTCTCCCTTCCATCCTTCACCCTTTCCCCATCCCCCTTTTGAGAAATGTAGAATTGATTTGTCAAGACACATCAAGGTGTTTTTTTCCATGGTATTCACAGCTCCTGGGCAGAGGGAGAGAAGGCAGTTAGTCACAGCTGATGGGAAAAAATAAAAAGATTTTCAGCGATCAAACTCCGTTCTATCTGATTAGACCAGAGATTGTCTCCACAGTCTTCTCTCAAGAACTGAATCTGCTGGTTCTATTTCCATGATCCCATACCCCTCCTTACCCATTCCCAACTCAGCTGGAGTCCCTTTCTCATGATGGGAATCATGACTGGACACTGAAGCCTGGACTTTCTACCAGGGAGGTGGTTGGGGCTAGAAGGCAAGCCCCTACAGCAGCCCCAAATGAAGTGTCTTCACTGTCCTCCTGGTCCCGCTGGACGTGCCCTGGCATTGCGTGAGCCCTTGGCCAAAGGGGCTGCGGAGTTCACCTGCTCTTTGCAGGCATTTGCCCTGTGCCTGGATGTAACAGGCTGCTCTGGGGGCAGGCCCCCTCACACTCAGACGATCTCATTTGCTGATGGGTGCCCCCTCCACGTGGGGAAACAAACAAACCAGCCTCCTTTTGGATCCTGCACGTTCCCCATCATCTCAAACACAGGGATAAAGATGCCATGTTAATGGATCAAGAGCCTGGAGAAGCCCGGAAGGGTTAGACGGGATGGTGATAGATCCGACATCCTGCTCACTTCCTGGCTCCAACCTTCTCCTCAGGTGGGAGTCTGTCTGTTCTCACTTGAGGCTACGGAAGATTAATGGCTTGTCATAAACTTCCCAAGTCTCAGTGAAGTGAGAGCAGGACACAGGCAATTAACTCACAACAGCTTGTCTACACTGTCATCGGGGAGCAATATGCAAGTTTTGGATGACTCTCGGTTGTGACTGCATCAGCGAATGTGAAGGGGAGCTGAGCTCTCCGACGGCAGGTCCCGAGTCCCCGCGGAACATTCACCTGCCTCACGCACCTGTCTCCCCGCAGCTCAGGCGCTAAGAGGCGCTCTGCCCCGGCCCGAGGGCAGCCCCCAGGGGCATAGCCTGCTGGTCACACACATGCTGCCGGGGCGCAGATACGGTTCCACTGAGGCTGCGACCTCCACAGCTTCCTTTATCAAGCCTTATGTCGTGCTGAGTCACTTTCGCCTGTCCTGATCCTCTAAGGAAAAGGAAAGCCAAGATACCCAAGCCCTGGAGACGCTCCTCTTTACGCATGTATGTAGACACGTGTGCAGAAAGGCTTGCTCCTTTTGTCAGTTATCAAGAATGAGATACCCCAGAACGTGCTGTGGAATCGTCTTCGCCTTTGTGGACGGCGGAGTGTGAGGCAGTGCCCCCTGCCTTGAGAGTTGCCCCACGAACATTTACGGGTTTCATCTCGATGAGGTTCAAACAAACTCCACAAGAGTGAGCCATCTTGGATCCCTCCAGACGCTGACATGCCCTGATGTTCGTTCTCTTGTTTGTGAGTTGATACAGGAGAGCAGTTTTGTGGGGTGGCTGCCATTCAGGAGACAGCCCCAGACCCCACATGTCAGCCAGTACTTTGTGCAAGCTCTCCATCAGTGGTTAAGCCCAAGGGTCAGCTGTGCTTGAAAGGGTATCACAGGAAGAGTGGACATGGGTTAGGGTTAGGTTTCCAAAGTGCCTCCGGGCATTGGGGGAGGGGCGCTGCAGCTCCAGACTCCCCGCTGTGCAGGTTCAGAAGTGTCCAGGAAAAAAGGTAAGTAGGTGCTATCAGACCTCGGGGGCAGACAGTGCAAGCTGGATGAGATTTGCCCACCTTAGTTGTCAATGGGCCTGGTCCTCCTGGGCCAAAGAGAAAGGGACTGAGTCACCGATGGTGCCATTGGCTCCTAGACAGATACTAAGGCTACTGATAGAAAGGCGGGGCCACAGCATGGGCCTTCCAGTGAGGCAGAAATAAGGGGAAGCAGGAATGGCATTAGTTCAGTATCACCTGGTCTGGCTACCTCTCTTCACACGGCAGGTTAAAGGCTTGATCCAGTTCCTAGCCAGGACCAAAGGGGACTTTGCAGAAGAATCACATGAGCTAATCAGTGCTGAAAGCAACGAGCATTTTCATCTGGAGTCTTTAAAGGGAGGCCATGTGACTCAGCCCAAGCCAGCCAAAGGGGAATGGGGGTGGGGGGAGGCAGGCACAAGGGAGGCACACTAGGGCACTCCACCGACCCCCCCACACACAATGGGGCCAGTGCCTCAAAACAGGATGTGGAAGGTCAGAAGAGGGATGAGCCTGGGCTTCCACCAGGGAGCCATGGGCAGGGCTGAGAAGAGATCACAGTGGTCTAGGGCCTTGGTGCATGGCTCGCTCAGCTCAGGCTGGACTCATGGGCCCATCTTCACCTCTTACATCAGGGCACCTCCGGGTGTTTTATAGTGAGGGGCAGGGTATTACTCTGATGGCTCTGGTTCATTTCCTGCTTCACAGGCAGGGAGGTGATGGGGACAGATCAGAAGGAGGTGAAGCAGGTGAAGGAGGTAGTGAAGAAGAGGGTCTCAGGACAGGGTGTGAACAGTCTGGGGTGGACTAAGAAAGGCCAAGTCAGAAAAACCAGAGGGAGGGCTCTCCAGACTACAAGGGACATAAATAGAGCTGGGAAAACATACCAGATGATCAAATCCAACCCCTCATTTTGTACATGGGGAAACTGAGGCCCAGAAAGGAGAAGTGATTTCCTTGAAGTCAAAGAGCGCACAAGAATCCCTGCTCAGGTGCTTTGACCCCAGGCCTGGCAGTCTTTATGCTGCCTGTTCTTGAGACAATCCCATTTCCTTACCCAGCATTGGCAGGAGACAGAAGGGCCTGGAAAGAAACGGAAACATGAGGGTGAAAGGAGAGAGAGAATATCATTCTGAGAGGAATCACTTTGCATTCAGTAAGTGGTAACCAGCTGTTTCCTGCCAGACACCTCTCCATGGAGCCTGTTTGCAGGCTGCCCCACAGGACTGGAGCCCAGCACTTCCTCCCAAGATTGCCCCGAGGGATGGGTGCCATTGTCACCTTGTCTAAAATAGCCTGATGTGCCTGCAATTGCTGAAGTGAAAATGCCATGTTCACAGCCCAGCTTCTCCTGTTGTGATAAATAGGATGTGCTCGAAATGGAGGATTTGGGAAGAAAATGTGTGCTTTGTCCCCAACTTGAAATGCCTTTAAGTTCCCAGCTTGCAACAATGATCAGTCCTTCACACTCATAGCCTTCACTTCACACTCATGCACACTCATACCCCATTGGTGGAACTGTCATCTGGGTCAAGAGTTCTGGGAAACAATTTAGAATTCCATGAGAAAAGCAGTGAAACCATTCACACCCCTTGATCCAGAAAGGCCCCTACTAGGAACATCCCTCACAGAGGTCCAAGGCAGAAAGAAAGGTTCCATGTAGGCCAGCATAATCCCAGCATATTGTTTGTGGTGGCACAAAAGTAGAACCACAGTGAGTGTCCATCGATGAGGTAACAGGTGATCAAACATGGGTGCCAACGTGAAGCATATCGTTGCACCATCAGGAAGGGAGGGAAAATGCATTCGTTGGGCACTTACTATGTGCCAGGCACTGGGCTAAGTGCTTTACAAGTGTCTGGTTTGATCCTGACAATAACCCTGGAAGGGAGGTGCTGCTGTTAGCATCCTCATTTTACAAATGAGGAAACTGAGGCAAACAGAGGTTAAGTGACTTGGCCAAGGCCAAACAGCTATTACAGATCTGAGGCCAGATTTGAATGCAGTTCTTCCTGACTCCAGGCCACTGCACCTCCTCGATACATCCCAGGAGACAGCCTTTGCCATCAGCTATGGAACCAAATCAGGCTGTGCCCCAGATTCCTCTGTAGACCGTTTGCTTGTGACTTGTTGGAGGCAGGACTTTTCTTTGTTGGCCTTTTGCATGCCTGGTGCTTAGCACGGTATTTGGCACGTAGTAGGCACTTCACAAATGTTAATTGACTATTAACTGAGGAAAAGCACATTTGTCAAGCCCTCGCCAGGTGCCAGGCACAGCACTGATACAAAGAATTCCGATAGAACTGGGAAGATTTGCAAGAACGGCTGCATCCCGGAAGGAAGCAGACAGAGGGCGTTGAGCTGCCTGAGGACTACTGGCAGTGACTACACAAAAAATGGAAGGTCGGTCCAGGTACAACGACCAAGCTCAGGCCTTCTTCTGGGGCCGGAGCGGGGATGCCCAAGGCCAATCTGGCGCACGTGCTCATAGATCGGAACAAACAGGAGAAACAGCTTCTATGAGGCTCGCGCTGCAGCAAGGCGGGGATGGAAACAGAAAACCCAGGCGCTCCGCTCTGAAAGAGCTCTGAAAGAGCTCTGAAAGAGTGGAGACCGCAGGACGAGACTTCAGACGAAAGTCAGACGGAGGGGTCCCAGGTCCGTTGGGGGGGCTGGTTTCACATAACTGCTTTTACTTTTTTTAAAGATTAACACCTTTTGGGTTTATATCACCTTCACCTGCAAATATAGTCCTCCATGTCCCCGACCCACACAGCCAGTCTCTGTCAGAAAGAATTAGTCTGAAGGCGTCTCTGCAGCAACACTGCCTCTGTACCCCGCCTCACCCCCAACCCCCGACCCCTCCCCCGCGGCTGCTGCCTTCTCTCTGGTTTCCATTCATATTTTTCTTCCTTATCACACAGTGATACTCCATCGCATGCTTCTGGACATTCCCCAATTCATGAGCATCTGCTTGGTTTCCAGTTCTTTGCTCCTACAAGAGTGCTGCTGGGCCTATTTGGGCATAGAAGTGGATTTCTTTCTACCTTTGACCTCCTTGAGCTGTGTGCTCAACTGTGGGATCTCTGGGCCAAAGGACATGGACCCTTCAGCCCTTGCTTTCCAGGGCAGTTACGTGCCACAGTGGACAGAGTGCTGGGCCTGGAGTCAGGAAGATCTGAGTTCAAATCTGACCTCAGACACTTACCAGCTGTGTGACCCTGGGCAAGTCACTTCACTCTGTTTGCCTCAGTTTCTTCATCTGTAAAATTATTTGGAGAAGGAAATGTATCTCTGCCAAGAAACCCCCAAATGGGGTCATGCAGAGTTGGACATGACTAAAACAACTGGACAATAACAATAGATTTCTTTCTAGAGTAGTTGGAACCATTTGCAATTCCACCAACAGTAGATGAGCATAACTGCCTTTCCACAAGCCCCCCCCATGTAGACTTTTTCTTGCTGACTTCCCCCTCCTCCCTTCCTTTTTACTGCTGAGGGCACCCCCCATTCTCCCAGGCCCCCAGGCTCAATAACCCCACCGGGGTCTTCCTGGACTCCTCACTCTATCTCACACCAGCCATCCTCCACTCAACCACCAAAGTGATTCTCCTAGTATAGGTCTGACCATGACAAGCCCCCCCCCACCCCCACACACACCTAATGAATCCCAGCAGTTCCCTGTGGGCTCCAGAACCAAATGCAAAATGCTCTGTTGGACCTTCAAAGCCCTCCCTGCCCTTCTTCCCTTTCCGGCCTTCTCACACTTCAGTCCAGGGACCCTGGCCTCCCAGCTGTTCCATGAATGAGAGCCTCCATCTCTTGGCTCTGGGCCTTCTCTCTGGCCACCCCCAGGCCTGGCCTCCTCCACTCTGACTGCTGACCTTTCTGGCTCTCTTTGCTCTCGGGATGGTGTCTTGACGTTTGAGCGACTTGGATTTAAGTGAGGCAGAGTTGCATGAGGTAGCCAGCCTCGTTCTCTCTTCCAGAGTCATTGATGGCGAGATGGTGGTTGGGAGGACTGACGATGGCTCGGGATGCAGTGCGTGACGGTGGCATCTGTGATGTCTGACCAAGCTCTAAGCGATCCCCAGTGCCTGCTTCTGCCGCCATTGTGGCTGTTGGAACACGCTGCTCTCATCCGCCCATTGCGCCAGAAAGCCTTCACTGCTTGGGGCAGACACCCCCTAACTCACTGGCGGGTTTGAGGCCTGTCAATCACCCTCAGCCTGGTTTAGCCTGCCTGCCCAGATGCTCTTCCTGGGGTGCAGCCACTGCACTTGTTCCAGCCTCTTGGAGTTGTGTCTAAAAGTCTGGTGTTAGACTCGCCTGGGGTGGGGCCGTGCTACAGCTTCAGCCCACTTGCCCCTGGCCAGCCAAGCATCTGGAACTGGCTTACTGTTGGCTCAACCAAAAACCCACATCTGCCAGCAGCTTCCCCAATCCCTCTGAAATCTACTGCTGCCTGTCTTTTAATTATTCCCTTTTTAGCCTGTGTGCAGCCTGCTTCTGTATATGTGTTTGCCTGCTGTCTCTTCCACTAGGTGTAGCTCCCTAAGAGCAGGGACTGTCTTCTGTCTCTTTTTGTATCCCCGGTGCCTGGCACATAGTAGAAGCTTAATAAATATTTACTGAATTGAATATCAAAAAGTTGGCAAATTCTAAGCAGGGCTATGTAGGGGAGCTCTTCAGACACCTCTGAGGCCTGAAGAACAGCCTTTGTCCAGCATCCAAACCAGAGGTGGAAAAACAGGCCAGCCCCACAGAATGTGGCCTGCCCTGGCCTCATTATGGCATGGGGGGCAGGCAGTGCTGGGTTCTTTCTGAACATTCTCCTCACTCTCAGCTCCTGCACTAGCTGGCTGCCTTCTCTGTCTCTGCCCTGGTGGGCATGAGGACCTGCTTTCCTGGCTCTTTCAATTTTACTCTGTGTGTGTGTGTGTGTGTGTGTTGGGGGGGAGAGGGGAATCTTGCATTCTTTGCACAAACAGCCAAGTTTCTCCAGAGCTGGTTTGGAACATCTGCCGTCAGTTCAGTGTGACCAGTCTTGGCCCTCAGCCTTTGGGCCTTCTCTTTTCCTTGGCTCCATTGCAGGAGAACAAAGGGAAGGAGAGGGGGCCAAAGATGGCCTGACCAGATGTGTGGCCAAGAGCCATCCGGGGATGCAGACTTTAGAGCTGACTGTCCACATGACCCCAGGGCCAGCAGGCAGGGGCCACAAGCAATGGTGAATAAACATGTATTAAGCACCCACTATGTGCCAGGCACTGAGATAAGGGGTGGGGGGAGGGAGAGCACATGTTGGGGGGGCCTAGGTAATGGGATTAAGTGACTTGCCCAGGGTCACATAGCTAGTGAGTGTTAGGTGTCTAAGGCTGGATTTGAACTCAAGTCCTCCTGAATCCAGCGACAGTGCTCTATCCACTGTACCACCTAGAGAGCACATTTCTATGGGAAGGCAAATACAAATTATAAATGAAGGAGAGATGGGAAAATGTAGCACGTGGATGGTAACAGAGGCTTCCAGACAGGTTTCCTCCAGCAGGCTCCTGTGAGGCTGGTGTGAAGGGGTGTGCTCTCCACACATGGAGTACAGCTTGAACAAAGACATGGCAAGTCAGCTGCTTGAGCTGGAAGATCGAGTGCATGAGGAAGTCCGTGTGCAAGGAGCCTGGAAAGGGTAGAGGAGCCACAGTATGGAGAGAATCAAAAGCCTAATGACAGGGTTGGGTTTTATCCTAGAGACAGGAGGGAGCCACAGAAGCTTCCTGAGCAGGAGAGTAACACGCGGCCCATGCTGTAAGGATAACATTCTGGCAGCTATGTGGAGCTTAGTAGGTGCTTAGCTCCTGCTTGTTCACTGACTGACTGATTGGCTGCCTGGAGGATGAATTGGGAAGAGGAGACCAGACAGAAAGCTATTGCAATAATCCAGGAGAGGCAGTAAGCACTTGGACTGGAGAGAAGAGAGTGGGAGGGAGAGAGGGGCAGAGGGCTGTGGGAGAGGAAAGGATGGATGTGAGAACTGTGGAGGCAGCATTGACAAGCTCTGGTTACTAGGTAGGTATGGGAGTGAAGATGCATGACCAAGACTAACCCTTCTCCTTGAGACCCAATGGGCAAAGCAGGACAAGCAGCCTAGGCAGGTAGGAGTCCGAGAATACAAGAAACCAGACAGATTGATGTCAAGTAAAGGCAGTGAAATCTTGACTTTGCCCACCCTGATGAGCTCACATAGACAAGTCTCTTTATGGAGTTCAATGGCACCTTGGATCTTGTAAAGGAGCTTCTATTGTGGACAGCTCCCTGACCTTCCAGGGCCTCTTGGATGGTAGAGGAAGGCATGTCTGCCTCCTTCTGACTAAGATGGGAAGTGGAATTTCTAGGAAGTGCACCACCACAAAACAGAAATCACTGCACCCAAGCAACTGCTGTCCTCAATGCACTCACCCAGTGCTGGCAACCGGAGCTCTCTGAGTGGGCCCTGGTGTCTACCTGTGCACACACAGGCATCCCAAGCTGGCCGAGTGCCAAATCCAGCCCACGTTTGCAAAGCTGATTTCTGCATCTGGAAGAACACAGCCTCAAAGAGCAAAAACTCAAGAGGGACTCGCTGGATTGAAGGTTCACTTTCCTGAGCCCTTCACCTTCGAGCCCTGACCCAGGAGCACAAGTTTTAGCTGAAAGGAAGAGCTCTTGAGGAAATTCTGAATGCATGAAGCTGGGAATTCACAATGGGAGCTTGCTGGAGCTCGCTACTGCAAACGTCACCACATTCTACCTACTTATTGTGATTAATCACAGTGATGTCACCAAGATGATGGAGCTCTGCCAAGGAGCCCTGTCCCAGCCCCTAGGTGATGTTGCTTTGATGCCTCACGGCAGGGCAGCAAACAGTGTTCTTACCCAGGTCAGGAGGTTGATACTTTCCTGTAGTTGATAGGAATGCCTCCCTGTTTCCATGCTCTCATGGTGACATCTTCTGTGCCTAGGAAGTTACATCGGGATTGGGCAGGAAACAAGCACCCTCTGGGAAAGAGGTGAAGTGGGACTTGGCCAGCACCCATCTCAGTCTAGATTCAGCTGCCACCGCTAACCAGTCCTCCTGCTGTACTCAACCCTTGGCTACAAAAGCATTCTGGAAGCAAGCTCTGCATTGCGCATTGGGAGTAGGTACTCCATTCAGTCTTATCTTCCTTTTCTAGGGGCATTGTCTTCTTGTGCTGCTGTCCTCCTCTGACCCTTCCTTTGCCCATCCACTCATCCAGTAGGTACTCTTTATTTTCATTTACATCTGTCCTGAAAGACTGGTTGTCTCCTGGAGCATTTCTCTAAATAGACTGAAACCTTTTAAGACTGAGGATCTCTCTCTCTCTCTCTCTCTCTCTCTCTCTCTCTCTCTCTCTCTCTCTCTCTCTCTCTCTCTCTCTCTCTTCCTCTCTCTCTCCTTTAAAACCTTGTCCATATAATGAGGAATACTGAAGTAGAGAACAAACCATTAGGCATTTCTGTTTCAATGACCAGATCAGATTGATCACAAGACTCAACTAATCAATCACCCAGAAATTGGCCACTGAGATGGTTTTGAAAAAAAAAATCAATGGAGAAACAGTCAATTAGTTATCACCATGTGGACTGACCCTCACCCTCTTATATTTTTCACCTCACTCATTTCTAAAATTTAAATGATCTGCTGCGTGGGCAGCATCTCAGTGTCACTGTTACAGAATTTTTCATATTTAATTCGACACTTATCAGGAGGTGAAAATGTACATGCCTGCTTGTCTGTCTGTCTGTCTTTCTACCTGCCTGCCTGTATCTCCGTTTATCAATCTGTTTATCTCTATCTATCCATATCTCTCTATCTGTAACTCTATCCCTCTGTGTGTGTTCAGTCACTTCAATCATGCCTGACTTTTCTACTTTTTTCATTATTTCCACTTGAATCTTTCAATTTTCCTGTCTGTGTCCTAGACATTGATCCTTGTGTGCTGTTTTCTTCAGAGCAGGATCGGGTAGAGCAATGAAAAAGTAAACCCATCCCTTGCCTTCTTGCCTTGGAAATACTTCCTGGGAGAACAAAACATATTAATGTGAACATACAACCACAAACACATAAATCAATTCACATGACCTCCGGTGGCCTTGGAGAACTAGGTCTGTGATGTAAAAGCATGTGTGAATTGAAGTGGTGCAGACTGATAGAGGGAAGCCTGAGCGTGGAAGTATCATTGAAGTAAAAAGGAATCCAGCCTAAGGTTTTGTCTTCCATGGAAAGGCATCATGGGGGTGTCAGAGGACTGAATTTAGAGGTAAGGGATACCTGAACTCCATCTGCAAGGTTCATATGCTCCCTAAGGGAGGATGGAGGAGGCACCCTCAGAGTCCCAGTTTCTGCATCTGCAGGGTGAGAGTCATGGTCCTCATGGTCCCAAGCTCTGAGTGCTGAGAGGGAGAGAGAGGGAGAGAGCTCATGGGGAGCTCTCTAATTCTGCCACGCAAATTGGAATCATGATGGTCCGTACTAAATGTCTGTTGACACCCATGTTCTTTCCACTCCCTTGGCCAGGGATTCAGCCAGCAAGTATTTCTGAGTGCCTCTCAAAAGTCTGGCTTAGGAGTCATGAGATTAACAGAGAACTGTAAGGTACGTTTCTTGCACACAAGTGCTTCAAATCTAGTGAGGGGTCAATCGACAAGCATTAAATGCCTACCATAGGCAAGGTGCAGCGTTGAATATTGGAAATAAAAATACAAACATGAGACAATCCTAACTTGCAAAGAACTTCCACACTGAGAAGACAGGTCCACACATACACAAACAATGAACAAATAGGAAAATGTACTTACATTTAAGGAAGTTAGGGAGAGATGGCATGAACAGCTGGAGGGAACAGGAAAGGCATCACAGAGCAGTTACTGCTTGAAGGAAAAGAAGGATTCTGTGAGGTAGAGCTAGGATGGAGCGGCTTCCAGCCATGTGGGCACAAAAGCTCAGTGACAGGAGGTGAAGCATTAGATATGAGGAGAAGAAGGAAGACCAGTTGGACCAAATTGAAAAGTTCAGGATAGGTAGGGATGTACAGTGAGGCTGCAAAGAGAACCTGGGGTCAGGCTGCAAAGAGCTTTAAAATCAAGTAAGCTTCCATTTCCTTCCTGAGGCAACGACTTACTAAGCTTACTAAGTTGGTGAGTGCCATGGCCAGATTTGTGCTTAAGGATAATAACTTGGGGGAGGAGTGAGGAGAGACTGGAGGCAGGGAGACCATGGAGGAGGCTACTGCAATCATCCAAGAGAGCCGTGGTGAGGGTCTGCGCTAAGTTGATGGTTCTGTAAGAAGAGAGGATACCAATGTGAATGATGCTGCTGATGTAGAAATGACAAGACACAGGGAGACTGAATCAACAGCGTGTCCCAGAGCTTGAACCCAGCAGTGGGAATACCAAAAGCCCTTGGAGAGAAAGGAAAGAGTCATTACAATTGGCTGGAGTTTTCCTGGGAGATTTCAGAGAGGAGGTGAGGCTGGAGCCAGGTTTTAAAGAATGAACAGAATTTGGACAAATGGAAAGTGGCTAGGAATCAGGAAGGGAAGGTGTCTTGTTGGGAATACCTCCTAAAGAAAAGGAATATTCAATAGACTGGCCTGGCTGGAAGGAAAGGTCGATTCTGGGAATGAAGGAACACAAGAATGACAGAGAAGAAATAACAAAAGGAGTATACAACTGCATCACGGACAATTCTCTTAAACGACCTGATAGTTTTAGTTTCGGCTAATTTGAGTTTTGGCAGCTAGGTGGCATCATAGTGGAGAGAGCACTGGACCTGGAGTTAGGAAGACTCATCTTCCTGAGTTCAAATCTGATGTCAGATACTTCCTAGTTGCATGACCCTGGACAAGTCACTTAACCCCATTTGCGTCAGTTTCCTTACCTATAAAATGAGCTGGAGAAAAAATAGTAAACCTCTCTGGTATCTCTGCCAAGAAAACCCCAAATGAGGTCACAAACAGTCAGACAACTGAAAGTGACTGAAAATTTGGGGTTTATTTCTTCTATCTTTGCATAAATGGACAGAGAATAAACATTTATTAAGTACTTATGGCATTGCCAGACACTGTGCTAAGAGCTGAGGATACAATAAATAAAAATACAGTCCCTGCCCTCAGTGAGTTGACAGTCTAACAGAGGAGACCAGACACAAAAGGAGGCAGGAAAGCATGGGGTAGGGCACCAGGAGGCACCTGGCATAGAGGCTTTTGTTCCATGAGATTGAAAACGGGCAGAGCAGCAGACGTGGAGTGGAGTGACCCAGCTCAGCTTTTTATAAAGGAAGGCGTGGGGGGTGTCTGGTACTCCATCCTCCAGCCCCGTTCTGGGGAGTTGAAACCAGGCATGTTAGCAGATGCAAAGTGGAAAGAAGATGGATACTTACATACCAGACACACAGGAGTAAAATGAAATGGTTCCCACCTCCGAAGACCTGGCAGTGTAGCTGGGAAAATATCCTGTACACATATAAATACCAACACAGCATACCCTGAATAAAGTCAAGGGGGGATTTGTTTGCTGTTGTTGGAGGTGGGAAGAATGAGCAGCTGAGGAATGAGGAAAGGCTTGATGGGGAAGAGGACGAAGGAATTGGCTACTGCACATCTGACCGTTTCTCACCCCAGGAGATCTGGGATCAAGATCAACCACCAATTGGATTAATAAGCAACTGGATGAGAAGATGAAAAAGCTGAGCTTGCAGGTATGAACAAGTCAGCTGTGTTGACATCTTGACTCTGCTTGAAAGAAGGCAATAATACAGCAAGTCCCGCCAGCAGTTAACAGAAGCTTTCCATCTCAAAGACTTGGTCTGCGCACATCTGTCCACATCTGTCCTTGCCAGATGCGAAAGGGCGTCCTGACCCTCCAGTATCCAAGTGAGCCTGGTGGTGTCAGCACTGGGGATGACAGGGAGATGATCTGGCCCCATGCTGCCTTTGATGAGCCCCGAGAAGCTCCTGTTCCCTTGACTGCTGTGCCACAGGGCTGGCTAATCTGGTACAGGTAGCCATGACGGCTTGAAGGCGTCAAGGGCATCCAGGATGAAGCAGCCAAAGCTGACCTTGGCACTCACAATGCTTACAGGAAGGGCTAGGGGGCCCTTTGGCACCTTGTCTGCAATGCCAGCATACACATGGTGCCTCTCAACCTGTCATACTGACGATGGTGCCAGGTTTTCTCTACATCCTTCCAGCTGCCGTGCTCAGGCAACCAGGTCAAAGTGCCCTTTGCACCTCCTTGACTACACCACTTTTCTTTTGTCCCATACCAACCATGACTCTTTGATGCCTGGTGACCCATAATTGGAGGCACCACACCGCTGAAGGCGACTGTGTCTCAAGAGCATATTTTATGATAAAGTGAAAACTGGGTGCCATAGTGGATAGATTGCCAGTTCTGGAGTCAGGAAGACCTGAGTTCAAATCTGGCTTTCGATAATTCCTAACTGGGTGACCCTGGGAAAGTCATTTAATCTCTGTTTGCCTCAGTTTCCTTATCCATAAAATGAGGATAATAATAGTACCTACCTCCTAGTGCTGGTATGAGGACTGAATGAGATAACTGTCAAGCCCTTAGCACAGTGATGATGAGGAAGATGTATTATCTACATACATCACTTGGCATATAATTGCGAACATTTATTGAAAATAAGATGTGGAGGGGCAGAACCAAGATGGCAGAGTAAAGGCAGGGATTCACCTGATCTCTCCCCCTAAACCCCTCCAAATAGCTTTAAAAGATGAGTCTAAACAAATTCTAGAGGAGAAGAACCCACAAAAAGATGGAGTGAAACAAATTTCTAGCCCAAGATGACTTGGAAGTTCGGCAGGAAATGTCTGTCACCAGGGTGAGAGGAGCACAGTCCAGCACAGGACATACCAGCACAGACCAGACGCCAGCAAACCAGAAGCAGGCTTCAGGGTGACTGAATCACTGGCAGCAGTGGCAATTTACAGACCTCTCAGCCCACAGATGCCAAAGACAACTTAGAAGGTCAGCAGGAAAGGTCTGTTGTACCTGGGTGAGAGTGGATCACAGTCCAGTGCAGGCTGAGCACCAGCAAAGCAGGAGCAGGCCCTGGGAGCCACTAAATCAGCAGCATTAGTGGCTGCTTCTGGAGCTCTCAGCCCACAGATGGTAACGAGGTCAAACAACTGGTCAGAAGGAGATTGCAGGGGTCTTTTTGCTAGTACTGAGGCACTACTCTGTTGCTTTGCTCATACTTGGATCCAGGTCCTGGGTGGTAGGTCTGGGGTGAGGAGAAGCAGTAGCATAGCAGAGCTTGTGGTTACAGTGTAGGGGGAACCCTCATCACAGTCCCAGGGCAGAAAAGAGTGCTTGTGGTCACTCACAGACCAGAGCATAGGCCAGGAGAATAGTAAACACACCTCTCCTTAGATCATAGAACCTTCAAAGAACTGAAAACTTGCAGGTCCCTAGAAGTATCTGAAAACAGCTACACAAAACCCCTGAAATTTGGGACAGTGCCTACAGCAAAGCCCTACTTTAACAAACTGTTAAAAATCAAGTAATAGGCTGGGAAAATGAGCAAATGATGGGAAAAAACTCTGACTGTAGAAAGTTACTGTGGTGACAAGGAAAATCAAAACACACACTCAGAAGACAATAAAGCCAAAGCTTCTACATCCAAAGTCTCCAAGAAATATGAATTGGTCTCAGGCCATGGAAGAGCTCAAAAATGATTTTGAAAATCAAGTAAGAGAATTAGAGGAAAAATTGGAAAAAGATATGAGAGTGATACAAGAAAATCATGAAAAACAAGTCAACAGCTTGGTAAAGGAGACACACACAAAAAAATACTGAAGAAAATGACACCTTAAAAACAGACCAGGCCAGATGATAAAAGAGATCCAAAAAGTGAGGAGAAGAATGCCTTAAAAAGCAGAACTGGCCAAAAAAAGGAGGTCCAAAAGCTCACTGAAGAAAATAATCCCTTAAAAATTGGAATGGAGCCAATGGAAGCTAATGTCTTTATGAGAAATCAAAAAAAACAATAAAACAAAATCAAAGGAATGAAAAATAGAAGACAATGTGAAATATCTCATTGAAAAAACAGCTGACCTGGAAAATAGACACAAGAGCTAATTTTAAAATGATTGGCCTGCCTGAAAGCCATGATGAAAAAAAGAGCCTAGACATCATCTTTAAAGAAATTATCAAGGAAAACTGCCCTGATATCCTAGAATCAGAGGGTAAAATAGAAATTGAATGAATCCACTGATCACCTCCTGAAAGAGACCTCAAAAGGAAAACTCCTGTGAATATTATAGCCAAATTCCAGAATTCCTAGGTCAAGAAGAAAAAATACTGTAAGCAGCCAGAAAGGAACTATTCAAGTATGGCAGAGCCACAGTCAGGATAACACAAGATTTAGCAGCTTCTACATTAAAAGATCAGAGGGCTTGGAATGTGATATTCCAGGGGGCAAAGGAGCTAGTATTACAACCAGGAATCACCTACGCAACAAAACTGAGGGGCAAAAAAAGGCATTCAATAAGATAGAAGAATTTCAAGCATTCTTGAGAGGAGACCAGAACTGAATAGAAAATTTGACTTTCATATACAAGACTCAAGAACAAAAAGGTAAATAGGAATGAGAAATCATAAGGGACTTAATAAGGTTGAAGTGTTTATGTTCCTACATGGGGAAATGATATTTGTAACTCATAAAATCTTTGTCATTTTTTGGGTAGTTAGAAGGCACATATATAGACAGAGGGTGCAGTGGATAGAGCACCAGCCCTGAAGTCAGGAAGACCTGAGTTCAAATGCAGCCTCAGACCAAACACTTGACACTTACTAGCTGTGTGACCCTGGGCAAGTCACTTAACCCCAACTGCCTTTTTAAAAAGACAGAGGGCACAGGTATGAGTTGAAGATGAAGGGATGATATCTAAAAAATTAAGGAGTGAGAGAGGAATGTACTGGGAGAAAGAGAAAGAGAGGTAGAATGGGGTAAATCATCTCACATAAAAGAGCTAAGAAAAAGCTTTTACAGTGGAGGGGAAAGGGGGGGAGGTGAGGGGAAGTGAGTGAACTTACTCTCATCAGAATTGGCTCAAAGAAGGAATAAGATGCTCAATTCAGTATAGAAATCTCTCTTAACCTACAGGAAAGTAGGAGGGAAGGGGATTAGAGAAGGGGAGGTGATAGAAGAAGGGCAGATTAGGGGAGGGTATAGTGAGAAGCAAAACACTTTTGAATAGGGACAGGGTGAAAGGAGAGAGAGAATAGAATAAACGGGGGGGTAGGATGGAGGGAAATATATTTATCAATAGTAACTGTGAAAAAATTTTTGAAGCAAGTTTCTCTGAGAGAGGCCTCATTTCTCAAACATATAGAGAATTGAATCAAATTTATAAAAATAAGTCATTCCCAGTTGATAAATGATCAAAAGATGATCAGTTTTCAGATGAAGTAGTCAAAATTATCCATAACTATATGGAAAAATATTCTAACTCACTATTAGTTGGAGAAATGCAAATTAAAACAATTTTGAGGTACTACCTCATACCTATTAGATTGTCCAATAGGACAGCAAAGGTAAATCACAAATGTTGGAGGGATGTGGGGGAAAATGGGTTAATGCATTGTTGGTGGAGTTGTGAACTGATTCAACCATTCTGTAGAGCAATTTGGAACCATGTTCAAAGGGCTATGAAATCATGTATATCCTTTGAGCTAGCAATAGCACTACTAGGTCTGTATCCCAAATGAGATGACAAAAAAGGAAAATGTATGTACAACAATATTTATAGCAGCTCTTTTCTGGGGGCAAGTAATTAGGAATTGAGGGGGTGCCCATCAATTGGGGAATAGCTGAACTAATTCTAGCATGTGATTATGATGGAATATTATTGTACTATAGGAAATGATGAGCATGATACACTCAGAGAAACCTGGAAAGACTTATATGAGTTGATTCAAAGTGAAATGTACTGTGTACAAAGTAACAGCAATATTGTAGGATTATCAGCTGTAAATGACTTAGCTATTCTCAGCAATATGATCCAAGATAACTTTGAAGGACTTAGAGTGCTATCCCTCCTCAAAGAAAGAACTGATGATGTCTGAATGCGGATTGAAGCATACTTTTTTAAATCTATTTTTTGAGTTTTTTGTCTATGTTTTCTTTCATAACATGACTATTATGGAAGTGTTTTGCATGACTACACATACATAACCTATATAAAACTGCTTGTCTTCTCAATAGGGGTGGGGAGGAAGGGAGAGAATTTGGAACTCAAAGTTTTAAAAACAAGTGTTAAAACTTGTTTTTACATGTGACCAGGGAAAAATAAAAAAGAAAGGAAGAAAGAAAGGAAGAAAGGAAGAAAGAAAGAAAGAAAGAAAGAAAGGAAGAAAGAAAGAAAGAAAGAAAGAAAGAAAGAAAGAAAGAAAGAAAGAAAGAAAGAAAGAAAGAAAGAAAGAAAGAAAGAAAGAAAGAAGGGAAGAAAGAAAGAGATGTAGTCATGTATGATTGCTTGCCATCTCAGAGAGGGGGAAAGGGAGGGAAAGAGGGAGGGATGGAGAGAATTTGGAACTCAAAACTTAAAAGAAAAGTTAAAAAATTTTAGTATGTAATTGGGTAAAATAATATAAAAATATAAATTAAAAACTAAAAAAAATAAAGTAAAAACAAAGTCAAAAAAAGAAAATGTATGGTAGGTTTTTTTTCCTCTTACTAATTTGAAATCATGAAAGGAAAGGTAGTCTAGGGACTAGAGAGCAAACCTCATAGTCAGGAGGATCTGGGTTGGAGACCTACCACCCACGCATGCTGGTTGGGTGAGACAGCTTTGCTTCTCAACTCCTCAGGCAACATTTCAAGACAGAAAGTCACAAACAGCCGTCTTCTGCATTGTTGACTGTGTGACTATCGAAAAATAGCCAAGGGGGAGACAGAAGAGAGTGAATGGGTTTGGGAAACTTGCATTTGTCTGATCTTTTAGGAGATGACTCTCTTCTGATCCCCTTGGTCCTCAGGCTTTTAACTCTCTGAATCTGGGCTCATGGTGACAGACTCAGTATTGATGGAGCATCACCTGTGACCACCCACACCCTCTTTTCTGCTCCAGCTTTAGGAACCCCTCTCTGCTATTGTATTCTGGAAATAGCCCTTGAAGAGTGTTCTGAGTCAGAGGAGGGTAGACAAAGGATCCTAATGATCTATTGAAATAGATGCCAGGAAGAAATAGGGCACACATATCCCTGCCCCCCTTTTCCCTAGGACCCCCTCCCACCACTACGCAGCTACTCACAAATTAAGGGTGAGAGAAAAGAAGCAAAACCTGTCATTGGAATCCTATCTGCCCGGAGAAGACATGTAAGACATTTGCGCTCTCCCTCTCCCTCTCCTCTCTGTACTGTGTGCATCTCTACTTCTCTCTGCCCGTCTCTGTCCCTCTTTCTCTGTGTGTCTGTCTCTCTTTGGTTTTCTCTATTCAGTTGTTTCTCTCTACCTCTCTGTCTCTCGCTTACTCCCTAGCTCTCTCTCTTGAATGAAGAAAAGACTTGTCCAGCATTATTTACAAATCACCCGACCTCTCAAGATGTCTTCCATCTTCCAACTCAGATGTTCTCATAATTCTGACATGGATAGGACTCTTCTAGAGGGTAACAATACGATAGCAGGAAGGAAGCTGAGGGAGGTGGGCTGAGCCTTTGGGGAAGCATAGCAGACATGGGAGAATCACAGTAACCCGGAGGCTGGGGGCTTGTGAACCTGCAATCCAAGGTGGAGATAGGGGATGAGAGTTACTGGGGGCTTGGAGTGAAGCGGGAAGCAGAGAAAACAGGTAGGGCTGCTGTGGAGCTGACAGGATCGAGGTCTCAGAGGCCCCATACCTGAGTGAGAATCTTCTGTACCAGCCGAGACAAAGAGGCGTCCCCGCTTCTACCTGCAGCCTCTAGAGAGGGGAGCTCATGGTCTCCGGGCAGGCAATCAGACCCTTCCATGGCTCTCCTTGTTAGGAAGCCTTTCCTTATAGGGGTCCCAAATCCCCTGCTCTCCTCCCCCTCCCCAATTGCTCCTTGTTCTGCCCTCTGTGGCCTGGCAGAACGAGGCTAATCCCCCGTTGATGTGACAGCCCCTCAATTACTTGGTGACGGCTGTCGTGTTTCCAGTACATTTTTCCTGCTGAGGTTAAACAGGTCTGAGCTAGTCAAAAAGCAAGTTAATGGTGAGAAGCCAAGCTGAATTGGGGGCATGAGAAGAAATCAGGTGGAACAGAGAAGCCTAGGAGGGCTTTGAGGGTGCTCTCCTGGCCTTGAGCTGAGGAGCTGGGAAATGCTGGCCAGGACTCCCCTAGAAGAGCAGCAGAAAGAGGAATCATGGAAAGGGGTCGTCAGGGAATGGTAGCAGGCCAGTCCTTACCACTGTCTGGCCTCAGGCAGGCATTGCGGAGATTAACTACCTGCTATCCTGCTCTGAAAACTTGTCTGGTGAAAAATCAGATAATTTTCTAAGATCACTACACCTATGAAAAAACAAAATGAACCCCCAAAAAGCATCTCTTTTGTGCTGTAGGGGTCTGGGGAGAATTCCACTCTGTTCCCTTGCCCTGTTTAGTCTACACTGCTCCATTTTAGAGAGGGATAGAGATGCCCTCAAAACTGACCTACTGCTAATAGATGCAGAGTGTCTCCAGGCCAAGCTTCTCCCAAGACACTCAGAGCAGAGGGGAGGCAGCCGACCCATCTTCGAGTGTTCTCCCACAGAACCCACACCAGGAATGTCATGGGCAGCCTTGGAGCTGCCTGGCTGCTAGTGGTGGATCTCAGCCTGATGACAGTGAGCCTGGCCTTGTCCTTCATCTGAGTAGCTGATGCTGTTGAGGCCCCCCAAGGTTCTTTCATTAATATTCATATTGTTCCTAAACAGCCCCTGACTCTGTTGCCTCCAGAAAGCAGCAGGGGTGTGGGTGTCATGGGCAAGGAGCTTCAGTATGCCTAGAAGTTACTGTCTAACCTCAGACACACCACACACACACACACACACACACACACACACCAGTATTCCAGGTAGGCAACAGTTTCTTCTTTCTGGCTTCTGGGGATGGGGGAGGTGACCACATGAGCACAGCTTTGGCTGTTCCCAGTTCAAAGTAAGACAAGCTCCCACTGGGATCCTATAGAGACCCTTGGGGAATTCTAGACCATCCACCTGCCCTGATGCCAAGTCCTGGAGCCAGCCAGATTGGGCTCCAGGAAGCTGATGATTAAATTTTCAGTTTGAGCATTTATACCTCAGAAATCAGTAAACCCTAAAAAGGGGCTTAATTTATTATTTTGTGGATTGTCCAGACTTAAGAAAATAGGGGGAAATGTTAACAGTGAAGATCCAACTTAAAAGTGGGTTTTGCCTCCACTTTCCTCCGAAGAGACAGTTGTGAACCATTTCCCCACACACGCCTGCCTGACTCCTCCAGAATGTTGGCTAAGCTCCAGCCTCTCAGCACCTGTTGGGGACTCCCCACAAAAGATGACCCCAGGTGCTGCTCCAGCAGCTCACCCTGTCCTGGCCATGGACAACCCCTCCCCACTCCAGTCATCAGCACTGTCCCTCTTCGTCAGTGCTTCTGGGCAGGTGGCTGTCACCAGTCTCTGGCTGATCCACAACATATTCCAGGCTCCCGGAATATCGCACCTGCCCCAAAGACCTGCCTTGTCCTTCCTAGGACATAGGAAAGAGCCCTACCTCGCCCTTAGCCAACCTTCTCTCTAATCTTCTGAATATCTCTGTGTTAAGACCCAAGGAACATCCTCAGGGGCCCTCCTGTTGGACCCAGGGGGGCAGAGGAAGGACAATCAGAGCCTGCTCAAATTGGGCAGAGCCCTTTGACTGCTTCTAACAAAGCGAGTAGGGATAGGATCCGAGGGGGCTCAACACTGAGTCACTGAGCATTGCTTTTGACTGGGTGAGTCACCTCCTGTCCTCCACTGAGGACGGCACAGGATGGCTAGAAGTCTTGACTGGTCTGTCAAACCCACTCTTCCACAGCCCCTCCCCCAGGGCCATTTCCTGGCTCCAGGGCTTACATTCTATCCCCTTGGCCATTTAGCTGCCCCATGTTCAGGATGACCTGAGTTCAAATCTTTCCCCAGATGCTTATCGGCTGTGTGATCACAGGCAAGTCATCTGGGCCTCAGTTGCCTAATCTTTAAAATGGAGCTAACAATAGCTAGGTACCCCGTATTGTTATGAAGCCATGCTGAGGTGTTGCATATCAAGTGCTTTTCAAAGTGTGCAGTGCTGTGGCCGATGCTGGCCCTTGTTATTATTATTCAGGCTTGGTAGAGCTGCATGTAATTGCCTTTCTTTCATTCCACTTCTGAACCTTTCTCTCTCCTCCAGGGCTCTTGGTGGATGGATTGATGATGGCTAAATGGTTTTACTCCAAAGAATTATATACAAGGGAGTCAACTAAATTAATTGAGAAAGCTGTGGATTTTAGGCCATCTGTTTCTGAACAGTCTTCAGGCTACAGCCATGGCAGCCAACTGACTGGTTTTTATTTACTCCATTTCTTAAACAGCAAGCAATCAATCTGATTTGCTGAATATGGTGGGAAAATGTAAAATGTAATGGGAAACTGAATGAAGACAAATTTCTTGGTTGCAAAGGAGTTCTCTGTTTCAGGCACTCCACGATCACCATTAATTAACCCAAGGGAAGCTGACCATGTCAACCAACAGCTGACACCAAGTATTGACCAATCAAAGTCCCCCCCTCCCAAAAGAGGACTAGAGCCTTCTTGACTCGTCTACACTGATGGACAAAGGTGAGGTGACTGGGGCATCTGCTGCCCTAGTCAGTCTTCTGGCTCACTGACTGCACAAGCCCCCTGCTCCCCCAAATAGGATTCTTCAGCCTTGCTGTTCCTTGCTCTGGGGTCTGCTTTCCTCTGTTTATCTGTGATGTCCTGCTACCTCCTGCAGTTATGCCTCTTAACCCGGGGGAGGAGGGGAGGAGGCACGCTGGGACAGACACTTATCCCAGTCGTGCATCATGAGCTTGGACTAATCCTGCTGCTCTCCCCACATGACTGAACTCAAATGGGACAGAAGCCCCGGGGCCCATGGCACACATTTCCTGGGGGACATTGGTGATAGTCCTTTCTCCTTGTAAGCCCATGATTCTCAGATCACTGGTGAGGGGGAACCTCTTGGCTCTGAAGGCAACTCAACCCACCCTTCCACGACTCCTTCTATCAAGGCTAAAATCTACCTCTCAGCACTCACACCAAAGATTCCTTCTGGGCCAAGAAGAACAGATCAAGATGCTTTTACTCATGGAGTCTTTCAAATAGTTGGAGGCAGCACTCATGTCCCCTCCCCCTCTCCAAGTCTCCCAGCTGAACATCCCCCTTGCCTTCAACCCATCCCAGCATTCCCACCACACTGGGACCCCCTTGATGGAGAAGCTTAACCTGCATCCTGTCTAAGAGGTGGTGCCCAGGACTGAACACAGCTCTCCAGAGGGGATGTGACCAAGACAGCCCCTTGGACCCGCTGACTCCCATGACGCCTTTCTTAACATAGCTAATGGAAGTGTTTGGTTTAAGGTATTTTGGGGGTGGGGGCTGACATGTTGATCTTGATTTTAATTCCTGGCAGAATCTACTTACATCTGTGATGTAAAAATAAAGAGATGATGGGAGAATACGTGGAAATAGAATCTGCAACCACGAAAAACTGGCATGGGGCCATCATAAGCAGGTACCACCTAATTTTATGTTTTAACAAACTAATCCACAAACATTTATTAAAGTGCCTACTGTGTGCCAGGCACTGTGCTAAGTGCTGGGGATACAAAGAGACAAAAGGCAGCCTCTGCCCTGTTGAGGTTGTTTCGTGCTCTTGCTAGAGCTGCAGTTGCTGCTGTTGTATGCGGCTCCTGGTGTTGCTGCTGCTGTTGCTGCTTTCCAGCACTGTTGTCACAGTCCTGGGGGCCAAAGCAGAGTCATGGCAGGATTTCTCTTTAGCGCAGATGGGATGATAACAACTGGCAAGAAAGAGGACAACAATGCTCAATTCCCATTTGGTCAGTGACTCAGTCAACATGAATTTATGAAGCACTGATTTGGTACCAGGAACCATGGCAAGTGTTGTTCTCTCAGCCACAGGGAACAGCTTTACACCAAAAAAAATAAAATAAAATAAAGTGATTGACAGGGAGTTGACACCCCAGGAGAGAAGACAGGAAGAGAGAGTGTTGAGCTGCCCTGGATGAATTCAAGTCACCTGATCCAGGTTGGCTCCACCATCAAGTCTTCAAAAAGCTCGAAGGTGTGACTGCTGAGCTACCATCATTACTAATGGGAAGATTGTGGAAAATGGAAGAGCTACCCCAAGACTGGAGAAAGGCAAATGTCCCCATGATCCCTCAGGGGGGTAAGAACAGAGTCTACAAAGTATAGGCCAGTAAGCTTGACTTTTATTTCTAAGAATATTATAGAATCGATGATTAAAGAGGTGGTTGGCAAAGACTGAAAAGGAAGGGATTATAAACAGCCAACATGCCTTCATTTAGATTAACCATGCCTAATATGATTTTTTTAAAAAGGGAAATTTTGGATGTTGGAGGGAATGTGGGAAATGTTGGAAAGCTAGGACACTAATGCACTATTGGTGGAGCAATTTGGAACTATGCCCAAAGGGCTCTGATCCATCAATGCCCCTGCTAAGTCTACAATCCAAAGAAATCCCAGAAAAGGGAAAATAACTGATTTGTACAAAAATATTTATAGCAGCTCTTTTTGTGACGGCTAAGAATTAGAAAGTAAGTGGATGCCCATCAACTGGGGAATGGCTGAACAAGTTGTAGTATATTATTGTGATCTAATGTTATTGTGCTATAAGAAATGACAAGCAGGGTGATTTCAGAAGAAAACTGGAAAGACTTACATGAACTGATGCAAAGTGAAGTGCGCAGAGCCAGAACAATAGTGCACACAGAAACAGCAACAATACAATGAAGACCTGTGAATAACTTCTTCTCAGCAATGCAAAAATCCAAGACAATCCCAAAGGACTCGATGAAAAATGCTATCTGCCTCCACAGAAAGAACTGATGTCATCTGAATGCAGACTGAAGCAGGCTATTTTTCATTTTCCTTCCTTCTTTTTTTTTATTTGAGTTTTCTTATACAACAAAATGCCTAAAATGGAAATGTTTTCCATGATGCACATGTATAATCTATATATGATTGCTGACCCTCTTAGGGTGAATGGAGGAGGGGGAGGGATAAAATTTGGAACTCAAAACTTAAAAAAAAAACCAAATGTTAAGAAAATTGTTTTTACATTTAATTGGGGAAAAAATAAAATATTATTTTAAAAATCAAGCCATGCCAGACCAACTTCATTGCTTTTTTGAACAGAATTACTTGTGTAAGACAGTTGTGCCCACATGGGTATGGCCTCCTGAGTGGTGTGGGTGTTTCTTACTTGAGTCCTGGCCCACCTCTGTGAAGAGAGGAGTCCAGGCTGTGCCCACACTGGCAGCTTGCTCGCTGGTGGTGGGGAGGTGATAGGCAAGGTCCCAGGAGCTCTGCCCAAGCCAAGTGCTCTTTTTTCTAGGCAAGGGAGTATCAAGCTAAAATTATTTCTTTCTGTCCTCTGAAAATGTTTGTCTAACCTGGGAGCACAGTCTGGTCAAGAAGGAAAACCACTTCCCTAGTCACTGGTCCCAGGGAGAGCAGCCTTACGTTGCTGGCTTGGCATCAAATGCAGCTCTACAGAAGACCAACACAAACTGGGTGGCAGATCCATGTACCCAAGTAAACAGTAAGACATCCAAGTTACGTGGCCCAGAATGTACTGAAGGGGGTCTGGTGGTTGTTCAGTAACGTCTGACTATTCACAATACTGCCAACCACAGCACACCAGCCCCTCAATGGGAGGGGTCACACATGTTCGTATGGTCCATGGGGTTTTCTTGGCAAAGATACTGGAGGGGTTTGCTGTTTCCTTCTCCAGTGGATTAAGGCAAACAGAGGTGAAGTGACTTGCCCAGGTCACACAGCTAGTGAATGTCTGAAGCCAGATTTGAACACAGGTCTTCCTGACTCCAGGCCCAGTGTTCTACCCACTGTACCACCTAGCTGCAATCTAGTGATCCAGGAGGGGATGCCAAAGGAAACACAAGTGTAAATGATCCATTTAGCTACAAGTGAGATGGTATCTTAGCTCAAACAAGGAGGGAAAGTATACTTTCACCGAGAGGATGTACATTCTAGCAGTCTCTAGAATTTCAAGCAGCTCCAGAGACATAATGGGACTGGCTTCCCACAACCACCTGCTAGTCCAATATCTTTCTCTGTCCCTCCTGGAGTGTCCTTTGTCCACATGACTTTCCTAAGAGCATCTCTAAAGAATGCCTCAACTCTAATAGGAAATTTTCCCTGCTCCAAAGGGGAATGAGCTGTCTTGGGATATGTTCCTTGTTGGCTGTCTTCTGGAAGCGGTTGGTATGGCCCCTGAAGTCCTTCCCAACCCTCCAATTCTGTGATTTCACCATTAGAGCTCTCACACAATTGGGACTCTTCAGACAAGATTGGGCTTCTGATGCCTCTCTTAAGAGAAGAAGAGGACAAAAAGATAAAGAAGTCTGGAGGAATTTAAGTAAGGAAGGGGGAAAGGACCATTTACAATTCAGATAACAGATTTGACACCAGGGCCATGGAGAGGGAGATTGTGAGACTGAAAATTAATCAAGTTCAGACAATGACAAGACTTCAGACACCATAGAGAGAAGCATTGTAAACCATGGGAGGTATCCATCTTCTTGTTTCAAAGACAATGGCCTCTCCATCACCTCTGTGTTAAGAGCAAACGCCATCCAGAGAACCATCTGCCTAATTGTGCCCAGCATATGACTGATGGGAAAATGCTGTTCTGGCCAAGTGTGGCGTGAACCAATTACTGCCTCCAATTGTTGTTTTTTTTTTCCCGCTTTTCTTAAATTATTAAATGAACAATTATCAGATACTAGGGAGGGAGGGCCAGTGCATCCAATCCACTGGAAGTAGTGGAGACAGTGGGCAAGAAGAAGCAATAGCCTCTCTCCAGATACTTGTGTGGAATGAGGGGGCATCATCAGCTCTGTTAAGGTCCCTTTGAGGCTATCACTTGCTGAGCCAATTACAGCAGCCAGCTTCCCCTGTTGCTCATGGAAATGAAGTCTTGGAGAAAGCTGAGACCTTTGGAGTTACTGGTGACAATGGGTCATCGGTTTGATTCCCACAGAATTTCCTTTGGATTGATTGCTTCCCCGTGTGGGGTGGCTGGAGAAGGCTGGCAAACCTGGCTAATTGCTGCATTTCAGTGAGAGCAGCAGAATGTGAGAGACTGGGAAATGCTCTGGCCCCCCAGGGGCTTGTATTACTGCAGTCAGTTAGCTAAATAAACGTGTAATCTGGAAGTGCTGGCAGGAATTACCTATTTCACAGCCGGCTCCAGTTCACAGAAGGAATCATGAATGCACAAAGAGACTTTTTTTTGTAGTTCCATCAATTGAAAGCAAATTGATGAAACAGCTTCTCCAGCTCATTAATTAAGTGAGCTGACCCCTGAAGGTCAGTGCAGAACAGCTGGAAGTGGGATGCCAGCAGGCTCTGTGCCACAGAGCTGGGCATCAAAGGACCTACCTTGGAATCTCTGCACTGTTGCTTTCTGTCTGTGTGTGACCTTGATGGATTCAATCCCTGATCCTCCCTGGCTCTCAGTCTCCCTCTCCATCCAAAGAGGGGAAGGCAAAGGAGCCCCCTTTTCTCCAGCCTGTAGCTTCTAATCCTAGGATTCAAAGGAAGGCTGGACTCTAACAAGGTTTTATCAGCTGAGCCAAGCAGGGCGAAGGGGGTGCTCATAGGGCACCCCAAAGGAGCCAGAGCTGTGGGTCAGCACATGGAGTTCAGGCACAGACAACATGGCAATAAAAAGCCTTCATTTGTCTGATGAAACTCATGTGAGGAAAATAAAGCATTGTTCAGGGACTGGACCACTTATTTTTGTACTTCTATTAATTTATTTTGATTTATCAACAATCACTTCCATAAGCTTTTGAGTTTTAAATTTTTCTCCTCCTCTCTCCCCAAGACAGCATGCAATCTGATACAGGTTATATATATATATACACACACACATATATATATGTATATATATATATATATATATATATATATATATATAAATATGCATTGCTATTAAACTTATTTTCCCATTAGTAATGTTGTAAGGAAGAATTAGAACCAATAGAAGGAACCACAAGAAAGAGAAAACAAAACAAAACAAAAGAAAAAAATAGCAAATAGTATACTTCGATCTGCATTCAAACTCCATAGTTCTTTCTTTGGATGTGGATAGCACTTTCCATCATGAGACTTTTGGAAATGTCTTAGATCCTTGCATCGCAGAGAAGGGCTAAGTCTATCAAAGTCAGTACTCACGCAATGTTCTTCTGGTTCTGCTCACTTCACTTTGCATCAATCCATACAAGTCTTTCCAGATTTTGCTGAAGTCAGCCTGCTCATCATTTCTTACAGCCCAGTAGTATTCCATTACATTCATATATCACAACTTGTTTATCCATTCCCCAATTGATGGGCATTCCCTTAATCTCCAATTCTTTGCCACCACAAAAAGAGCTGCTGTGAATATTTTTGTACATGCGGGTGACTGGACCATTTATTGAGGAGTGTGTGGGGGGGGTGCTGGGAGAAGACCCTATACTAATGCTCTATCCCCGGTAGTCAGGTAGACAATGAGCATTTAGTAAGCACCTACTATGTGCTAAGGTCTGGGGACATGAATACAAGCAAAAAGAAAGGCAGCCCTGCCCTCAAGCGAGCTCACATTCTCTCAAGGAGATAGCCCACACAAGGCAGCACAGCATAAGGGACAGACCAGATGGGTTCCTAGGTGTGGAACCAGAAGGGCCCTCAGAAAGTTACATAGTCCAACCCCCTCATTGTGACCAAGGTCACACACTTAGTAATGTCCAAACCTGAGATTTGAACCCCAGCCCTCTGAGTCCTGAGCCAGTGTTCTTTCTCTGAGATATAGCCTCTCTTCTCATGACCCCTCACCTCAGTATGTCGCAGAAGACTTCACTAGAGACCTTCTGGCCGTGGCTTTAGAAAGCCCCTCCTTACCCCTTACTTAGCCCTGGGCCAGGAATCAGAGGGGACCTGACAGTGTGACTATGGACAAATCAATCAACCTCTCTGCCTCAGTTTCCTCATCTGTAAAATGGCTGTTGTTGTGAGGATCAAATGAGCCAATGTATGCAAAGTGCTTTGCAAACCTTCAGAGTCTTATCTAAGAGCCAACTGCTGTTCTGAGTGGCAGCTGGCAACCAAGATGGTAAAGGGCTTGGAAGGCTATGCTCACTGGGCAGCAGGGTAAGGAAGGAGAGAGAACTGGGCTGGGGAGGACTTTGGCAGGGGATGAGAGCTGAAGGCGAGTCATGGGGAAGAGCCACGAGGCTTGTTCTGTTTGGCCCAAGAGGAAAGAACCAGAACATCCGAGGTGGGAGGGGCCTTGAAATATGGAGTGAGTGCAGGGGCTGCACAGCTCTGCAGAAAGAGTGGAATCAGAAGGCGGGGTTTTCTCTGGGTGATGTGGGGAGGGTGCCTCAACCTTTCTTCCTGTCTCTAACTGTTGAGGGTGACCCAGATGGCCCCTAGTCTCCCTGCAGGACTGTCTGTGATCTTGTGGATCCAGATGCCTCTCCTTAGAGGGCTCCCAGAAATGGCCACAGGACCACTTGACAGGGATATGGATGTACAGAAGGTTCCGGTTCAGGTCCACATGGGAACAGTTTGAAGCTAATGTCCCTTTGATCTCAGAGATTCAGTGGTTCCATCATCCATTTCTGCAGCCTTTGGGTCCGGGGTTGGTCGGGGATGTGAGCATCAAGAAAGGAGGAGGGGCTGAGGAAGCCCAGAGGAGAGGTCCAGGCAAAGTACCGGGACAGCTTCTTGGAGGAAAATAACGGGGGAAGAGCAAGAGGGAGCCAGGATTTGATTCATCTGGCCAGGTAACTTTCATTCATGAGGGCAGCTCAGTGCCTTCTTACTTTTTTTCTTAAATCTCTTGGGTCACAACTCTCCATTAGGTATTTTTGTCCTGTGAATTCTACAGAAGTCAGTTATCTTGACAGAAAAAAAAAACAAGAAGCCAAGTCAGAATGAATTATTCTGACACTGTCATTGTCCCTTTCTTTTATCCTTCTTTTGCTACTAATACAGTTTTTTTAAAAAAATACTCTTCATGTCCTTTACTTTCCTCAACAGCCTCAACTCATTCTGAGTTTTCACAGAATTTAAGAATTGCAAGAGATCTCATGGCTCATCTAGTCTGGCCCATAAATGAAATTCCTAATGTAACATATCCTCCAAGTGACTGTCTGATTTCTCCCACCCACCGACTCTTACAGTAGTCTATTTCACTTAGGGCCAGCTCTCATGGTTAGGATGTTCTACCTGACATTCAGCCTAAAATTATCTCTTTGCAACTTCTCTCTATTGCTTCTGGTTCTGCCCTTGGGGACCAAGCAAAGCATGGTTTTCTAGGACCTTATACTCATTCTCTGTTGCCTGGCCTTGTTTCCATCTTCTGTATATGATTTAATATCTAAGTTTTCAGTGATTTCTTTACCCATCCACATCAGTCTTTTCAAACAAATCTCTTTTTTTTTTCAATGATCTCCTTGGGGCACATATATATTAGGGAAATCTCTGAATTCAGGTGTATGGATATGTTTGTGACTTTATTTACATAGTTCCAAATTGCTGTCCAGACCGATTTCACCAATTCATACCTCCACTGATGACACATTAGCATGCCTGTCTTTCCACAGCACCTCTGACACTGATCATGTCCATCTTTTCTCATCTTTACAAATTTTCTAAATGGGAGGTAAACTGTCAGGGTTATTTTGATACAGGTTTTGCTTATTATTACTGATTCAGACCATTCTTTCATATGATTGTTGATGGTTTGTGTTTTTCTTTTGAGAACTGTATGCTTATATCTTTTGACTACTTCTTTATTGGGAACAATATAGCTAAATATACAATGCTAATGAGAGAGAGAGAGAGAGAGAGAGAGAGAGAGAGAGAGAGAGAGAGAGAGAGAGCTTTTGTTATCCATCATTTTCTTTGGAATATGGTACATGCTTTTAGAGCCTGGTCCAGTGAAAAGCATAAAAAATGCTTCAGGACTAAATGTCACTTGTGTTTGTATTTGTCTCTATCACTAAAAACATTATCACTTCATGGCCCACATTCTGCTCATGAGCCTGGCTTTGATCTCAGCTCCTTCAGAGTATTCCAGCTTCATAGAACTCACCAAAGTTTGCACTCAAACACACCTGCTACCTGATGAGGGAGCCAGCTAGAACTTCAAGGTAGGTTCAAGGTAACATCTATCAGTTAATTACTTCTCCCTTAAATACAGCCCTTCAGCAAGCTCTGAATATACCTTCTACATTGTCATCTAGACTTCATTTCTCCATCGTGTCCACAAGGAGGCCATGAGAGATTGTGCCCAGTGCTTTGCTGAATTCTAAGTGAACAGTACCCCTTCTCTTCTTATCATATGCAATCTAGTGATGGCTAGACGGTGACTGTGGTCTGGATTGTGGTTAAAACACTCCATCTAATACTTGTGTGAACCTGACTTTAGTGGTATAAGACATGATGTGGTACAAAGGAGTCTTAAAGGGTGCCATTGACCACAGGGCATAGCTACCTGATAGAATGACTCGGGTTGAGGCTTACAGTAGCCTCCAACAATAGAACTTACAGGAAATCAGACCTACTTCAGAACTAGGTTCCGAGGAAATGGCTTTCCTTCTGTCTTTCCCTTCAGTAGGCCTGTGAAGTCCCAGGGAAAATATTCAGGCCACAGGGTTTGTTCATGTCAAATCCCTCATTTGCTTCCTTTCCTTGGGAAAGGAGCCTCATTGCAATAACTCCATTTGCAAAAAGTGGAGTTGGATGCACTAAGGTGTTACATTGAATATTTGGCCCCAAAACTCGTGTGTGTGTGTGTGTGTGTGTGTTCTCCACCAGAGTATGGAGAGTGAATCAGTCCAAGGGAATTGTTGGTAAACATGCCATCAAGATATTTTGCAATTAAGAAGTGTATTTGTCCGTGAGTGGGTCCTTGACTTGAATTCTGACACCACACAAGATCTTGAGATTTTCCCATTTGTTCACCTTAACAAGCAGTGACTGACAACCCATGAGACCTCAGCTTTTGTCCCTAACTCAGGCCAGAAGCCAACAGAATGGCACCTAGGAGAGCTTCCAGCCCCAGAGAACAAGGTAGCCAATGGCTCAGATCAGGATGTTAGAGACCAATGCCTGAGCAAGAAAGGACCACACCTCCTGCTAGGATGTCCAGGAAAATCTCAAGGCAGACAATTGGCTTCTCTCACCTGCAGTGTTCTGGAATGGAAGTAAAGGAGAGGCAGATGCTAATTCTCACCCAGCAGAAACAAAATATGGAAGTCCCAAGTTCTAGAGCAACATCTCTGGACAATCATTGAACTCCGACCCTCCTCCTGCTGTGCTCCCAAGACCATCGCTCTGAAGGCTGAGACTTTCTCCCTCTGGTCAGTGAGCCCTGAGGGTCTTTCTCCACCCCCTCCTGGTTGACTGACCTCAGATCCTCTCCTCCTCTTCTCCCTTTTCTCTTTCTCCTACACCCCCATTTCCAGGCCCCTATGGGTCTACTGTCAGGCTACGTGCCTTCTCTTGGGCAAGCTCGCCATACATATCTCCAAAGAGTTCTCTGTTTACGCATTTGTGGTCTCTGTGGCTATTCTGTGAAGCTTCCCTAGATGCAGGAGTAGCCTGGGACAGGAGTGGGAAGCCAGATGAATAGAACGTGACATACCCACCCTGACTCCAACTAGAGACATAATAAGGAGCCCAGAAGGAAAAAAATCTGGATAAATGCCTGTCCAGATAGTTCAGAGGGGCAGGGAAGCAAAAAGGATGGTTTGGGTGCTACCTTGTTAAAAATTAACCTAGACTCTGGTGAAAATCATAAGCTTCATTAATTTATTGTTTGCACAAAATCATGTTTTCTGTTTTTTTCTGTCATTTATGTTTGTAGGTGGGAATAGGAATGTTTGTGCATGTGTTATATAATTTACAAATCCAGGGGAGCAATAATACCCCTTCAATTTAAAACATTTTAAAAAGAATAAATATACCATTTAAATCAAAACAAATGGGTAGGTTATATTTATTTCAATTCAGTTTGCTCATACAAACTTTTACTAATAGCCAGCATTTACATAAGGTTTACAAATAATACAGTATTCTATCTTTTCAACACCGCTGGGAGGGGGTGCTATTATTATTCTCATTTTATAATTGAGGAAATTGAGGCAAGCATAGAATAAGTGGCTTGGCCAGAGTAAAACAGCCAGGAAGCGTCTGAGGCCACATTTGAACTCAGGTCTTCCTCACTCCGGGTCTGCCATTGTATTTACTGTGTCATCTGGATGCTACAATGAAGCACCTACTATATACCAGGCTAGATTTGGGGATTATGAAAACAAAAATGGAGCCCACAAGGAGCCTACATTCTGTTGGTTTGATATGGAATATCCACCATATACAGGTGATTTGAGAAGACATAAAGCACGCATCCCAAGAGGACTCAGTAGGATGGGGCAGCTGAGCTGAGCACTGAACAGAGCCCAGACTTCTGATAGATGCAAGGGAGGAGAGAGGGAGGGCATTGAAGGAATGATACACATGGAGGTGTGGAGTGAGGAGGCAGAAGGCTAAGTTTGGAGGACACCAATAGAACCATTTCTCTTGAACTAGAAGGTATAAAGTGAAATATGGGCTAAATCAGGGGGGCTGTAGGTTGGAGCCAGATTGCAGAAGGCTGAGAAGTTATCCTAAAAGTAATGAGCATTCAGTGTAATCGTTTGAATTGGGAGAGATGAAGCCAGACCTGGGGGTCAGACTGGATGCAAGGAAGCTCCAATAGTCCAGAAGAGAGCTTAGCCTAGGGAGCTGGCTGTGTGGTCAGAAAGAATGGGCCAGAGTCATGAGATGCCCAGGTGGAACTGATAGGACCAGAATGGTGGGAGGGGGCCAGGGGCAGAGAGGGACAGGTGAAGAGGGATGGACCTGGGTCCCTGGGAGGGTGATGGCATTCTCTCTAGAACTACAGAAGGCTCAGTTCAGGGGGAAAGATAATGAATTCCATATGGGACTGATGGGGTGCTTGGGTGCTTGTGTTTGTACTTGTACTTGTACCCCAATTTCTCCCTAGTCTCAGAAACTGTCTCTGACAACCACTCCCCAGCCCAAGGACACTATGCCTAGCAGTTATTCATGCATGGGCCTCAGCACGACCCTTATCTCTTTCCTTGGTACAGCTACACAGGGCTGGGCTGCTCAGGCCCCAGCCCTCAGATCATGTCTCTGGAAGGCTCCCAATTCCTTAGTAAGTTCCTGTCTTGTGAGAAAGCTTTCCCTTGTTGCAGAGCATTCTCTCATCAAGACAGAGGCAGAGGGGTGCCTTGCCTAGCCCAAGGAGTTTTGTCCTTGGCCAGCCCAAGGACTCCTCCTCCTGCCAGACTCCAAAGATCCATACCTCTGTCATCTCCCTCCCTGTCCGGTATACTCCCTGTACTTTCCCATCCATAGCCCCTAAAGACACCTGCACCTTTGGATTACCTCATCAGTGTCCCTGGCGTTTCTTTCCCGTGCTCTTTTCCATATAAACCCTAGCTGCATCCTCAGTCTCTTGCAGGATCCTTAAGAATCCTTGCCCGCTGAAAAGCATAACAATAAACTTTGCCCCCTTGAATTAAAGAATGCTTGAGTCTGTGAATTCATTCCAGATGACCTGTCCTGTACTCCTGTCTTTGAGCCATCACAACCTCTCAACCTCTTACACCGCAACAGGACAAGTTGGATTTGAGATATCTGTGCCTAGGAGAGCACAATACCCAGTAGGGGGTTATTGGGGACTAGGATGAAGGTGACATCATGGGTCCCATTTCCTCGAGTTTCTGAAATACCATGCAGGCAACCTCCCTTCAAGGGTCCTGAGTGAAGAATGAGGCAGGTCTGAGGTGGAGCCCTCCCAAGCTACACCTGGACAAAGGGTTGTCAGAACCCACTGCTCGGGGGATGCATGTGGGATTTCCCTTAATGAGTAGATAATGATTAATGAATGAGGACTTGTAGGTAGTGCTGTAATTAATTGAATGTAAATAGGTGTTACTAAAATGCTTGAAGACAATTTATGCTCTTAAGTAGGTTAAACATCTCTCCGCAATCTCCAGGATGTTTTAATTGGTTTGCATATTGCAAAAAGAATCTTTAGGCTTCTCCGAAGTACCCTCAGTTCCACAGGAGGGGAGGCCCTGTGAATTCCTGTTTACCGTGCATTCCCTCAGATGGGGCTCAGGGTGAGGCACCCCAAAATGCCCATGAGGCCTGGTTGTGCTTGCTGGGGTTTGCACACTTGTCGGGTGCACTGCTGTGTGGGTGTGTTTCCTTTGCCTCAAAGAGCCACAGAATGAGAGAATCAGAGCTGGGAGGGCCCCTCGTCCAACCCAGGACAAGGTTTGCACAGGAGGCACCAGTGGGAAATGCCTTGAGAGGGGAGAGGGAGACACAGTGCACGCTGGTCAACAGTTTTCACTTCTATTTTTAAATTAGGCACTCGGTCAATAAACATGTATTAAGCCCCTACTGTGTGCCAGACATTGTGTAGGTATTGGAGAGACAAAAAGCCCACACTCCAATGTGGGAGAAAAACATAAAGAAATCTGTCCAGATAAGCTATGGATAGGAAGGGCTTGGAAGGAAGAGGGACTGGGAAGGCTTCCTGTAGGAGGTGGGATTTTAGGTGGGACTTAAAGGAAGCCAGAGAGCTCAGTGGTCAGAGCTGAGGGAGAGCCTTCCAGGCCTGGGGGATGGCCAGAGAGAGTGCCCAGGACCAAGAGAGGGAGGGTCTTGTTCATGGAACATCCAGGACTTGGGGTCATTGGATCAAAGAGTATGTGTAGGGGGTTAGGTGTGAGCAGCCTGGCCAGGTGGGTGGGAGCAAACATCTAAGCTGGTCTAAAATGGTCTGTGAAGGATAGATGTGCAGCCGATCACCGGACCTCAGTGCAGCGTGGCCAGCCAGAGCCCCGCACCACCAGCCCAGGGTGATTGGGAGTGATGGAGCCTGACCCGGGAGCCAGACTGGATGCAAGGAGGCTCCAATAGTCCAGATGAGAGCTTAGCGCAGGGTTCTGGCTGTGCGGTCAGAGAATGGGCCAGAGTCAGAGATGCCCAGGTGGAACTGATAGGAACAGGATGGTGGGAAGAGGCAAGGGGCAGAGAGGGACTGCCCCTACTGGGGACTGACAGAGAACAGGAGCAAAGGATGAAGACCTTCTCCCCATCATTAGCACCCTGTGCTCAAGTTACAGAGGGAGTCTAACTCGCCAAATCCTCCTGAAGGGGAAATCCTCTGGGCCCTTTGAAATGACCCTCGAATCCCGGCTTTTCCTGCAATCCTCAAGTATGTCTAGCAAACCTTGTTGGTCCCATTTGAGAGATGAGAAAATTATGTCTCAGAGATGAGGAGCAACTTGCCTGTGGCCTCACAGCCAGGACGGGTCAGGTGCCCTGACTCCAAATCCAGCCCATTTCCATGGCCCTATGTAGGGAGGCAAAGTAGCAAATGCATTTAGGAACATCTGGATGAGTGCTGGGACGGTGCCATTAGCACAGAGGTGCGGGTGATGCTCAGGGTTTGACTCCAGCTCGTAGGGCCTGTGGGTCACTCAGGGGTCCCCAGGATGCCCAGCTTCCATCCACTTCTCCTTCTGAAGGTCTGGCACCAGCTGGGGTGCTTACCAGTCTTTCTGAAGCCCTACCTGAGGAGCAGCCCTCAGCTGTTAGCCCAGCTCTTACTCTGGCCATCCACTGGCCACAGCGGGCTAGCACCAGCTGGGAGGAGCCAGACCATCAGCGTGACTGAAGCCCCTACCCTTGGGAAGGGGCCTCAGCTTAGCATCTCCCTGTGTGAGACATGAGCATCCAATGCTTGCCTGATGCATAATTTAATCCCTAACCATTTGGATCATAAAAATTATGTTTGGTGTAAGCTGTGTTTAAATGGAACTGACTTCGACCATGTTGGGGGGGGGGTCCTCCTAATGACACACGGCTCCAAGAAGATGCAACCTCTCAGCCTGTTCAGGTGGCCAGGACCTGTGAAGGCAGAGGTGCTGGCAGGTTAAACATCAGGATTAAAATCATTTTTTTAGATTAAGACCATGACAGTGTGTTTAGCAGTCAATGAGCTGGAAAATCATCATATGCTTTTCATCATTTCTGCCATTTGCTCACAGGCCAAACTGGGATGCTGGCGGGTCCTTCCGTGGACATTGAATCGGCGTCCTGGGGAATGTGGATGGAAAACAGGAGACTCTCCAAGGGAAATTCTGCAGATTTGGGATGAGAAGCATAGAAAGAAGAGGCCATGGACACTTCATTTCTTTAACTCTACTTATGCTTCCTCTCTAGCCAGGTGACAGCAGTCACTCTCTCCAAGCTTGAATTGAATTCACTGTATTCTCTTTCATCATCTTCATCTTCCCTCTGTGCTGCCCCCCTCCATGGCTCCTGCCTATCTGCTTAGTACCTCTTATTGCAGAGACCCACCTGCCTTCCCTGGGCATCACCCTTGCTTTTGACTTTTCCCATCTGGTTCTCTCAAAAGGTGCCTTCACTCAATAAACACGTATAGAGAATGCACAGGAAGCTTGATACTCTACGTCAGGGCAGAAAATGGGCTACAAATGAGACAGGGCATTGTTCTATGAAGAGACACCTTTCCCTGGGTAGGTCTGTGTGTACAGAACCGGGGAAGAGATCATGGTGGGCAGGAGAGATACTCCAAACTAGAACCATCTCTGATTGGGGACCTCATTGCTAATGTGGGGAGCTTGGCATGGAAGAGCAGTGCCCAGTGACCAGAATAGTAGAAGAGCTCTGAAAGTCTCCCAGCAATGCTGCAGGTGCCCAAGGAGATCCAAGCTAGTGGAAGGAGGCCACCCCCAGAAGAAGCCAGGAAGGTGTGCCTGGCTGCCTATGGATGAGAGGGGTAGAGAAGAGCAAGAGTCAGGTGCAGATTGCACCCAAGAAAGATTCAAGTAAGTGCATGGGACAGGGGTTTCTCTCTTACTGGGTTAAGGTGTCAGAGGAGTCTCAGTGAAAAGGTTTTTCACCTAGCATTTCTAAGTGACCAGTAGGAATAGCCATTCGATGCTCAATTTATTATTATTTGCTTATTTCAAAAAATAATGTTTTCTCAGCTATAAAATGAAGTGCTGAAGTCAGTGAGTTCTTAAGTTCCCTCTGTCTCCAAATCTGTTACCTTATGACACAATAATCCTTTCTTCAGATAAGATTGTCTTTGGATCAGGCTCAGGCTGCTTGCAAAAGGGTAGTAGGCACAAGCCATGTGAATTGTCTGAGAGAAGAATCAATGAATGAATGAATTGAATTGAATAAAAAATAATTTCTTAAGCACCTACAATATGTTAGGCAATGTGCTAAGAGCTTTACAACATTTCTTAATTTCCTTTTTCTTCAGCTTTTCCAATCTGATGTGTGTCAAGTAGAATTTCAAAATTTGTTTAATTTTCATTTCCCTAATTAGTAGTGATTTGTTGTATTTTTCATGTGGCTGTATATATGCTAGATTTCTTCCATCGAAAACCACAGTTCATGTCCTGTGACCATTTATCAGTTGGGGAATGGCTTTTACTCTTATATATTTGAATCAATTACTTACATATCTTGAAAAAGATCTTTTCAGAGAAACTTCCTGCAAAGATTTCTATTCCCTGTTTATTTCCCTTTTAATCTTAGCTTTGTTGGATTTGTTTAGGCAAAAACTTTTTAAAATTTTATGTAATCAATGTTATCCATTTTTTTTTCTATGATCTTCTCTATTTCTGGGAGCTTTCTCTTAACTGTAGATCTGCTGGGTACTCTTTTTCCACAATCCTCTAATATGTTTGTGATGCGACCTTTTATATCTAGGTTATATATCTATTTGGAGCATATCTTAGTATGAAGAGTTGTTCTAGTTCTAATTTCTCCCATACCACTGTCCAATTTTCCCAGCAGTTTTCTGTGAAATGAAGTTCCTAATATCACTATGTTAGGCTGTTTGTGTGTAGTAAGTACTAGGGTTCTAGATTAAGGAAGGAAAAGAAGAAAGGAAGTAAGCATTTATTAAGTACCCAAGCCATTCAACTCTACTTTCCAATTTTTTTTCCTTCTGAGGAGAATGGTCTTTAGATTGAGAACAGTCTAAAATTAGACAATGGAATAGCCCCTCAAGGTCAGTGAAAGGTGAAGACAATATTTAACTGCCCTCAATGAATTCTAGTCACCAAGGAACTGGCGGGTGGATATTCTTGTTGAATCTCTGGTGGTGATAGTTCCAAGATCTTGGTGGATGGGAGAAGAAGTGACAGACAGGAAAAGGGCAAATATTATCCTGATTTTCTGAAGAAGAAGAAGAAGAAGAAGAAGAAGAAGAAGAAGAAGAAGAAGAAGAAGAAGAAGATGATGATGATGATGATGATGATGATGATGATGATGATGATGATGATAAGGTCTGGAAACCCTAAGGGTTGGATGAGCCTAGTGATGTTATTGAAGGGGTGATTTGTGAGCCTTTAAAAAAGAAAGCAGCAATCATGAGTCAACATGGTTTTATCAACAGCCGATCATGCCAGAGTAACCTCATTTCCTGGTTTTTTTTCAATTCATTCATTTAAAGGCTTGCAAAGTGTCTATAAGGATTATGAAGTATGTAGTGCAAATATTATTAATGTAGTTTTATAGATGAGAAAAGTTAAGCTCTGAGAGCTTAATTGACTGAAGACCCAGGTCTTCTGACTTCAAGGGCAGCACTCTAACCACTGTATGACATTACATATCTTCTTTGACCAGATAACTAACCTGATGGAAGACATACTATTTTTAGATTCTGACAAAGCCTCTGACCAAATACTTCATGTTATCCTTGTGAACAAGAGATGCAGACGTCTCCTGCTTCTTTGGATTGGAAAGTGGCTGAATGATTAGAAATAAACAACAGTCATTCATGATTCAATGTCAGTTTGGAGGGAGGTCTTCTCAAATGCCCCATGGATCTGCCCTCGGTCCTTTACTATTCACAGGCTCATTGATTTAGACCTAGCAGGATTTTGGACAGCATCTAGTTCATCCTGCTCATTTGATGAGTGAGATGGTGTCTCTGGACACTCAGACCAGGGTGACATGGCCCCTCAATTTCCCCATGTTCACATCACCTCTCTTCACAGTCTGAGAGATGGTAAGTACTTCAGAGAGTCAGAGAAAGGGAGAAGAAAGATTACATGAACCATCATGGGAGCTAATCTTGGAAAGGGAATTATTTATTAATGCTTTCTCCCATAAATAACGATGTTTTCACTCTTATAGAGTCCCATGAAGGACAGATGCGTTCTTGGGCTTGGCTGCCCCTGCCTCCAGTGTCCTAGCCAGTGACAAATCCAGAAATGATAGTTAATTTTATTAACGATAATGACAACAATGAAACAACATTCCCAAATTGTGAGGATACGGCCAGAACATTCATTAAAATGAAATATTTATATGTATATTGCTAAACTCTTTTATTAATAAAAAAGAAAAAGAACAGATATAAGAATTGATAATGCAACTAAAATACTAGAAAAGCAATTTTTTTCAATGATTAAATGCTAAAGCAGAAATGCTGAAAATTGAAGAAGACATAAACAAAATTGAAAAAAGTTGAATTAACAAATGATATTGACACCTGTTTTTGAAAAAAAAAATTGACAAACATTACCTAATTTGATTAAGAAGAAGAAAAGCAAATTACCAGTTTCAAAAATGAAAAAAGAATTCATAACCAATGAAATAGACATAAAGGATATTATAGAAACTATTTTGCTAAACTACACATCAACAAAATTAACAACTTAGATGAAATAAATTAATCTATACAAATATACAAAATACCCATATTAATAGAACAAGAAAGAGAAAATGTAAACAGTTTCAGAGGAAGAAAGGTCATTCCTGAATTTCCAGTGACCTCTCTCAGTTCTGGGCATCTTCTCAGGCTGTCCCCAATGTCTGGAGCACTCTCCTTCCTCAATTCTGCCTGCTGGCTTCCCTGGTTTCCTTTAAGTTTCAACTAAAATCCCATCTTTTACAGAAAGCTTTTTCCAACCCCTCTTAATGCTAGTACCTTCCCTCTGTTAATTATTTCCTATTTATCTTGTTTGTAAACATTTATTTGTTGTCTCTTCCATTAGATTGTAAGCTCCTTGAGAATAAGGACTATCTTTTGCCTCTTTTGAATCCCTAGCACTTAGAATAGTGCCTGGCACATAATAGGTACTTAATAAATATTTGTTGATTGATTTCTTGATCAATAGATAGATGATAAAGATGTATATATAAGTTTAGAGATATGTGTATATTAAAATGCACTAGAAAGCTCTGAGAGAATAAGGAAGGAATGGTAAAATTACTTCTAACTATAAGAAGGTCATCGTAGATATTTAAAAGGCTGCTTCATTAGGGTGTTGGGCATGGAAATCACACTGAGTGGTCATGAAGAAAGCAGAAGTAACTAACTGAGCCTGGTCTTTATCAACATTGGGCAGAAAAATCAGAAGAGATAAAAGGCTAAGGACAGTTAGTTGGTACAATGGATAGGGCACTGGCCCTGGAGTCAGGAGGACCTGAGTTCAAATCTGGCCTCAGACATGTAACACTTACTAGCTGTATGACTCTGGGCAAGCCACTTAATCTCAACTGCCTCACCGCCCACCCCCCCCAAAGAAAAGAGATAAAAGGCTAAAAAGAGCTTGATGGATGAATGAGGTCCAAGAAAGACTTGGGAGTGGCTGAGGAGATGTGAGCAGGCTTTCAGCTTAAGAGCAAGGAGCCAGAAGACAGGGGGAGACTGAAATTGGGTGAGGGAGGTGTTGAATAGTTCAAAGTCAAGGAGAAGACAGGAGAGGAGGTGATTGAAAGGAATCATAGGAGATGACTTTTCTCAAGATACCTTGCATACATGATTTCACTCTATCATTATACAACCCTACGATGGAGGCAACTATGGATATTATTATCACAGCTGTGTAGATGAGAAAAACTGAGGTTTAGAGAAGTGGTGACATGGTCCTTAAAGTGTCAGAGAAGGAATTCAAACCCAGGTTACTCCTGACTCCTCCACCAGCATCCTTCCCATGCCAGCACAGTTACTCTCTCAGCAGTCTACCAGAAGAGGTTAGTTTTTCCAAGGAGACCACTTCATCATCTGACCCCAGAGGGAAGGGCTGGAGCACATTCTGAGGATGGAGCTGGAGGAGGCCAATGGAGAGAACTCATGTGAGTTGGCCTCAATCTAGTACAGCTTGCGCAAGAAGCTTGATCATCAGCCAGACAGGAACCAAAAGATCGTCACGTAGCACTGGGGCAAGGGTAAGAGGAATGTGCAGTGATCCCAGCAAGCAGTGTTTCATGGCTTCTCTTAGTAGCCTTTGTGTGTACAGATATGTGTGTATGTCATTCAAAGTCTTTTATTACTTCTCCAACCTACATTTCCAAGCTTGTTATGCATTAATTCTTTTCCCCTATTTTAAGTACAAGCAAACTGACTTTCTTGCTGTTTCTCACACATGGCATTGCAGCTCCCATTCCATGTCTCTGCATAGACTGTCCTCCACACCTGGAATCCAACTTCCACCACACTGCTTAGAATCCCCAGCTTCCTTTAATCACCACTTGCCTTCTATATGAGGCCTCTTCTGACCTACTCAGATGCTGGAGCTCCCTGCAAAACACCTGATATTTATTTTGTAACAAGAATGTTCTTAAACTCCACTCTAATGAACAGGAAGAAGGCCTAGATATTTCTATTGAATCAATCAATCAAGTCAATCAAAGTTTAATCTAGGTGTGAACAAATACTTAATGGGTTTGGGAAGATTAAATATTTTGATAATTTGCTTGAATTAGATGACATGCAGGAAATGTATTGGTATTGGCTGAAAGAATTAGGCAGATCTCTGAGTCTATGAATATCATAGCAAGTCAGAAATATTCCAGCATCAATCCAGTCTAGTGCTTGTGAAGGGTGACCTGCTCTCCTCCACCACCACCACCACCTCAGCCAGAGAATGACCCTGTTAATTCAGAAGGTCAGGAAATTTGGGCTTCCTAGTAGTGTCTCTGGAGCAGCAGCAATGGATTATAGTAGTGGATGCACTGCAAGCTGGAAGACAAAGTAAGGATGAAAAGCAGAAGCAGCTTCTGGGGTGTCTAAGAGCACCAATTCTCAGACCCCAGCAGGAAGCTACAACTGCAGACTCCTCTAAAAGAGGAAGAGATGAGACTTCCAGGATCCAGGAGCTGTGAGTTCCTCCTTTGCCACATATACTCACCAAGCTTGAGACCATTATCCCATTTTCCCTATTGACCCTGGGTGTAATTGTGGAAGAGTGTGTCCTAGACTTGTTTTTGTACTAGCTATCCTTGCTATGCCTGCTCAGTAAATATCCCTTTCTAAAAGCTAATTCAGCCTGGCTGATAACCAAAAGAGATATACCACGTGGGGGCTCATACTAGAAAATGTAAATGAATGACTACATCAGAAAATTCCCAAACCCTCAGTTTTACTCCTAGAACCCTGAGGGGAAAACTAGTTGGTCCCACATTGGGGACCCAGCCTGCCAATTTGAGTCACAGTTGGAGAAGTAGCCTCAGAGGGGATGTTACATCACCTTATTTTTTATATACATTCATGTGTAAGAGGGAAGCAAATCAGTCAGTACACTTTTATTAGGTGTCTAGTATGTGCCAGGCATTGTGCTGAGCACTGGAAATAGAAAGAAAGGCAAAAAAATAGTCCCTGCTCTCAAGAAGCTCACATTCTACTGGGGCAGACAATGTGCAAGCAACTATGGAAAAATGAACCGAGCAGAAGTCGGGGAAAAGCAACAGAAGGAAGGCTCTGACTTTAAAAGGAATAAGGAAAACCTTCTTTCATGGGTGGCTTTGTAGCTCAGCACCTAGTATCATGCCTAGCACGCAGTACGTAATTTACAAATGCTAGTTAATTGACTAATTGGTCTATTCGAGGTCTAGAATGTGAAACAAATGTGAGAGTGGGGGAGCAGAAGTTTAGGATTTCTGTCTTCTTTCTCATGCCTGCATCCCTGAATGATAGCATCATTTCTAGGGAAGGACAGATTGATTAAACCCTGGGCACTCCTCAGTAGCAGACAGGAGATTTCTTTAATTAAGACATCCTCCAGAGCCATTGCAGATAAAGAGGAATATAGTTAAAGAAATCTCTGCCCTCCGCCCAAAAATCCAGAGCAAGATGGGATCCCTTCATCTTGGGGGTGGAGGGGAGGTCTAAGGAGGCTACTAAGATAAAACTGAGGAAGCCAGCTGGGACACATTTATCAATTTACTTTCAGCATTATTTTGATGGGAGGATGCTTCCTGGGTCCTACCTCTCTGCCTCCAGCTATATTCCCAAGGATGCCATTATTTGATGCCAATAAATGGGGTATCACTTTGGCGCTGCTAGGAAATGGTGCTAAAAGAGAACCCAGGGACAGACTTAGGATGTGATTTGGTTTTCTGACTTTTCACTCCATTTATTTGGTCATTTTGGATGTCTCTGCTAACCTCCCAGAATCCACTGCTTCCATATTCCCAACAGCTCTTCACTGCCCAATGGCGCACATTCTGACTGCAGTCTTCCCCCCTTGCCCAAAACACTGTCTCCAAGGGTATCAGTATTAGCCCTTCCAATGGTCACCCTTGACTCTTGCTTCATTCCCAGAACCAATCAATAGTCAAGTCCCATCTAGTCTCACTCTGCGAGAACCTCTTCCCTCCTCTCCACTCATACTGCCACTGCCAAATTGTAGGCCTTGATCATATCTCCTTGGAAGTACTATGCCAGCCTCCTCATTTTCCCTCCCCCAGTCTTTCCCTCACTAATCCAGCCTTCACAATAGCTGCTGAGATAATCTTCCTCGTCTCAAATGTGACTGTGGAACAATTCAGCTCTGCTCACATCTTCTGTCCACCACCTCTTTCTTCCACTATGATCAAACACAGAATCCTTAGCATAACCTCAGTGGGGTAGACCCTCCACACCTGCATATTCCTTGTGACCTTGTTTCTCTATTCAGGGTCCAGTGAAGCTGTCCTTGAACCTGTTATCCTACTGTCTGCCCTCTTAACATTCATGCAAGCTGTCCTTCCTGCCTCAAGGCACTTTCTGCACACATTTGTCTCTCAGACTGCCTTAGCTAAAGCTCAGCTAAGGCATTCCCTCCTCTGGGCTTCCCCCAATGCCTTTGTCTATCCACTTGCATATTGACTACTCCAGCTGAAATGGAAACCAGGGTCAGACAGATTTTGCTTTTGCCTTTGCTCTTGTGGCCTGGACTGATGCTGTGGACATCACAGGTACTTAAGCAAACACGTTGGTGGATCAAGTTAGGTTATGTGGCTAAGGTGTTCATAGAGGACAAAGAAAGATGAGTGGCTAGCCTGGTAAGGCAGAGTAATAAGCATTTATTAATCACCTTCTATGTGCCAGGCACTGTTCTAAGCACTGGGAACAGAAAGGCAAAATTAGTCCCTGCCCTCAAGGATGCTCCCATATACAATATACACATGCATATGCACGCACACATTCACATACGCATACAGCACGCGCACACACACACACACACACACACACACACACACACACACACACACGAACTGATCCCAACTTCATAAACTGCTTCAAACCCAAGTCTGTGACTCATTCTTAGGGGGAGAGCAGGGAAGGGAAGGATCAGGTTCACTTCCTCTGGGGCCACTTATCAAGGGCCCAGCCCAGCCTCAGGGGCAATGACTCCAGAGGTTGGACCCCATCTCATCCTCCCTGGAGCCCCAAGCAAGAGAATTCTAAGCAGTGGCTGCCAGCAACAGGCAAATGGTATTTCTACTCTTCCATCAGAACAAATTTTCCTGAAGAGGAGGGTGTATAAGACTGAACATCTCCATTTTACAGATGAGAAAACAGAGGCACTACACAGTGAAGTGACTTGTCCAAAGTCACACAACTTACAGGAAGCCACTGAAGCAGGATTTGAACTCAGCTCTCCTTACCCCAAGGTCACTTCTCTATCCACCACAGCATTATGGGAATGGAATTGTCCCATTGGTCTGAAGGCATCAGAGATATGATGGGAGTTTGTCAGAGCTAGGATGAGGTTGGGCCTCAAGGGGACTGACTATTAGGTGTGTACAATTGTAATTGGTGTTAATGACCTTTTAGTGACATATCCATAAATCACAAGGGCAGTGTGGTCTAGTCAAGTCAGCAAGCATTTATTAAGCATCTACCATGTGCCAGGCACTGTCCAAAGTGCTAGGCTAGAGAAAAGAACACTGGCTGCAGAGTCAAGGGGGTACCGCTAATTGGATACCAGTTTGGCTCCCCCTACTCATGGTCACATGACTGCTTCAGCTTGGTAAGCCTCGGCTCCTCCTCGGTAAGAAGGGGGAGCATCCTAGCGATGCTGGCTTTTATTATGAACCAGCTGCAATCTCCATGTGAGTCAGACGCTGGGTTGTTTCGGGGCCCTTTGGCTGAGAACAGTAACATCATAAACTCTTCCCTCAAAATTTCCCTGCGGTAGAACATTAAATACTTGAGCGTATGGCAGTAGCCCGGGAGAAATGTCCTACTTTCAAAACAAACTGATTAGAAATTGAGAAGAACGGTGAGGGGGCGCTGGGCTCGTCATGAGACTAGAGGAGCCCAGGATCCTATTTCTATAAAATAATCACCCTCTATTCTCCTCTCCCCCCTTACTTCCCTCAGGTGCTCAGGCCCCTCCTCCTGAAGGAAGCCTTCCACTCGATCCCCCCAGTTAGTGCCCTCTCCCTCTATAAACACCCTCATATTGACTTATTTCTGCCCAGATTGCACCCACCCCTCATCTGATAGAACATCACCTCCTTGAAAGCAGGGACCTAGCATTGTGCCTGGGCCTTCTGTGCTTGGGCAACTGATCATTGGAAAGTATTTGTTAAAGCAATTAGCAATTTGGTTTTAAATAATGAGTGATGTGATTGATAATAAGATAATAATTGCAAAGTGATTAGTACACGAGTGGCATATAGCAGGCGGGCCTATATAAACATTGTTATGTACAGATGGGGAACCTGGGGCTGGCAGAGATTATGGGATTTGCCCAAAGTCACGCAGCCAGTAAGTATCTGAGGCTGCATTTGAACTCCTGGCTTCCTGACTCCTGGCCTGGTGCTCTACCCACTGTGGTGCAGCCTAGCTGCCCAGGTGGCGTGTAAATATGAAACATAGTCTGGTGTCCGGGGCCGGCTCCTGGATAGAAAGGGCTAAGACGGCAGCTGGTTTGCACCGATTCACTCATTACTCAACTGGGTTGGAGCTCCAAAGATGAGGGGATTGATTGTAAGGGGCTGTAGAGGGGGATTCTGAGTCTGGTGAATGGAAAGAGAAGGCAAAGAAGGGAGGAGGAGTAAAGATACATCCCTTACATCTCTCCAGAACTCAACAGAAGCCCAACCATCCCTCAAAGGCTCCCTCTAATGCCTCGGTGCATGGAGGCCTTGACAGTGGAGCCCAAGTATCTGAAGGTCATTCATTCATTCATTCATTGTCAATCTCAGATTGTCAAACTGGAAAGGTGGAAGTGTGGGTCTGTGACCCACCAGCTCCTGAAGTGCTGATAAGCCAATTAACTCCCAGGCTTTCCGGAGTCACCTGCATGACAGTACTGTCCACTGCCACGTTGTGGTCCTTCATGAATGAGGTTTGCAAAGGAGAATATGTTCAACTCTGCACCTGCAGTCTTTTTCTTTTCTTTGAAAGATTCAAGCACACATTTTTTTTTGACTAGGCAATGGGGTTAAGTGACTTGCCCAGGGTCACACAGTTAGTGAGTGTTATGTGTCTGAGACTGAATTTGAACGCAGGTCCTCCTGACTCCAGAGCCAGTGCTCTATCCACTGTGCCACCTAGCTGCCCCTAAATTGTTTTATAATGGTGATGGTTTTCTTTTTTTTTCTTTTTGGGCTAGGCAGTGGGGTGAAGTGACTTATCCAAGGTCACACAACTAGTAAATGTCAAGTGTCTGAGGCTGGACTTGAACTTGGGTCTTCCTGAATCCAGGGCCAGTGCTCTATCCGCTGTGCCATCTAGCTGCCCCAGGCACACAAATTTCAAATGTACTTATTAGGCTCTGGAAAATGTCTCCCCACGGTGGGGGGGGGGGGATAGGGGAAGGAGCCTGTGGTCCCTAGCTCCTAATAGAGGTCCTTTGCCCTTTTGGAGTGGGAGGGAAGGGGTCTGACTTATGTTGGAGATCAGAGGTCAAAAGTGGTCTGAGAGACAGCCAGAACCAGGCCGGGCAAGCAAGGCTTTGTGCCAGACAGTACTGGATGCAGAAGGTGTCCCACTTCCCTGCAGACGTGGGGACAGCGGCAGGAAAAGCAGAGCACCAGAACGGCCCAGTTTGCTCCCTCGCTCATAACCCTGGTAGGGAGGAACTTCGGCTAGACACCCCCTGTTCCGCAAGAGCGCTATGGATCGATCCGGGGGGAGCACTCCACCCAGCCAAAGTCAGAAGAGCCTGAGCTGGGGAGAGGGATTTCAAATGTGGAACGGCTCTGGAGGAGGCGATCTGGGCATCTCGGCACAGGGAAGCTGTGCTGAGGCGCTCCTTCAAGGGAGAACCCTGAGGAGTTCTAAGATTTTGTTGGACATGTTCAGATCCCTATCAGATAGGAAGGCACTAGGAGGAAAAGGGTACTTGTGATACTCCTCACTTGGATAACGCAAGCTAAAAGTGCCACCTCGTGGCCATTATCGACATAGCACCCACAATACTTAATCAGCCCCAACTCACTTAACGCCAAGATAAAGTGGTGACCCTGCATTTTAGTCTGAGCATTGTGACATCAAGAGCATGCAGGCTCCACTCTAGGAGGAATTGTTTCACTCTCCATGCTCATGTCCCAGGACTCTAGAGCAGGTCTTAATAAGTGTTGGGATGGGCGAATGGATAGAAGGATCAGCCCCCCCCCAAATGAAAACCTCCGATAATTTCATTCCAAGACAAGTAGAAAAGAAATGGGTTGGTTTTGAATTTGGCTGGTAAAGTGCGGTTTCTGTTCTTGTACTTTTCAGTACGGCCCCTGGCTTGGGGGAAGGGCACACCAAAGCTCAGCCCATTCAGTGACATTATTTCCCTCTGTAAGCCCCACATTTCAGACAGAATAATAACAGCAGTTCTGCAGCTCAAGCTGTTGGCATCAGCAGAGTTGAAGAAAAGAGGCGCTGATGTCAGGAGGAGGCAAGCTGGAAAGCCATGGAGATACCAGGAGGTGATTGACCTGATACATTAGCAGGAGATGGAAATCAAATGTTGACAAAAGAAAGAGGTTTGTAAAAGTAAAGAAAGAGAAATGGAACAGACAAAAGGCTGGGGAGGAGGCAGAGGGAACTAGGCAATGGATTAACTAGCTAATCATTCAGAAGCATCTATTAGCCCCATTAACCTCTCAGGGCAAGAGGAAGAGAGACAGGAGCCAGCCTTCTTTAGTGCAAGACACTAGGAAATCCCAGTTCCTGACAACAGAAAGTAAATGGGGAGAATGAAGAGGGAGGATGACCCCCAGAGCATCTCAGCTGACAGTGGACCCCAGACATCAGCTCCTAGGTTTGGCCAAATATCAGCTCCAAGGGGACCCCAGACATCACCTCCAAGGGGGCCCCAGACGTCAGCTCCAAGATATCCTTAGACATCAACTCCTAGGTTTGCTCAAATGTCAGCTTCAAGGAGACCCCAAACATCACCTCCAAGGGAACCCCAGACATCAGCTCCCAGGGTTGGCCAAATATCAGCTCCAAGGGGACCCCAGACATCACCTCCAAGATAGCCTTAGACATCAACTATAAGGGCATCCCAGAATCAGCTACAAGGGGACCCCAGACATTATCTCAAAAGGGAACCCCAGACATCAGCTCCTAGATTTGGCCAAATATCAGATTCAAGGAGACCCCAAACATCAGCTCCAAGGGGACCCCAGACATCACCTCCAAGATAGCTTTAGACATCAGCTCCCAGGACTGGCCAAACATCAACTTTAAGGTAGCTTTGGCCATTGGCTCCAAGGGAACCCCAAACATTAGCTTCAAAGGGACCCCAGGCTTAGCTCCTTGGGTATTACAGGAAACTGAGCTGGGGCTGATGTTAGAGTCTGAGGAGTTCACATAAGGAAATGTTGCAGGAGAGATCTAGTGTAGGGGGCTTTTCTGAGGGAATTTCAAATGAATTTTTTCTGCAGGCAGCAGGACAAATAGGTAAGTTGGTACTTTTATAGTAAACATATACTCTCCTTCTAGAAGCCCAATGTTCACTGGGGGAGCTTCCCTCATGGCCCCCCTTTCGGGTCCCTTCTTCCTTCCTCTCATCTCCTCTCAGCTTGCTGCTTTGGCCCGTAATCCCTCGTTATCTAGCCAGTCCCAGCAGCTCATCATGTTGGTGTCTGAATGAGTGGACATCTTCTGGCCCTGCTGCAGCTCAGAATTTCCAAGCTCAAGGACCCACCAGCCTCAGCCTCCCCAGAGTGGGATTGATAGGTATGCATCACCATGCTTAGCCACTCAATGAGTTTCAACCCTCTGCCACAGCTGCCTGCCTATCAGGGTTTCTGTGGACTTGCCAAAGCAGACAGAAGGTGAATAGTCAACTGGTTTTGTTTGGGTTTGGTTTTTTGTCCCAGTGAAGGTAAGCAGGGGTGGGGGGAGGGAGAAGGACCCAGCCACAGGATGGGCCACAGGATAGGGAAGAGTTTGTCAGCACATCTCTTTTGGAATGTCTGGAAACTGGCCTTGGGTTTGGGTTGAATTCACCCTGGATCTATGCTTTATCAGTGTCCAGCAGAGGACATGCCCAGTTCCACGTGGTGGGTTGGACTTACCCACACATACACACAGAGAAACATGCACACCATTGGCTAAGGAGGCTGTATGATAGGGAGGAGGCCCCACTGCTCCAGATTTCTCTCTCTGTCCTGGAGAGTCCCAGGACATCCCCCAGCTGCCAAGATGTAGACAGTGGCTTCATGCCTTAGGCTTTGGAGCTGCAGCTTGCTAATGGTCAATCCATGTCCATGACCGAATATTAGCCCAAACTAGATAAGCTACAGCAGAGTAGAGGCTATGAGAGGCTGTGATAGCAGATGAAGTTAGAGCTGGAGCACACAGGTACTGGAATCAGGAAGATCTGGGCTCAAATCCTGCCTCAGGCACTTTCTAGCAGTAGGACCCTGGGCCATCACTTCCCCTCTCTCTACCTCAGTTTTCTCCTTCCATGGTTGTGGTAAGGATCAAATGAGATCTTATTTGTAAAAGCTTTTTACAAGCCTTAAGATACTGTGTAAAAGCTCTTATTACTAACGTTATTTGTGTTACTATTAGCTATTCTATCCAGCACCTTGCCTAGGGATAGATCAGTCCTCTGCTGCACCATCTTGTTTTGCTTTGTGTAAGGACAGTGCTTACATGTCCAGCTGGTTTCCACATTTGGTTTTTTTGGAGGACAGTCCAAACACGGGAGTTAACAAAGCCAGAGAAGGTCAGTCCAGTGGGGAGGATTCTGGCCTCGAATGGGAGGCTGGTGCTTGGAATTCTGCCCTAACTGTTGCCAACTACGTGACCTTCTGAAGGTCACTTTCCCATCTCTGAGTGTCAGGCTCCTCATCTATAAAATGAGGGAGCAGCTCTAGAAGACTTCGGTGGCTCCCACCAGGGCTCGACCTGGGACCTAGTACCTTGTGCCCCCCGACCCAGACTCCCGCCCATCCCTGCCTTTGACAGCACCTGGACCTGGAGAGAGGGGCTGCACATAACCCACTCCCTGCACTAAGATTCTCAGACTCTCTGGCCAAGCTCATTAAAGTGAAGATGGTCACCTTTGCAAAGAACACACACTGCTGAGGCATAGAAGTGCCTTCCATAGCATAGCATAGCATAGCATAGCATAGGGGCTTGCTGGCACATGTAATTAGCAAGTGGGATGAAAGGCATTTCTAGAACAATCAGAGATGGTGGCCCCTCCCCCACTGACCAAGTGCTCTCTCTCCTCACTGATGCATGTGCCTAAAATGCCAGGCTAGCCGGGAGAGCCAATCAGAGAAGTCAAGGAATGTGGGCAGAATGGAGCAGAGGACTTATGGTCGGCTTTGGTCTCATGTCCACAATCAGGGGCCGGCAGAGTAACTGCTGGGGTCCCAGGAAGGAGCTCATCCTCTCCCCTGTACCAGGAGGAAGGGCTGGGGTGTGGAGGCCAGGGCGGAGTCTGCCCTTGCCAGCAAAGATGGGCAGCTGTGTTCAAGGCCCCGAGAGCCAGAAGCCGTCTCTTGCTCACACATCATCCGAGTACCAGGGCCCTGTCCTTGGAGTTATGAAAAATTCATTGCATAAGTGGGCATAGACTCCATCTAGCAAGTTCACTAAAAATAGAAGCATAAATTGAATGGACTAACTTTATTATTCTTTTTTTTTTAATCCTTGGACTTGTGGATATTCACAGTTTCAGATGGGGTTTCTTGCAAACTGGCCACTTCTTGAGGGGCCCCCTTAGTGGTCCCTTTAAAAAAGTTTATTTTTCCAGAAACTAAAACTCAGTGACTTCTGAAAGTCAGAGCCTCCTCTTTGTTGCTGCTTCCCAAACACTGGCCCCCTTCTTTGAAGTGGGGCCTCCTGCCAGCGACTGGTGCCCAGCTCTGGGCAAGAGCCATGCACTGCCTTGGAGGGCACCTGGGAGATGGTGAGCTGTGACCTTCATGCCCAAGAGGGCGTGGCCTGCTGGCTCCTCGGGAAGACAGGAAGAGCACCCTTCCCTTGGGAAACAGGTGCTGCCTATCCACATGGGGTTTACATTTGACCAAGGGCAACGTAAGTGCAGATACTTTGATGAGAAATATAGTCAAGAGGTGCAGCTAGGTGGTGCAGTGGATAGAGCACTGGCCCTGGATTCAGGAGGACCTGAGTTCAAATCTAGCCTCAAATACATAATACTTACTAGTTGTGTGACCCTGGGCAAGTCACTTAACCCCATTGTCTAGCCAGAAAAAAAGAAAAGAAGGAAATATAGGCAAGAGCCCTTCCCTTGCCCTCCCATTTCTCCACCTCTCAAAGTAACCTGGAAGCAGGCTGGCCATTTGCTGGGAAGACAAGTCTTCCTCTTACCCATAGGACATTAAAGAAATACATCAGGACCTGTGACAGTCTGCCAAATTGGCTTGAAATGAACACTGGTATGAAAGACCTATGGAATTTGGGAAATATGATGATGGGATTGGAATGAAATTAGAGGATAAATTGGTTACCTAAGAATGCTTTTACTGACTGGGGGCCTTCAAGAATTCATTTCTCAATAGGAAATCAGTTATCTAGCCTTTTCTGGATAATTTGGAAGGGCCTATGTACCATAGCAAAGAAAGCCCTGAACTTGGAATTGGGAAATCTTGAATTCAAAATCTGCCTCAAATACTTACTAGCTGGCTAACCCTAAGCAAGTGACTGAACTCTCCCAATGCCTCAGTTTCTCTATCTGTAAAATGAGGGTGTTAGAATTGAGGCCTTTAAGGGTGTTCCAGAACCAGCACTAAGGTCCCACAGCTGCCCTCTGAGCTGAGAAGCCGCAGAAGCTGGTGGACCCCAGACTTTAAAGATGCCAAGACTTTTCTTGTGGGGACTAAGGGTCTCACAGGAGAGCTGTTTTCTGGTACATTGTCTCCATGTGGCCAGCAAATACTACCAGATGTGGTTCACCAACCTCCAAAGAGACTTCAAGTCTGATACTGGGCCAGATCCTTCTCGATTTGTCCCTGGAAAGAGTGAGGGTATGCACACACATGCACGTGTCAACTGGATTCAAAAAGCAATAACTAAACACCTACTATGTGCAGGGCAGTGGAAATACAAAGACAGCTCTTCTTTTAAAAAGCATTCTTGTTCAGGGTGCTTACCTTTCACTGACCTGGCTCATCTTCAAAGTGGGTTTCCAGAGAGATGCAGATAAGGCATGTAGAGTTCCCTATAGGCTTGGTGGTCAACGTGACTTCAGGATGAAGGCTGTGCCATTGGGAAGGTTAGAGGAAGACCCCCATATTATGGTCTGATCCAGGGAATGGCAGCTTGGTGGGGGGCTCCCCTGCCAATGGGTTAACAGGATCCCCCCCACTTCCAGAGCAGTCACTCTTCTGTCTTTCTCTCCACTTAGTACACGGTAGGCACTGAATAAATGCTTGTTGAGGTATGATTTGACTCTGAATATCCTCTCCTCCTCCCCTCCCCCTTCTGTTTTCTCTCCTTTTCTGTAGTGTCCATGAGAGATGCTGGGCACCTGGGGCTTGGCCCACCTCTGCTGAATTGGGGATTAAACTGATCTCTGTCCCTCCGGGGAAGCCATTTCTTTCAGCTTTAGGGACCTCCACAGCAGGCAGCCACTTGACCTACCTAAGAATCAGCCTCTGCCAAATCTGTGCCAAGGCCAGCCAGAGCAGGTAAGCTTGCTGCAATGGAGAGAAATCAGAGGAGGGTCTTAGAAGACCCCAGAATGGGGGCCACTCAATGGCTAGGGATCTGCCTCCAGCCTTGGGGGGACAAATAGGGACAGAGGAAGAAACAGGAACAGCTAAGGGCAGTGGCTGAGAGAGTGTGCTGCCCTCCTCCACAGGCTCAGGATCCTTGGGAGCGTTTGGGGTGGGAGTGGGGGCTGCTGGCGGGGTCTATGGACACACTCAGAGCCTCCCCTGGGCACACTTAGCATCAAAAAAGATATTGGAGGCCCCAGAATGTGCCAGCTAAGGCAGTCCCCACAGGTCCTACCCCACTGCTGTCCCCCACCAAAATAAACCCCGGCAGTTCTATCATTTCAAGGGGCTCATGTGGATCCCAGCAAGTGGTTTTTAGAAGGAAATGAGGGAAAAGGAAAAGGAAACCTCAGACACAGAATCCCATCCAAGGTGGCTCAGAAACTCTGGGGACTCAGACTTGTATTTTTGTTTCTCTTTTTAATTCAGAAGGAAAACAATTCACTTGGGTCCCAAAGGACTGATTGGCAGTCTTGACATTTTCTGTCCTCTAACAAAAACCTTCCACCAGCTCCCGCTGGCCTGAGGACAAAGACCATTTACTTGCAGGAGGGATGAGAGCCAAGAATATAAAGGATCCCAAGGTCTCCTCCAGCACTGAAATGCTAGGACTCTGTAACCTGGAAATTTGGGGTGCTGAGCCCCTTGTCAGCAAGAAATGCCAAGGAAGCCATGGTGAGCCAAGCTAGGGAGCGCCATCCCCAGGTGTCTGGGGCGAGCTTGCAGGAGCCCTTCAGAGGACAGGAATGTGGAAGATTGTGGAGATGGTCTTAATTGAAGGGAAAAGAATGTCCAGCTCCTTCCCCTTGTGAATTATTTTCTGTTTATGCTCTAAAGGACTTCTTTGTACATATGTGTTTGCTTCTTGTGTTCCCCATTAGATTGTGAGATCCTTGAGTCCAGGGACTGTCTTCTGCCTCTTTGTACCCCAAGAGCTTAGCACAAGGCCCGGCACATAGTAGGTGCTTAATAAATATTTTTGATCAATTGATTTTCAAGATTTGGAAAATAGGATTACTAACTCAGAGTCAAAAGAACAGAAAAAGGGAAGGTTGAGGGGAAAGAAAGAAAACTTCCCAAAGCAAGGCTTAGCCAGCATGAAGAAGAGAATCAGCAATGGTCCCATGGACTGGGGCCAACAGGCTGGTACAAGCATGTAATTGACATCCTAAAGCCCCACTGTGAACTCTCCCCAAACAGCGTCTGGGCACATGAAGTGTGATCATTACAAATAATAGCAGCCGAATGTTTTCTGGTCCAAGAGCAAGAAAATCTCCACAAATTGAGCTAAAGGAGAAAACTCCTGAAACACCAACATCTCAGAGTTCAGAGGCTCCTCAGAGATGCCTGGTCCACCCTGGACCCAGCCACAGATTGGGAAGTCAGCCTACCTAACTTCCCCGCCTACCCTCAGCTCCCAGCCACGTCCTTGGGGCCAGGAGAGCAGAGCCAGCTGGTGGGGGGATTCCATAGACCTCCAGGACCCAGTCATGAACAATGTTTTTAATGACATGGAAGGACATGAGTTAAATGATGGGGAACATTAGATGATAATCTAATTAGAAGGATTTGGAACTGGCTGGATGGCTGAGCTCAGAGAGTCAATGGTTTGGTGTCAGCATGACAAGAGGTCTCCAATGGAGGGCCCCAGGGATCTGTGCTGGGCTCTGTGCTTTTTAATTTGTTTCAGGACTTGGACAAAGGCATAGATATATCTTCATGGGTTTGTAGATGACATGAAGCTGGGAGAAACAGATGGCAAAGAGACTGACAGAGCAAGGATCCAAAAGAATCGTGACAGGTTAAAGCGTTGGGTTAAATCTAATAAGATGGAATTCAATATGAATCTAACATTTCTTTTTTTAAAAAAGACACAAAGTCTTACAATTTGGGTACCCTTCCCAAAAAAAAAAAAAACCCTTCAGCTGCACAAGTAGGAGATGAAGGAGGCTTGGTAAGATGGCACTTGTTCTGAAAAAAGATCTGAGGGTTTTAGTGGACCCCAAGCTCAGCCTAAGTCAGCAGTGTGGTGACTACCAAAGGAGCTAATGGGAATCCCCCTGGAATCTGCCAGGTCAAACCTCATCTAAAGTCCTGTGGTCAGTTTTACAGTTTAAGAAGGACATCAAGAGGAGACAGAGCCAAGAAGGCAGAGTAAAAGCTGTGACTTGCTTGAGCTCTCCCCCAAACCCCTCCAAATACCTATAAAAAGTGTTACTCTAAATGAATTCTCAAGCAGCAGAACCCACAAAAAAAGCAGTGAAACAAATTTCCAGCCCAAGACAACCTGAATGGTTGATGGGAAAGGTCTGTTGCATCAGGCTGTGAAAGGAGCACAGTTCAGCGTGTGCCTCACCAGCAAACACAAGGCCACTGTGAACCTGGAGCAGGCCTTGGGGGACTGAATCATGGGCAGCTGTGGCTGTTTCCAGACTTCTTAACCCACAAATGCCAAAGACAGCTTAGAAGCTCAGTGGGAAAGGTTTGTCGCACCTGGGTGAGAGAGGAGCGTGGTCCAGTGTGGCCCCAGGGTGGTGGCCACTGTGGCAGCAGCTCAAGTGGCTGATCAGAGGGGGATTGAAGGAATCTCTTTGCCGGCACTGGGGCAGGCTCTCTTGCTTGTGCTTGGATCTGGGTTGCAGTCCTGGATGGTGGTTCCTCGGGTGAAGAGGAGCATTGGCATGGCAGAGCTTGTGGTGGCAGTGTAGAGTGAATCCTCACAATTCAAGGGCAGAAAAGAGTGCTTATGGTCACTGATAGACCAGAGCACAGGCCAGGAAAGGAGTAAACACCTCACCTTTGGTCATACCACCTCGGAAGAACTGAAAATTTACAGGTCCCTCTGAAATTCAAGTACCTCTGAAAATAGCTGCACAAAACCCCTGAACACATCCTCCACACTGGAAGCAGAGCCCTGCTTTAACAAAGAGTTTACAAGTCAAGTAATTGGCTGGGAACATAAGCAAACAGTGGGAAAAACTCAGACTGTAGAATTTTACTTTGGTGACAAAGAAGATCAAAACATACAATCCGAAGTAAGACAACAAAGTCAAAGCTCCTACATCCAAAGCCTCCAAGAAAAATATGAATTGGTTTCAGGCCATGAAAGAGCTCAATTTTTTTTTTAACTGAGTAAGAGAAGGAGAGGAAAATTGGGAAGAGAAATAAGAGTGATGCAAGAAAATCATGAAAAACAAGTCAACAGCTTGATAAAGAGAGACCCAAAAAATTCTGAAGAAAATAACCCTTAAAAATAGACTAGACCAAATGGCAAAAGAGGTCCAAAAAGCCAATGAGGAGAAGAATGCCTTAAAAAGCAGAATTGGCCAAATGGAAAAGGAGGTCCAAAAGATCAGTGAAGAAAATAATTCCTTAAAACTTTAGAATGGAGCAAATGGAAGCTAATGACTCTATGAAAAAGTGAGAAATTATAAAAACAAAACCAAAAGAATGAAAAAATAGAAGACAATGTGAAATATCTCATTGGAAAAACAACTGACCTGGAAGAAAAAATACAGGAGAGAGAATTTAAAAATTATTGGACTACCTGAAAGCTATGATCAAAAAAAGAGCCTAGACATCATCTTTCAAGACATCATCAAGGAAAACTGCCCTGATATTCTGGAACCAGAGGGTAAAATAGAAATTGAAAGAACCCACCAATCACAACCTGAAAGAGATCCCAAAAGGAAAACTCCTAGGAATATTATAGCCAAATTCCAGAGTTCCCAGGTCAAGAAGAAAATATGGCAAGCAGCCAGAAAGAAACAATTCAAGTATTGTGGAAACACAATCGGGATAACACAGGATTTAGAAGCTTCTATATTGAGGGAACAGAAGGCTTGGAATAAGGTATTCCAGAGGTCAAAGGAGCTAGGATTAAAACCAAGTATCACCTACCCAGTAAAATTGAGTGTAATCCTTCAGAAGAAAAAATTGACATCCAATGAAATAGAGGACTTTCAAGTATTCTTGATGAAAAGACCAGAGCTGAATAGAAAATTTGACTTTCAAATACAAGACTCAGAAGAAGCATAAAATGGTAAACAGTAAAGAGAAATCATAAGATACTTATTAAAGTTGAACTATTTACATTCCTACATGGAAAGATGATATTTATAACTCATGAGACCTTTGTAAGTATTAGGGTAGTTGGAGGGAATATATATATAAATATATACATATGTGTGTGTATGTATATATGTATGTGTGTATGTATGTATGTATGTGTATGTATGTATGTATGTATACACAAAGGGCACAGGGTGAGTTGAATATGAATGAATGCTATGTAAAAAATAAAATTAAAGGGTGAGAGAAAATTGTACTGGAAGGAGGATAAAGAGAGAGGTAGAATGGGGTAAATTACCTCACATAAAAGAGGCAAGAAAAAGGTTTTACAGTGGAGAGGGAGAAGGGGGAGGTGAGAAAGAATGAATGACTCTTACTCTCATCAGATTTGGCTTAAGAAGGGAATAACATACACACTCAATTGGGTATGGAAATCTATCTTACCCTATAGGAAAATAGGGGGAAAGAGGATAAGAGATATGCGTGGGGAATGATAGAAGGGAGGGCAGATTGGAGGAGGCGGTAGTCAGAATGCACGCCATCTTGGGGTTGGGGAGGAGAGAGATGGGGGAAAAATTTCAAACTCAAAATCTTGTGGAAGTGAATGTTGAAAACTAGAAAGAAGTAAATTAATTAATTTTTAAAAATAAAATAAAAAAATAAAGGCACGCACACACACACACACACACACACACACACACACACACACACACAAAGAAAGACATCAATAGGCTGCAGAACAGACAGAGGTGACCAGGATTTGGAAGAGCTATCAGGCTGCATTCAGATTAGGATCTGTTGGCTGCTCCTCTCCAGGTCCTTTCATTGACCTTCTCATGGCATTATCACTGGCCCCTTCGCATCGGTCACCTCCTCCTTGAAGCCTGCCACCTTATCAACATCCTCCTGAAAATTGGACTCACAATATTCCAGCTAGGATCACTTCAGTTTAACTGTAAAGCAGCTTCCAAACAGAAAAAGAATTGAAGATATTAGACAGACAGCTAAGGGAAGCTGGAATTATATTCTGTAGTTCATCTAAGGCTAGGAGAGACACCTCAGCTCCAGATAAGATTTATATGGTGTTCTTTATCGAGAAACAAGGGGCAGACTGAGCCCCCTGGAGATCCCTCCCAAGCCTCCTTTCTAAATGTTAATGGGACTATTGTGTCATGGGAAGGCTGGTGTTCCCAGGACTCAGGCAGGTGGAGGCAGGCATAAAAATGATTGAGGGACTTTGCAGATGTCAGTTTATGATGATGGACTTTGCTCATCATAGGTAAGTAGTCTGCATGCTAAGATCATCAACACAAACAACTTTGTGTAAAAGCCAAAGATTTATCTAGCAGCAGCGTGGGGATTTACAAAAACAAGGCAAAGCCCTTCAAGGCCACCTCGGTGTAAGATAATGAGATAGCAGTGGGGGTTAAGTGCAGCACTTTCATGGAATAGACAATTATAATGGAACATAGGCCAAGGAGCAGGAAGGATGGTGAGAAATGTGATAGGGCTTTTCCATAGTAAATCTGTGCGGGAATAAAAGAGCCAGAGGAACTGACACCAGCCAGGTGAAAAGAAAAGGCAATGGGAATCATGGGGAAACAAAGGCAACAGAGGAAGTAACTTCAATGGCAGAGGGCCCTTTGACATGCCAACATTAATGAAAATATGGATAACTTCACCCCAAGTTGAATTGGTCATGTCCTGTTTAATACTATGCCCATTTTAAAAATGAGTGCTGTTTCTCAAGCCCTTTCTCCTCTCCTGGATCAGGATTGAATAAGATTCAAAGAATGTGGGCTCCCACTTTTTGCATGGATGTGGCTGTGCGAGCACCTTGCTCCTGGTTCCGGGCAGTAAGGTGAATGTACCTCCCTAAGACAAATAAGGCCCTTCCAGGTGGGTGACCATGATGGCAGCTCTCCTCAGGCGCCTTCCACAGACAGATGCTGTGGTAGCTGAAGGATGGAGAGGTGCTTCTCTGGGATGTACAGTCCAGCATCCAGAAGGCAGGCTGAGCCAAGCCTCCTGCGCCCTGAGGAGGAGGAACAAGAGAAGGGGCAAGTCCTGGGCCAGCAACAAGAACCCTTTGACAGCTTCCTCTCACCCCTTATTTACCTCCCCTAATTTCTGGCTGCACCAAGAACAGGACTTTTAAAAGTGGGCTCTGCAGAATCATCTCTTATAGCAGTAATAGATGGCATTAATATGTATAATCTCCCCTTGCCATGGGCATGAATGTGCCATTGCTGTGTGTTGGAGTGGTTTCCATGCTTTAATCACAGGTGAGAGCCAGAAATAGGGCTGTAGGCTACCAGTGACCAGACCCAGGGTAGGCCTGACCTCTGGGAAAGGGAGATACCCAGGGGGCTCTTACCTCAAGGGCAGCTGAAGTGAGGAGGAATGGCCATGCCTTCAGACCCAGATCAGAGGCAAGCCGATGTCTCTTATCAAAAGAAAGAAGCTGGAGAGGGCCCATCTCCAGGGAAGGTACTAAGCCAGGCTCCCAAAGCCAAGGACTGCGGCAGACACATTAGAAGTCAGGGCTGGTTATATGGATGAGCCTGGCCTATTATTAGGACAGCAATAAACCAGGCCAGAGGATGGGGTCTGGGGAGTAGGACTTCAATACCTTATGGGACAGAAAGAGGAGGGAAGGAGGGAGAGGAAGGAAGGGAGGGGGAGGGGAAGAGAAGGAGAAGAAGGAAAAGGAGGGGAGGGAGGAGGGAAGGAGGGGAGAAGGGAGGGGAGGAGGGAGGGGAAAGAAGGGAGGGAAGAGAGAGGGAAAGAGAGGGAGAAGAAGGGAGGAGGGAGGTAGGGAAGAGAGAGGGGAGGGGAGCAAAGGGAAAGGGGGAGGAGTGGAATAGACATTTATTAAGTGCCTGCTGTGTGCCAAACACTGTGCTCAACACTTTACAAATGTGATCTCATTTATTAATGGGAAGTCATGCCCTCACATTCCAAGGGAGATGCTTAGGTTGAGCTGTGTTCATTAACGACTGTATAAAATGATAGGCAATATCCTATTGAATATTGACTCAGCTCAGGAAAAATAGCTTTTCCTCTCAGGGCCTGGGCATAGAACCATAGAACAGCTCCGGGCCTCGGAGCAAAGCCCCGTGCTGGGAGGCAGAGAGGGCTAGGCGACCACAAAGACCTCAAAGCTCACATCTGGGTCACAGAGCTAGAAACCAGCAGGGGCAAGGCTAGGAGGCCTGGGCACACTGTACCCAGACGGGGCCTGCCTACAGGAGGAGAGTGGCCTGGGGAAAGGCACTTCAGGTCCTGTAACACTGAGACCCCGCCGATACTGCCTGGGCCAGGTCTAGACAATCAGCTTTTATTCTGGGCCCAGCAGGAGGAGCAAGAAGGCCTCCTGGTTCATACAGGCCTGGTCTCAGTCCTCAGCAGCTTCTTCCATTGGTCCCTGGCCCCGTCCTGACCTCCAGCTCTTCTTCATCCTCCCCAGCTCCAACTTCCCACTGTAGCTTTTGGCCATGGTGACCTCCAGCCAGCTTCGTTGCCCCACCAGGCTGCTGTCCGAGGTTCCTTTGTGACCCTTGTACCTGCAGCGCTCTTGCCCCTTCACTGGACCCTTCAGCTTCATTTCCATCCTTCCCCACCTTTGCCTGGTTCTGGCTCCCAGCTCTAACCCGACGTGCCTGCTGCTGGGACCTCCTCCGAGGGTGGAACTCCGAAAACCAGTGTTCCTGGAGGCTTGTGTTTCTCTGCATTTATTCAGACTAATATTCGCGGTTTTGTGCCCCTGGGACAAGCGTAGGGTCAAGAGGCACTTTCCTGGCCCCCCGTCTTCCAGCCAAGGAAAATGACTTGTCAAGTGCCAGCTGTGCCCTACCACTGAGGAGAGAGGAAAAGGCCCCAAGTAAATCCGAGGAAATAAGTAAAAATAATGGGGAAGGGAATCGCCGATGAGACAGTAAGAAGCCGCGGCGGAGGGCGCTCAGGCTGGCTGTTTGGCACCCAGCGTCTTACTGCAGCCGTAGGGAAAAAGCCGTCCAGCTCCGCAGAGCCAGGTCTGCCCTCTAAGAGTCTCAAGAGAAGGCATCAGAAGGAAGAAACAACCCTAAGCAGCCAGAGCCCCAGAAACAGCCGGGCCGGACAAGAGCCTCGGCATTGGACGGACCTCGGAGGGACCTCGGATCTGGCGTCGGGGAACACAAGGACCCTAGCGTCAGCCCCAAGAGCAAAGGAGAGCCAAGGTGAACGAACGGCATGGGGAAGCTGGCTCAAAGGCAAATGAAGAACTGAAGAGACGGAAGGAAAAGCTCGCGCGAGGAGGCCGGGCTGCCCAAGCGGCAGCGCATGGCCCCAAGCATGACCAGAAGCGCTGGGGACGAACCAAGCACGGAGACAGGTTCAGGAAACTAATCCCGAGAGACGGGCGAAGGTCAGGGAGATGGGAAAAGCCCCTGGGCTCCCCGAGAGCCGAGGTCTCAGCCCATTCTCCCTCGTGGACACCTGCGAGATGCCGCGCGAGGAAAGAAATAGGCCGCGCGGGCTCCTTCCTTCTGGAACCTCAGAATCACCGGATCCTGAAACAAGTGGAGCAGTTGGGTCAGGAAGCTGCCCGGGAAACGGGGCCAGAACTGCTGCGATCTCTGCACGGACCTCAAAGCTACAGCAATTATGGGATGTTTGCAGGGAGAAGCAGCCGGTGCCCCTCCCTCCTCCTCGCCTCTGGCTCCCTAAGGTCTTCCTCACATACCCAGGCCCCCCACGGATCCACAGACCCTCCTTGGAGGATAGACAGCTGCTGCCCGCACCAAAGTTCAGGAATACCCGCCAAATGGTCAGCGGTCAGCCTACCTCGCCCTTCGAGGCACCTGGCCCAGCTCAGGAGTGCCCCCAGCCCTTCAGGCCTTTTGCATCCTTATGTATGTGACTCTGTGTGTGTGTGTGTGTGTGTGTGTGTGTGTGTGTGTGCACAACTGTGGGAGTATTTATGAGTGTGAGTCTATGTAAGTGTGTATGTATGTAAGTGTGGGAGTGACTGTGAATGTGTATGAATGTATGTATGAGTATGTAAGTATGTATGTGTGTGCATGAGTGTATTGTGAGTGTGAGGAGTATGTATTAATGCAAGTGGGTGTGATTGCATGTGATTGTGGGGGAGTAGAGAACATGAGTAAGTGTGTGTGTGCGTGTGTGTGTGGCATGTGAGTGTATATGAGGATTGTGAGCGCACACACAGGCACAAGTGTTTGTGTGTGCATGGTTACGTGTCTGTGGGGTGATCATTTGCACATGCATGTGTTGGAAGGGGTAAGTAGGTGAGCTTAAGTCCTTGATAACTCGAGGCAGTGAGAGGCCCTCAAGCCTCCCTCACCTCCTCTTCTCAGAGGGAGTCCTGCATCTCCTACTGGACACTTGAAGGCTGCTCTTCATCCTTGCAGGCCTGCTCCTGGATTCCCAAACCCTCCAGATCTTGGCCCCAATCCCTGTTTCCTCCTGCTTTCAGCTTTGCCTTCATCTCCTGCTCCTTCTCTGACACAACCACAGAATACTGAGCCCTGATGTGAGGAAAGGGTGCTCTGAGACTGACAAAAGGCCAGGGCCAAGGCATGCCACCTTCAGAGAGTGAGCTGGGTTTGGGGATGTAAGGGTGAGAAGCTTTTGGGAAGTTGCCCACATAGAACAGGAGATGGTGCCATTCTCCCACACAAAGCCGCTTCTTGTCTCCCGATTCTCTCCTCCTTCCATCAGAGGAGGCTTGCTCGCTCACTCGCTCTAGACAGCCCAGGGTTTCTCCTGCTCATCCTTGCATCATTTGGTGGGGATGAGAAGTCAGGCCTTTTGGAGTGTACAGAGCTCTTTGCTCTCTCAACCTTTTCTCTGGGTGGAAGGAAAGATGTAAACCTGGGGCAGACACAGAGCTGAGACCCAAGCCTGTGGCAAGGAACCAGGGAGAGATGCTGGGAAGCTGAGAAACCCCCAACCACCACACTGAACTTGTGTGAGGAGGGGGGCATCTCAACAGACCACATCTTTAGTCATGCAATGGGCAGCTCAGTGCTGTAATGGATAGAGCCCCAGACATAGGAGCAGGAAGACCTGGGTTCAAATCCTGCCTCAGACACTAGTGTGACCCTGGGCAAATCACTTCACTTCTGTCTGCCTCAGTTAAAATAGGGCTAATCTTAGCATCTACTTCCCAAAATTGTTGTAAGCATCAAGTGAGGCAAATTATGTAAAACGCCTTGCAAAGCTGAAATTGCTATATACATATTTATTATCATCATCATCATTATCCTCCTCTCCTTTGAGATGCTGCTTCTCCCCTGTGCCCTGAATGCTCTCGTTCCCTGTAATTTCCCCTGGTACCATCCACTTTCCAGCTCGGCTCTCTATGGCTGACCGGTCTGCTCCCTTTTCTGTTTGAATGACACACAGGTCACTACTCCTTCCTTCAGCAATTCCTGGTGAGCAGCAATTCCCATAAGTGTTTGCCTCTCTCCATACATGGGAAACTCCACAATTCCTGATGCTTAAATTGCTTACTTTGCTCCCGTGTCCAGAGGAAAGAGAGGTGGGGTTCCCCTCCTTAACAAAGCCTAAGAAATTTTCCTTCATGGATGAAGTTTGGCTCCTGCACTGGGGCCAGGCAACACAGAAGGGATTCTGCAAAGGAAAGTGCTTGTGTGCTAAGACACATTTTAAAAGTAAAATTCAGGGGGGCAGCTAGGTGGTGCAGAAGATAGAGCACTGGCCCTGAAGTCAGGAGGACCTGAGTTCAAATCCAGCCTCAGACCAAACACGACACTTACTAGCTGTGTGACCTTGGGCAAGTCACTTAACCCCAATTGCCTAAAAGCAAAAAAAAAAAGAAAGAAAGAAAGAAAAGTAAAATTCAGAACAGAAAAGGCTCTACCTAAATAAAGATCCCTGTCGCCTGAGTCTAAGTATTTGAACCCCAAGCTGGTAGAAACTATTTTACCAGGGTCCTGGATGTGAGTTGCTTAAGGACCATTATTTGTAATCGATTCTTTGGCAAATTTCAACTCATTCATTATATTTTCTCATGCACAGCTGAGAAGCCAGAAAAAAGTGGGGATTAGAAAAGCTGCTTAGAGCAGGGGAAGGGGTGCTCTGAAGAGCTGAGTTCAAACTGACTCATTCTGTGACTTTAGAAAAGTAACTTAAACCTCTTTGACTTTCCATTGACTCACTTGCCCAAGGAGAAAAATCGTGCCTGCCCTGGCCTGACTGGCTCTGGACCTCTCTCAGGCATCTTATCAGGATCTGAAGGGAGCTTGGAAGAGAAATGCCTTGAAGCGAGATGCAAATGCAATGGATTCTTCCCTTGGGACCTGGACACTTCCCCAACTCATACTATCTCACCTCAGCTTCCAAGGCTGAGGGACTCTGGGTATTGGACTGACTAGATGTGGTGCACTGGGAAGAAGAGAGGCTTTGGAGAGCTGAGCACCCTGAACATGGATAAGCTGTTTGTAGTACTGCTGGGAGTGATCCATGCCCAGACCAGTGACCCTAGAAGTAAGGATAAAAGCACAAAGTCACTGATGGTTCTGAATATGTTGCAACTGGACCAACATTTATCAAGTGCCTACTGTGAGAAGAGCCACAGTTTGGCCATGACACAGCCCCTGCCCTCAAGGAGCTCACAATCTAGCACCGGGATAAGACACTAACACAGATTGCTGGGACACATGGTTTGAAAAGCAGCAGAACACATGGCCCTTTCTTTGTACCCTAGGGGAGGAAATCAAGAGAAGCTGCATGGAGAAAGTGGCCTTTGAGTCAGTGCTCAAGAACCGAAAAAGTCAAGTGTCACAATTTTTGATAAGTGAAGGAGATGGAGTCTGTAAAAAAAAAATAGGCTGATAAATTGTATTTTAATTCCTAGAATGCAGAATTAAACCTACGGTTTGTGTGCATTTAGACAAGGAAAGGGTATTCAGGAAAGACAAATGTGGCTTGATCAAGGCCAGATAATGCCATGTCCATTTGGGAAATGGTGATTAACCTGGTCCTATCTCCCTGAAAGGCAGCAGAGTTTCAGTAACTACAGACTGAGAACATTTACCTTCCCATCTTTATGGCAGATTTATGAGTAGAATTACTCATCAGGTGCATCCTTTAGGGAAGGTAACAGGCAAGATGTCACAAAGGGTATTCTACAGTAGACTACATCTTTAGGAAGATAGAATTGTTAGAAAGGTATGAAGAACATACGACTCTACTATCTTTCCTGTTAACATCTGATTTGGGAGAGCAAGATGGTCCTGGAGCATGGTCACATCCATATGTGGTCTGTAGAGTGTGATCACAGAGTGTAGAGTGCAGAGCTCTTTTCCTCCTCGTGCCCTCCTTTTCCTCATCCCTTCTCATCCCAGCTTCTGAGGCAATAAGGGATTTTGTGACTTCCACATGAATTACTAAAAATTACAACATTTATCTCATTAATTCATCAAATTAACTCTGAGCTCCAGTCCCAGTTTATTAAATATCATTTAATACTTCTTTTCCCAAAAGTGTTTGCCTCTCTCCATACATGAGAAACTCCATAATCCCTTAAGCTTAAATAAATAACACAATTACTGGCTATACTTTCTTTAAACAGCAAAACATGCAACAAAACAAACACATAATTATTTAATGGACACTGTGTCCAGTGTGAGGAATCTCACAGCCAATGCCACCTTTAAACAGTCTTCCAATTATTGACTTCTGAATTCTGGAGAAGCAGTCTCATCACGCAGTTCTCTCAGGATGTCAAATCAAGTCTTTTCTCAAGAATTCCCCTCATGTCTCTTCACAAGATAAGGGTTAACTCAGTTCTCTGAGGAAATAAGGCCTCCATCCTTCTTTATCCTTTCTTCAGCCACAGTTAATAGAGCCTCTCCAAAAGTTAAACAGTTAAACCCTTAATCTCACAACTGTCCCATTAAACTACGGTTTAAATTGTAACTGGCCATGATTACATTGCCTCTTAAAGATAAAGTGTACATATCTAAAATATCTGTGCCAAGTAATATTGAGCCCCATCCCTTTTGCTTTTTTAAATTTTTTAAATTTTATTAATTTGTTTTGATTTACCAACAATCACTTCCGTATCCTTTTGAGTTGAAAATTTTTCTCCCCCTTCCTCCCCCCCACCCTCCCCAAGATGGCGCACAATCTGATATAGGCTTTACATTTACATTCCTATTAAACATATTTCCACATTAGTGAAGTTGTAAGTAAAAATTAAAACCAATAGGAGGAACCATCAGAAAGATGAAACAAAACTCAACAGAAGGTAAAAATAAGTGATAGCAATTTGACTTCCATAGTTCTTTCTTTGGATGTGGGCAGCATTTTCCATCCCAAGGCCTCTGGAGATGTCTTAGATCCTTGTAATGCTGAGAAGGTTTCAGTTTAACAATATTAGTCATCGCGTAACATGGCTGTTATTGTGTACAAAGTCCTCTTGGTTCTGCTCACTTCACTCAGCATCAGACCATATAAGTCTTTCCAGGTTTTTCTGAAGTCAGCCTGTTCATCATTTCTTACAGTACAATAGTATTCCATTACATTCATATACCACAACTTGCTCAGCCATTCCCCAATTGATGAGCCCCTCCCCTTTTGAAGACACTCTTTCAATAAGGTCTCTTCCAGGCAAGTATCAAAACTCAGATGTAATTCCTTGAAAGAGAAAAAAATGAAGATGCCTTTTTTCTCTGACTCTATAACTATTAATAGCAGTGAGGTATAAAACAAGTGAGCAGACATATATTCACATAGTCACCAATGACACAGAGGTGATGCTTTGCCAGATCCACATTGATGAAGAACTCCTTGCAGATGGCGAGGTCCTCCATACGTCTCTGCTTGTTATGACCCTGTAACAGGTGCCCCTAGCCTTACAACAGCCATGAAAGAGTCTCTTATCACTCAAAAGAATCTGGCCGAGTAATCCACACAGGAAAGACTGTGTATGTGAAGAAGGCCTATTTTCCAGGCTCTGATATGCAGGTGAATGGACAATCCAATGATCTGTCCCATCAGCACAGATAACTTGGGGAAAAACTAAAAATGGAAAATGGAAAATAGACAGTGTCCCGATAGAAGCAGAAGGATAAGGGCGGACTGGATGGCTTAGGAGGGACTGGCAGAGTGTTTAAGACCCAGACTTCTCCCTGCACCTAAGGCCCATTTTTTTAACATCAGCATTCTTCCAGTGATACTGTATGACTGCCTGTCAGTCATGGGATAACACAATGTCTTATGAGTCAAAATCGTAGGTCAATGGTAGGGCAACAGAGAAGTTTGGGACAGGTACAGGCAAGCTCCAATGTATTACCAATGAAAGAAGAGTGAGGAGCTGCCAGGGGATGGCCTTCTTGCCCCACTGGTATCCTGGCAACATCAGGAAAGTGGGAGGAAGGCTCCAGCACATTGAGTGGACCTTCTGTGTAGGATTTATGGAAAGAAAAAGACTGAAGTCACAAGGGATGAGAAGGCATCTGTGTGCTGCAATCTGCACCATTGCACAGAGGGCCCACACTCATGACATCAAAGACTTCATGGAAGCAATCAAGGTGGCCAAGCTGGCCAACCACAAGAATGTTATTGGTATAATAGACCCAGATTTCACAAAAGTGTTTGACAAACTTTCTTATGAGACCCAATGGACTCAGTGGTTGGATGCATGTGAGATAATAGTAAAATTAGGTGTATAAACTGTTGGAATGATTGGATTCAAAGACTGTTTTCAATGGGCAAATTACAGCTTAGAAGGTGGTCTTTAGGGGAGTGACTCAAGTATCTATGGTTGGCCTTACACTATTTAATATTATTTTATCAGTGATAAATGAAATTTTCAGATGACACAAATCTAGGGGGTCTAGCTACTTCGGTAGATGATAGGATCAGAATTCCAAGCTATCCTGGGAAATTAAGACTATCAGCCTAATAGCAAAGGCAGAAACTTAATAAAGATAAATGTAGAGCTCTAGTCTTGGCACTTGGATTCCAAAAATTAAGTTCAAACATATGAAAAATGGGAGATATGGTCATACTACAGATCCTGCCAAAATGATCTAGGTGGGGAGAGGGGATGGTGCTTAGTGGATTGCAAGATTAATGGAGTTAACTGTATGACATGATAGGTTGCAAGGAAGGAAGGAAGGAAATCTTCATTTATATTGAGAGACCCTATATCCAGAATAAGGAAGATAATAGCTACTCTGTCCTCTGTCCTTGTTGGACAACATCTAGAATAGTGTGCTCCGTACAAAGCACCATATTGGAGATAGGACACTGACAAGCTAGAGCAAGCCTATGGGACCACCAGGACCATCCCATTTAATGAGTGCTTGAAAAAAACTTGGAATATTTAGTTTGTCTAAAAGAAAACTCTGGTCAGTGCTTGGCTGTTTCCAGGTATTTGTGGATGAATGATTAGACTTTTCTGCTTGGCTCCTGGGGGCAGAAATAGGAATAACACTAAAGTTTAAAGGACACAGATTAAGATTTTCTCTATGTAAAATCCTCCCAACAATTGGACATAGTCCAAGATTGACTGGGTTGCCTCAGGCACTAGAGGCCAACAAGTGAGGGCACCAAGATGACATATCAGAGAAGTCCTAGAGGGATTTGGGGTCAAATGTGGGTGGGACTTCCTGCCAACACTGAGATTTTGTGACTGAAATCTGGCTCACTGGCTGATCAATTAACAGGCATTGACTAAATGCTTGCAATGAGCCCAGCATTTTATGGAGTACCAGAGGTACAGAGACATCTCAGGGATGATTTCTGTGCAGCACTTGATGGGTACATTTGAAATTGGCTGCAGAATCTCTGACTTCCCTTCGTATTTGGGAAAAATCAAGATACACCTTTAAGGGAATCAGCTTCTTCTGACAATTCTCAAACTAGAGATGCTCATGCTGGCTGAAGGGAGGAGGATGAGGAAAGAGTCCATGTCCTGGGGTTGGGTGTCTGTCTTTTTTGACCAATGGCTTTTCTTTCCTGGTTAGGGCACCTGCCTCCACCACCCCACCACCACCACACACACCTTAGCACTGGGGTTGCAGCTCATTACAGATGAGAAACTGAGGCAAATAGAGTTGAATGATTTGCCTGGGGGTAAGGCAAAGGCAAAGCAAAGTGCCCCACCTAGCTGCCATATTAGGTTTGTTGTGCTCTAAATGCCCCGAAAGGGCAATATCAAATGTCTAACCACACCTCCTCCATATTGTACTTGTGAAGTTGATCATTTGAATCCATGAATAAAACTTTTTTATTTCTTCCTACCAAATTTCATCTTATTCAGCCATTGAGGTAGAACAGTGTATAGAGTGCTGGACATGGAGTCAAGAAGACCTGAGTTCAAATCCTGCCTTAGACACTTCCTAGCTGTATGACCCTGGGCAAGACAATTAAACTCTCCATCCTCAATTTTCTCATTTGAAAAATAGGAACAATAATAGCATCTACCTTCCATAGTCATTGTGAGATTTTTTTTCCTTCTGAAATCAAATTCTATTTGTGAATTAAAATAATTTCTATAAAACAAAACAACAAAATATTTAGATAGTAGAAGGTGGGCTGTATCTGTTTTGCAGAGATAGTTGCTTCTTAGACAAGTTCCAAAAAAAGAAAAAAAGAAAAAAAGAAACACATATTCAAGCTACCAGTTCTCTGTTAAATATAGCATTTAACCATGAGTTTCTTAGAATCCTTAAACAAATAGTTTATTCTGGAATTGGGATATCTCTGAATAGTATTTGACTAACCAATTCTTTTATAATGAAACACCACTTTTAATGTTCAAGATTTCTTTTATAATGGAAAACGAGTTAAGATAATTCTTGTCTTTAAGTAGAATTGTGAATAAACAGAAAACCATCAAGTGAACTTGGTGCAATGGTACTCCCCAAAACTGTGTGATTTCTTTGGATTTCCCCTTCACTGGGATACCCCAAAGGAAAGTGTTAGAAGATTTATCTAATAAGCTCCAACAAAGAAACAAAACAAGGAGACCAAATACAGCCTATTGTGCTCCAGGCATCCCAGCAGAGCAAATTTTTGCATATTTGTTTTAAATCTTTTAAATTCCTATTACAGAAACCTAAGTGTTTTTTTTCCCACCCAGAGATAAATCGTTAAACATCAGATGTGAGGAACTTATGTGCAACTGAAAACCACCTGTTTGTCACATTTCTCCCTATTTCCCTTCTCATTTTAATATTTTTTTTATATTCTAGGTGTAAGAAGAAAAAGCTCTGAGCAATATGGCTGCCTCTTGGGGACAACTGTGGTCATCGTAGTGTTTTGGTTTTTTTTTTTCCCCTCATTGGGGAGCTGAACTTTCTTCCAGATTTTTTCACCATGGCCACCTTTTGAGGACCCTCTTTCCTACCCCTTTTCATCTCCCTTTGGGTGTCAGCTTCCCCGTTAGAACATAAGCTCCTTAAGAGCAAGGACTATTTTTCTTTCTCTTGTATTTGAATCCTCAGTGCTTAACAGAGTTCCTAGAATACAGCAAGTGCTTAAATGCTTATTAACTTGACTTTTAGATGTTTACAGATTTTATTTTTCTTTGACCCAGAAGCTCCAGATTTCAACTCTGACCTGAGAGTTTTAAGTTTGAGGATTCTTTCAGATAGAGTGATTAGTGGCCTGTTTCAATTTTTACTTTACCCTGTGGGTCTAATACATTTGTCAGGGTAATCTGGGCAATCTGAATTTGATTGTGTACGTGTGTGTGTGTGTGTGTGTGTGTGTGTGTGTGTGTGTGTGTGTGTGTAAATGTGGAATCCAGTGTGTTGCTTTTTTGGGGGGGGGTCATGGTTTTCAGAGAATTTTATGATTCTTCAATCATCTCTTCTCATCCTCTTTTCTTGGTCAGTTGTTTTTGACGGTAGATAGCTTACATTTCCTTCTTTTTTTCTCAATATTTTTATTTGTATCTACCATGTATTATTTGTGTCCTAGAATCTTTGAGTTCTGTTTGCTCCATTCTAGCATGCAGGGCGGGGAGGGGAGTCTGCTCCATGGGCAGGGTTTCCACCTTCTGTCCTAACCATGTATTCTTCCTTTGTGGTTGCCTTCCACAGACCTAATTTCATGGTTTATCCTTGCTTTGTATTTCCAGTTCCTCTTGCAGCCCATTTTTCTCTGAAGCTGTGCTCACAGCTGTTGTGAAGCTACTCTCTCCTCGTAGGTTTACCTCCGTGTGTCTCTTGACACTGAATGTCTTTTTTCATCGTGTTCAGCATTTCCTTCCTTTTACTGCATCCAAATGCTGTGAGCCTCCGCCCAGTTGGAGCCTTCTCATGGGAGCTCTGCAGGCTTTGCCCGATGATGCGTTTCTGGTCAGACTGTTGGGAAGTGGCAGTCTATTCACCTGAGATCACTGCTGGTTTCCCTGGAGGGATGATACCTCTCCCAGCACCCACAGACTCTGGGTGTTTTGTGTCCAGTCCAGGCCAAATGAAAGAGCTTCCTGTTATTTCCTTGATGAATTTCCTGATCACTATTTCATCTGGAGCCCTTTTTAGATGTTTGCTGGAGGGCCAGGCTCCTTCGCTGCCTTTCACATCACCCTCTGAACCACAGTTAATTTGCTCTTCTAAATGCTTCTTGCTGACCCCTTTGACAATACGTGCTAGCCAGGAATTGAAGGCCAGCTCACTGGCTGGCATTCCTTTCCATATTTTGAAAATGAGAACACTGTCTTTTCTTCAATCCTGTGGTGCCCTACCCCTCCCCAGCACACCACCCCCTTCTGTCTTCCAGCCATCGCTGGCACTGGATCAGCAATCACACGTGCCACTTCTCTCAGGGCCTAAGGATTTGGCTCATTTGAGCCAAGTGACAGGAACTCATCATAAGCAAATGGGTGCTCTCTGCTTCTCTCTTTCCTAACGTTAGGTATCACCTCCCAGAGAAGTTGGGGGATACTGAAAGTGGAGAAAGAACATGAATTTCAAGTTGTCTACTTAAATGTGTAATTCAAATTTACTCCAATTTACTTACACATTTAAATAAGTAATTGGCCTTAGAATTCTGGAGAATTACAAGAGTTATTTGTTGTAAAGTCATTCAGTCGTGTCTGACTCTTCATGACTCCATGTGTTAGAAATAAGGCCTTAGAGAAATCAAAGCCTTCTAGTTAAAAACAAACCTAAGCTCAGAGTGAATGAAGAATCATGTATTTGACAGTTCATGAGAGAACTGGGCAAAACCTCTCAGAAGAGATTGCACTGATTACAGAAGTGGGAAAAAGTTTTATACTGTTAGAATGCCACAACTCCTCCCTTCCAGGCCCGGACTGGTCTGTTCCTTTCCAGGTTACAATCTTACACATCCACCCATCCCATGTTCCCTTCACATGCCCCTCCATTTCTCATCATCCAAAAGCCCCTGTCCTACTTAGGGCTAATTAAAACCAGTTCTGCCCTCTAGGACTTTGGGGTCTATGGAAAGATTAGGGCCCTTCTCATTGGCTTGCCCTTTCAAGGTTTTGCAAGCTTGTTAAAACAATGTAACTTCTTTGCTGGTGTCGTAAGATGTCAGAGGTTATCTTGAATTGTAGGAGCATGATACCTTGTACCTTATGCATGGAACATGGTACACCAGGCCCTCCTGTCTGCCGCTATCTCTCAAAGTCTGTCCAAGCTCATGTTCATAGTTTCCACTATACTGTCTCTCCATCTCATCTTCTGTCATCTTTTTCCTTTGCCTTCAATCTTTGCCAGCACTAGGGACTTCTCCAGTGCGTCCTGTCTTCTCATTATGTGGCCAAAACATTTAAGCCTCAGCTTTAGTATTTGATGTTTCAATGAATAGTCTGAATTAGTTTATTTAAGTATTGACTGATTTGACCTCTTTGCTGTCCAATGAACTCTTGAAAGTCTCCTCTAACACCACAACTCAAAAGTGTAGATTCTGTATCACTCAGCTTTCCTTATAGTCCAATTTTCACAGCTATACATTGCTACTGGAAAAACCATGGCTTTGACTATATGGACTTTTGTCAGTAAGGTGATATCTCCGCTTCTTGGTCTGCTGTCCAGATTTGCCATAGCTTTCCTGCCAAGGAGCAGGAATCTTTTAATTTTATGGCTGTAGTCACCATCTGCAGTGATCTTTGAGCCCAACAATATAAAATATGATGCTGATTCTATTTCTTCTCCCTCTGTTTGCCAGGAAGTGATGAGACCAGTTGCCAAGATCTTAGCTTTTTGGGTTTTTAAAATATTTTTATGTTAAGCTTCAAGCCATCTTTGACACTCTCCTCTTTCATGTTCATCAAGAAGCTTCTTAATTCCTCTTCACTTTCTGCTTTCAGAGTGGCATCATCAGCATTTCTGAGATTGTTGAGAACTCTCCCAGCCACCTTAATTCCAGCTTTTGATTCACTCAGCTTGGCATTTCACATGATGTGCTCTGCATATAAGCTAAATAAATAAGGTGACAATGTACAGCCTCGTCAGGCTTCTTTTCCAATCTTAAACCAGTCAGTTGTTCCATGTTTGGTCCTAACTGTTCTTCTTGTCCTGAATACAGGCCCCTCCAGAAACAAGTAAGATGAACTGGCACTTCCATCTCTTTGAAAACTTGCCACATTTTGTTGTGATCCACATAGTCAAAGGCTTTAGTGTAGTCAATGAAGCAAAAGTAAATGTTTTTCCGGAACTCTCTTTCTTTCTCCATAATCCAGTAAATGTTGGCAATTTGGTCTCTAGTTCCTCTGCCTCTTCAAAAACCAGCTGGCTCTTCTGGTAATTCTTGGTCCACATATTTTTGAAACCTAGCTTGTAGAATCTTAAGCATAACCTTGCTGGCAGGTGAAATAAGTGCAAATTTTTAGTAATTTCAGCACTCCTTGGCATTGCCCTTCTTTAGGACTGGGACAAAAATTGATCTTTTCCAATCCAGTGGCTATGTTGAGCTTTCAAAGTTGCTGGCATATAGAGTGCAGCACTTTAATATCATCATCTTCTAGGGTTTTAAATATCTTATCTATAATTCTATCACTCCACTAGCCTTACTGTTAGCAATGCTTCCTATAAGCATTTGACTTCATTCTCTAGGATGTCTGACTCTAGATCAGTAACCACACCATCATGGTTGTAGGTGATGTTAGGATTGTTCTTGTAGGGGCAGCCAGGTGGCACAGTGGATAGAGCACCAGCCCTGGAGTCAGGAGGAACTGAGTTCAAATCCAGCCTCAGATAACACAACACTCAGTGGCTGTGTGACTCTGGGCAAGTCACTTAACCCCCACTGCCTCACCAAAAAAAAAAAATGTTCTTCTATAGTTCTTTGATGTATTCTTGCCACCTCTTCTTAATCTCTTCTACTATTAAATCCCATTTTTGCATAAAACTTTCCCTTGATATGTCTGATTTTATTGAAGAGACCACTTGTCTTTCTCATTCTATTCTTTTCTTTTATTTCTTTGCATTGGTCATTTAAGAAAACCTTCTTTGATCTCCTTGCTGTTCTCTGGAATTCTTCATTCAGTTAAGTGTATCTTTTCCTTTTCCCTTTCCCCCTTCCCATTTTCCTTCTTTGATCAGCTATTTGTAAAGTCTCATCAGGCGCCATTTTGCTTTCTTGCTCTTCTTTTTCTTTGGAATGTTTTTGTTGTTGTTGTTGTTTTTGTTGTTGTTGTTACTACCTCCTGTATAATATTGCAAACCTCTATCCTAGTTCTTCAGGCACTCTATCTACGATCTAATCCTTTAAATCTATTCATCACCTCCACTTTATATTCATAAGGGATGTTATTTAGGTCATATCTATGTGTTCTGATGGTTTTCTCTACTTCCTTCAATTTAAGTCTGAATTTTGCAATAAGAAGCTTGTAATCTGAGTCATAGTCAGCTCTTGGTCTTGTTTTAACTGTATAGAGCTTCTCCAACTTTTGCTGCAAAGTACATAATCCATCTGATTTCTATATTGACCTTCTGGTGATATCCATGCATAGAGTCATCTTTTGGGTTGTTGAAAAAGAGTATTTGTTATGAACAGCGAGTTATCTGGACAAAACTCTCTATATAGTGATCATCTGAATTAAATTCACCCATTCACATCCATTTAAGTTTACTGACACCTCAGATGTTGCTGTTTGATCTTTCCACCTCCTGTTTGACCACATCCAGCTTGCCTTAGTTCAGAGATCTGACATTCCAGGTTCCTAGGCAATGTTCATCTTTACAGCCTAAGACTTTCCTTTCATCACCAGACTCATCTGCAGCTGAGCTTCCTTTCAGCTTTGGCCCAGTCACTTCACTAGCACTGGAGCTGCTTGTAGTTATCCTCCACTCTTCTGCAGTAGCATATTGAACACCTTCTGATCTGAGGGGCTCGTCCTCCAACGTCTATCATTTTAGTATCATAGATGGGGTTTTCTTGGAAAAGATACTGAAGTGGTTTGCCGTTTCATTTTCCAGCATGTATTAGTGATCATCTAATCTAACTCTATCCTTTTTATGCGCATTGAAATGAGAAGAAGAGTGTACAAATATGGAAGAATTGGTGAGATAAGCCAGCATTAGATAAACCTCACTCTTATCTGAACTGGACAAAGAAGGACTGAACACATACTTACTTACACAAGGGGTTTGGTGTAGGACTACATCAGACTCAACAGGGAAACAGGATGGGAGTAGGGAACAGAAGGTAGAGTGGAGAGCAGTAGGTGAGGAATAGACAAACTTCCCAATATTGAAGGGTAGGTTACAAAGAATGAAAAAAAAAGAACCAGGAACTAACAAAGGGAGGCCCACAAATTTTGGAATGGCTGAACAAATTGTGGTATATGAATGGAATGAAATGGGAAATTGTGGGGGAAGGTCAAAGAAGCCTGGGAAATAGGAATTGATGCCAAATGAAGTGAGCAGAATCAGGAAAACAAATAAGCAAGGACAATAGCATAAAGAAAAGCAGCTTCAAAAACTTCAGAACTCTGATCAAAACAGTGACCTGTCATGTCTCCAAGGAAACTATAGAAAACCTAGGACCCACCTCCTGACAAAGGGGATGGACTCGAGGTGCTGAGATAGATATGGTGGGGCATGGCCATTGTGGGGGTTATTTATTACAATGGCTGAGGTGGCTTTGTTTTTAATTGGGAAGGAGGGATTTTGGGGGATGAAGGAAAGCAATGTTGAGGGGAAAAAAGAAGAAAAAAGAGTCAATTGAAATATTAAAAGTGCACAAAGGAATATAGAAAGTTGTTCAAAAGGAAGCACAGACAAGCAGGCCAACTTTGATAGCAAGGATTGGATTTATTATGCCCACTTTTAAAAAGAAAATGTTATGGAATAAAGATCCACAGCTTCACATGCAAAACTCTTTTTCTGCTCTACTTCATATACAGAAATGTTTGGGGGCTGTTTGTTAAGTTCAGAATAAAACAAATAAATGAACAAATTGATAGCTAGATGACAGAGAGAGGAGAAGAGGCAAGGAAGGAAGGGAGAGAGTTAGAGGGTGAAAAAGGACAGAGGGAGAGAGGGAGGGAGTTTGAGGCTGGGGAGGTGAAGTGATTTGCTCCCAAGCAGCAGAACTGAGACAAGAAACTCGGTGTTTTCACTCCAAAGGGGTGTGCTTTACCTCATGCTATGCCTCAGAGAAGGACATGGACATCCATGCCATGGCTGGTGCCTAATTGGTGGGTGATTGGATCTAATTCACAGTCTTGATGGGGGCAGTAAACAACTCAGGTTGGGTCACACTGGGCAGGTTTGACAGCTGCCTACACAGCTCCTGAGGCAGGAGGCCTTTCTCCACTTCCTGCTCTTCTCATCAGACCATTTTTCAAAATATTTGGCAAAATCCATAGAAGAAAATCTCCCATCTCATGGAAAGGAGTTCTGTCACTGTTTTTGTTCAATGCCTCATGAGACTGCCTTTACTCAGGAAAGGTCTGTTAGCACTTTTAATAAAAGGCATTTCCTAGCACAGCTAGGTGGCATGGTAGATAGAGCTGGCCTTGGAGTCAGGAGGACCTGAGTTCAAATCTGCTTCAGACCAAACACTTTTGACATTTACTCGCTGTGTGACCCTGGGCAAGTCACTTAACCCCAATTGACTAAATAAATAAATGAGTAGCATTTCCCATCCTGCTACATACAGCACAGTGCTCTGGAATCATTGGCTTGGCAGGCAATCAAGTGCACTGGCCCCATTTGGCCATAAGTGTCCATAAGTAACGTCCCACTCTAGTCCACAGAGATCCACTAGCCCCACGTGCCCTGGGTGAGGTGACCGCTTGGGGTTCTGAATTCTCTTCAGATCTTCAAAGGCTCAACAAAGCCCATGGGCTGGGCCAGCCAAGCAGCTTTCCACTTCTACCTGTCACATACACCACCCCCACCTACCCCTGTTGTCTCAGTGAACCCACTAACGTCCAAGGAGAAAGGAGGAAGTCTGGCTGGAAGAAGAATGCTTTGGTGGTGGGTGGTTTCCTGCTTGATGTGCCTACTTAATCTGAGAAGAGTCACAACTGACCTTTTTACTGGCCACATGATCACAGCTCTGCCTCAGCCCTGGGAGGTGAGTGCCACAGCTCTCTTGGCCCCATTTTTTCAGTTGAGAAGATGAAGGTTTAGTGACTTTCCTATGGTCATAGAGTTAGCATCAGAGGTGGGATTCAAACTCATGTCTCCATGGACTCTATGTCCAGGGCTTTTTCTAGTATGCCACGCAGCCAGTACTAGTAACAAAGCCAATGACTTAAGGGGCTGGTGGATGGAGCCTCTAACCTCTCACAAGACTGAGAGGGAACACTCCAGATTCCAGAGGAATACAAAGGGCCAAGCTTTCTTTAAAAGCCAACTAAAAGGCTACGATTATAAAAACCTTCTTAGAGGCAGCCTGGCATATTGGATAGAGTTGTGTGCAGGGAGAGTCCTGAGGCAGGAAGAGCTGGGTTCAGATCCCACAGCTGGGTGGCCTTGGGCTAGTCAACTAGACAAATCTTCATGTCTCAAGTAACTCTCCAGGTCTCATCTGCTAAATGATTGCTAGGCTATGATCTGCCAAGGTAAGAGGAATTTCTCCAGTAAGAATTTCCCAGGCTACCCCACTCATTTGTTTTTATATTATAACAAATGCCCCTCCTGTTTTCACTGTTGCTAATGAAGCAGAGAGGATGGGAAGTACCTTGCTCTCCTAATTTAAAAACAAAATTCATTCTAGGATTAATATAAATGAAGTGAGAGACCTGCTGATTACCTTTGTCAATGAGACAGACTGGAAGAGCGGATGGATTCCAAGAGAGTGAAAGGTAATGAATGGTCACTAATGCTCCATCCCTCCCAGGGCTTGATAATAGCATGGGTGACCCAAGGTCAGTGTGAGACCCGAGGCGGCCCTCATCTGTCAATCAGTCAGCAAACACTTAGTTAGCAGATGCTGAGCACACTAAGGACCGGGAAACAGAAAACAAACCAATCCAGGCAATCAGCCCCAGGCTTGGGACCAGACAGAGAACAGTGGAGTAATCAGCACAGGGGTCAGTGGTCCTGGAGGACTGCCCTGTAACCCCACCACTGGAGAAGGGCATTGCAGAGCAGTGCTCAAGACGGGCTTCCGATGGTAACCCACATACGCTTCCTACATCACGAGGATTGTTTGGAGGCGCTGGCAATGGGTGAAACTACGTTAGAGATGGAGCAGCTGCCTGCAAGTGTTTGAAAGACTGTCTTGGGAAGAAGCAGTAGGGGTGTGTGTGTGGGGGGGGGGGGTGTGTGTATGTGTGTGGGGGGTGTCTGTGTGTATATGTGTGTAACGTGTGTATGTGTACCTGTGTGTATGTGTATTTGTGTGTCTCTGCGTGTCTGTGTAAATGTGCGTGTGTGCATGTGTATGGCATGTATGTGTAAATATGTGAATATATGCATGACGTGTGTGTACACATGTGTATGTCTGTGTGTGCATGTGTGTGCACTTGTGTCTGTGTGTGCGTGTGTGCATGTGTCTGTGTGTGTATGTGTGTATATGTATGTCTGTGTGTCTGTGTGTGTGTGTCTGTGTGTGTTGCTCCAATGTGCCAATGGGCAGAAGTGAAAGGGAAGAAGACTCTACCTCAATGTCAAATAGAACAGCATAACCTGAGCTGTCCAGTGAGACAGTGAACAGCCTTCCAGATCCGAGCTCACTGCTATTGGAAAGGCTAGTGATGCTGCAGAAAGGAATGTTGTATTGGAAAGCAGGTTATTTTAGTCCCTTACATGAACTGCCCGGTGAGCAGAATGGAGTGAAGGCTGGATTTGGAATTGGGAGATGGCCTTTCAACCCATCTCTGGTTCTTAACACCTGGCAGCCTGGGGCTGGGGCCTTCCTTTCTCTGGGTCTTTGGTTTCTTAACTATAAAATAATAATCTTGGATTTCTGGCTCAGAATCCCGCAGCCTGGGGCCTGCTGGCCTCCATAGCCACATGCACAGAAACTCAGGAACAATTCCATATCAACCTCTGAGGAATTTTCCATGTCACTAAGAAAAAGACAGATACAGAGAATGATTCAAGTCACACACCCACAAAAAAAGAAGTAACCATAGACCCAAGAGAAGCTGGAACATTCAGGTTGGAGAAGAAAGGGCAAAGAAGAGTTAAATGGAAAGGAAAGAGAAAGAGAGAAATATAATAGACAGGCCCTAAGGTGCACAGAGCAAAGAGGATGTCGCAGATGGGGGAGGAGACAAACAAAAGGAATGTGAAGGGAAGAAATGCAGTAAGGAGGAGGAAGGGGAGGCCTGGGGAAGAGCACACGGCCGGCCTGGTTCCTTCAGTCCTCCCTCTCCCACCCACCACCCATCCCTGCTAGCATTAGTCACTGCCAGCCTCTCCCAGCCAGTGTCGGTGCACCATTTGTAACAGAACTGCCAGCAGAGACAGCGGGGACTTGTGGCAAGCCTGGCTGACCTGCCCTCAAATCTGCCAGCATCCTCAGTCCCATCCCCCTTTGGGGCCCCCCTGGTCTGCCTCATTCCTGCATCTCTAGTCCTCTGCCTGGCTTGTAGCCCCTTACCACATGACTGCTTCAGCCCAACACCCATCAGCCTGATCTTTTCTCCCACTGTCTGTTGCTGGCCCTGGGGAGCTATTTACTATGAGATGGCCCAAGAGCTGGCTTCCAAACTACTCCCAGCCTGTAGGCTGGCTGAGCACTGGACTCAAGCTGTGCCTCAAGCTTGTTGTGTTTCCGCAGTTTCAGAAGTTTCTTTCAGGAGGCCACGCGCTAAGGAATGGATAATTCACAAAGCTTCTTTTAAGCACTTAAAATGCCTTGCTCCTGTGGTCCACTCCTTTGGCAAGTATGCCTCAGGTTTTTATATGGGATATGCACTTGGGTATGTACAGAAAATGTGTGTGGTTCATTTCCAGGCACCTACAATAAAAGCTAACAAGTTCATAATCAGCTGAAGCCTCTAAAGCTGAGGGTGATGCTCTCAGATTGGCTGCCTTCCCTTCTCGCTGCTGGATAGATAGTTGCTAAGGACAGGGCTCTGGAGCCCAGATGATCTGCTGGTCATTTAATAAAGCATGCCAGGTGGGGCAGATGCGTGGGAGTCAGTGGCCATGTGGTCTTCATCTCAAAGTCAAGTTGTCAAAACATGTTCCTAGATGACGAAGAGCTTAAACTGGGAATATCTGTATTTGTGTTGGAGAAACACTTTTAAAATAGCCTTTTCACTCTTTTTTTCTTTTGTCTTATTGATGCCTTTTTAAAAGTGTAGTCATTTTTAGACATACCTGCACCCCTTGAGTCTCCCTTTGTAACAAAGATGAAGAAAAAAATAACTCAGCAGAACAAACCAACACATTAACTAAACCTGACAGTGTTTACAACATTCCCCACCCATAGTCCCCCATGTCTCCAACCGAAATGAGGGAAGTACATTCCTCATGTCTTGTCTGGGGCCAGGATTGATTGGCATGATTGCAGTTTCAATTTCATTGCTGCAGTCAGCATCTGTAGAATGTTCATGGCTCTGCATCACTTCATACAGATCTTCCCAGAGTTCCTTGGTAATCAATCAACCAACCAATTTACAAGGATTTATTACCTTCCTACAATGTGTCAGGCACTGTGGTCAATATTGGGGATTTGGGCCACCAAGACAAAAATGAAACAGCCCTTGCCCTCTAGGAGCTTACATTTTATTGGGCCAGATGACATATATATAAATATATGTGCGTGTGTGTGTGTGTGTGTGTGTGTGTGTGTGTGTGTGAGTGTATGTATATATATGTACATGCAAAATAAAAGCAAAAGTAATTTTTTTTTTCTGAAAGGGCACTAGCAGCTGTGGCAGGGGGAGAGACAGAGAATCAAGACAGGCTTGATGTGTATGGTGTCTCTTGAACAGAATTGTGAAGAAACAAGAGATTATCAGAAATGTGGGCCAAGTGAAAGAATGTGCCAACTATGAGGAACAGCCAGGGCAAAAGTGTGGAGGTGGGAAACAACAAGGCCAGTTTGGCTGGAATGTAGAATGCAGGAAGGAAGGTCGGCCAGGTTGAGAAAGGCTTTAAAACTAATGGAAGGAATGGTATCCCAGGGGCAGCAGAGAGCCACTGGCGTTCACTAAGTAGGGTAGTGGTGTTGTCAGGTTTACCCATTAGAAAAACCACTTTGGCATCTGGGTAGAAGATGACTTGGAGAGGAAAGACTTGAAAGGGAAGGGGAAGACCAGTGAGAAAGCCACTGCCCTAGTCCAGGGAGAGGTCTTAAAGGCCTGTGTGTGGCTATTGTGGAGGGTAAAAGAAGAGTGAGCAACTGCTGAAATATGGGGAGAGAGACAGACAGACAGAAACAGACAGAGAGACAGAGACAGAAAGAGACATACAGACAGCGACAGATACAGAGAGACAAAGACAGACAGAGAGAGAGAGAGAGAGAGAGAGAGAGAGAGAGAGAGAGAAGAGATCAAAGAGAGATCACACCTTTGGGTGTGAAAGAATGCTGGTGCCCTTGAAAGAAAAAGGGAAGGTCATACAGGGGATCATTTTGGGGTAGAAGATCATGAGGTCAACTTTCTGCCATGTTGAGTTTAACATTTATGGGGTGTTCAGTTAGAAATATCTAATAGTCATCTGAGATATGGGCCAAGAGTTCAGGAGTGAGTTGAAGGCTGAATACACAGCTTTGGAAGTCATTCATAGAGGTGATAAGGAAACCCACGGGAGCTGCTTCCGAATCATGAAGTGATAGAGCACAGAGAGAAGAAAAGGGAGTCCATGGCAGAGACTGAGGGAATGCAAAAGAAGCACAAAGTTTGAGATTTGGAAGGGACTCAGGAAGCCATGTCACCCAATGGGTATACAAAAGGACTCCCCAGAAAGTGATCACTGAGCTCTGACAACCTCCAAGGAGCCCATTCTCCTCTCCTCCAAGCTAAACATGCTGTGTTCTTTCAGATGATCCGACTGAAGGCGCTTCACATCCTGGTTACCCTCATCTGTACATTCTCTAACTCCTCAATATCCTTTATAAACTGTGGTGCCTACAACTGAACACACACTCCCCTTCTTAATGCAGCCCAAGACTGCAATGGGGGTTTTTTGTCTCCCACATCATAGTGCTGACACACAGAGTTTGGGGCCCATTAACTACACACCCTCTTTCCCCAAATATTCTCCAGAATAACTGCTATCTACCCATGCACACTTGCTCCATTCTTTCCTTATGACATTGATTATTATGTACCCATGAATGATACTTTACATTCGTCTCTATCGAATTGCATCTCGTTAAGACTCAGCCCAGTTCTAGTCTGTCAAGCTCCTTTTGGATCATGACTCTGCCTTCTAATGTATTAACTCTCACTACCAACTTGATAATTCAAAAATTGATTAAACTGCCATCAATATCTTTATCCAAGTCAGTGATAAAGATGTGAAACAGCACAGGACAAGACACAGATCCCCGGGGCTCTCCGCTGGAGACCTTTGGCACATTAAAACTGAGACATCAATAGCTACTCTTTGAGTCTAGCCATTCAACCAGTTCTGAATGTATGGAATGCTATTATCATCTAATCCATGTCTCCACCTTTTCCACAAGGATAGCACAAGATGTTTTATGAAATGCTTAATAAAAATATAGGTTAACTACATTTGCAGCATTTCTCTCATCTCCTAGTAAAATAATCATGAGGTTAGTAGGGCAAGTCCTATTCTTGATGTAGCCAGGTTGGCTTTTCATAAGCATTGCTTCCCTTTCTAGATGCTTGCCAACCTTCCCTTTAATTATCTCTTCTAGAAGAATACCTGGAATGAATGTCTAATTCATTGGTTTGTAGTCACATTCTGCTCTCCCTTCCCATTTGAGAATTGGGCTATTTTCCTTCTCCAATTTTGTGACACCTCTCTCATTTTCCATGATCTTTCTAATATCACTGACAGAGTCTGAGCAGTCACACTGGCCAACCTTTGGGGGGCTCTGAAGTTGGTGTTGATCTGGCCCAGGTGACTTGAATTCGTCAAGGGCCAGGTACCCTCTTACCATCCTGTTAGTTGTTAGGAGCCTGAGAAGGGTCAGTCCAACAGCATGTGACCCAGAAAACTGGGACAAAAAGCCAGGAGAAGAAGGAGTGGACGGTGTTAAATCTGCAGAAAAGTGGAAATCATTAAAAGGCAATTAAGAAATCATCAACATCTTTGGAGAGAGCAGTTCCTGTTCCTTACCAAGCAACCATATTCCAGTACATTCAAAGGGAACAATATAAAATCTGCACCTGACCCCCAGAGCACAGCTGGGCACATCTCCCCCTCTGTCTCCCAAAGGTTCTAGGGGCAGACATGAGGAGCTGTGGCATTCTTATTTTCCTATCAGCTAGTGCGCATCACAGTGTGTCTCTCCAACATCATTCACCAGCGATTGGTGCTCCTAGGCCATGTAACAATTAATATCAAGCAGATTTTACAAAGTGTTATTTACCAGGACTATATCCCAGCATTCCCCTCCTGGCTGTTGGCCTCTGCCATGCTCCCTTCCTTCTCCATTGGTGAGCTCCTTCCAGGGCCTTCACTTAGGTATGGCCCAAGACAAGCCACACTTCATTCCCTTGGTGATTGTGCCTCTGCCCCTCCAGACCTGACCATGTCCCAGAGGGGTCGCTTTCTCCACCCTCCACCCTAGCTTTGTGGCTTACTTTTCTGTGTTGTCTTCCTATGGAAGTTTCTTGAAGGAAGGGCTTGTCTTTCTTTTGGCGTGTATTTCTCTCCTTAGAACTTAGCACATTGCCTGGCATATGGCAAGTGCTTGACAAATGCTTGTTGTGTACCTGGTGCCAGCAAAAACGTAGGTATGAAAAAGTCCCCCAAAACCCAGGGGCACACTCACCCCCACCGCCACCTCATTTCTTAGGGGGAAGAGACTCAAACCTAAACAGTGGTTGCATACTTCCTTTTTACCACTGAGTCCACTTCCACGTGTGGTACAGCTGCAGGACACCAAAGCCACTCCTAGGCTGCTCTCCCCACTGGGCTCAGCTGCCTGAAGTTCTGGTATGGAATTCAGTGCCTGGACCTCTGGTGGCACCTTCACCCTTTCAAAGCTTACAAGGTCAAAGCCCTATCCACGCTACCTCCACTCAATAAAACTCAACAGAGACTCAAAAAAGTTTTAAAAATTAAAACAAAAAAAACCCTTTGTCTTGCTCTCAGGGCTTCGTGTTAGCCAGGGTGGGAAGAGTAGGCCACTGGCATTACTTCTCTCTCCCCACCTGGAGGCTTACAGCATGCTTTTCCTCCATTACCACCAGGAAAGAAAGCTCAGGTTGACCAGCTATTGCTTTCTGTTTGCCCACTCAGGTCTAGCTCAGCAGCCAACCAAAAGATTTTTCTTTACCCCTCAGCAGGCAGAAAGGAAACAGTCACAGAATACCTGTGTCTGCTCAGAATGGAAGAGCTAGGCCCCCATTCCACATCATCTCCTATGCCCAATTCTCGGTTCAGCCATTCATTGGCTATTACCTCTGGATCACCTCAGGCAACTCCCCACACTTGATCCTATCTAGGCCTCATTTTCTTGACCCAGGCTTTAGACCTCCAGTCACCTCAGCCTGCTGGCCATTACCATCAAGATCCTTCCTAGACCCCTCCTGCAGTCACCCCCAGCCTACTTGGCCACTCCTAGATCCCTCCCACAGTCTTTCTGTATATAAGATCCATCTTGTCTCCATTAAGGCACTCAGATTCAATCTGGCCAACCCCTGAGATTCAGTCTAGCCCGTGTGTCAATACGAGCTTCACCAATGTTCAGATTCCTTAAGAGTCTGGCCAATATAGTGGATCTTTAATAAACCTTGTCTTTGATTGAAAGAAGGCTCAGGTAGAATTCATTCAGGCAGGACCAGGAGTCTGTATTTTGGGTTCCCAGCATGCCTGAACTCCTAAACCTCAACAGTTCCAGGCAGAGCCCCACACCGGGGCTCTCGTTGACGGTTCCCTACGGTACACCATTGCCACAATTTCCTTAGTCATTCCCCAATAGATAGACGTTCATTGTATTTCCCATTTGTTTGATACCACCAAAAAAAAAGTGTTTCGAATTATATTTTTTTATAGTTTATGGGACCTTCCCCACCTGCTGCAAGAAGTTTTTCCTATTCTGCCCTCTCCACTCACCTAGAATGTTCTTCTGATATCATCTGCCCCTTACATTGCATGTATCTTGTAAGGACATTTCTGTTTGCATGCTATCTCCACCATTAAAATGTGAGCTCCTTGAGGGCTATTTTTGCCTCTTTCCACACACCCAGGGCTTAGCACAGTGCCTCCCACATAGTAACAGAAGCTTATTGACTGACTTACTGATTCGCCTGTTGTCCCTGACTTTTTTGTAGTACATGTCTACCGAAGGGTCAAATGGTAAAGACATTTTACTTGTTTGTTTTGGCATGATAACAAACTGTTTTCCAAAGTGTCCAAATTAATTCAGAGCCCCACAGATAGAATATAGTGTGCCTCTCTCCCACAATCCATTCAGTATAGACTCCTTCATTTTATGCTACTTATCAATTTACCCGATTTATGATAAAGCCTCAGTGCTTTTAAAGTTTGTTTATCTTCTTATTGGTGATGTATGACAATTTTTCATGTTTTTTAAGGAACAGGGAATGGACCTGCAATTTTATTGATATAAGTAAGTCCCAGATGAGAAACTCCATATACTACTGGAAGTTATCACTGTATCTTCCATTTATAGTCCTAGAGACTTAATGAGCGTATTGACAGGTTAGGGATTTTTGCCTAGGGTAACATAAGTGTGGCCAAGTTGGGACCTGAACCCAGGTCCTCTTGATCCTGAGGCCAGCCTTTCTCTCTACCGTATCACACTGACTCTTGGGGAGGGGGGAGGGGTAGGAGTTGAAATTCTTCTCTTGGGACTATTTGTTCATATCCTTTGGTCATTTACACATTTAGAAAGCCTTTTGTTCTTATATGTTTGCACTAATTCTCTGCACATCTTGGATATTATAACTTTTTAATGAGATATTTCATGCGAAGGTTTTTCTCAGTTGGCAATTTTTCTTCTAACCCTAGCTGCATTGATTTTGTTAATGTAAAAGCTTTTCAAATTCTTCAATTCAAATTGTCTCTTTGTCTTTTTCTGAACCCCTATATACCTTGTTTAAGAATTATCCTCCTGGTTGTGAAATGACCCAACCATTCTGGAGAACAATTTGGAACTATGCTCAAAGGACTACAAAAATGTGCATACCCTTTGATCCAGCAATAGCACTCCTAGGGCTATATCCCAAAGAGATCAAACAAATGGGAAAAGGACCCACATGTACAAAAATATTCATAGCAGCTCTTTTTGTGGTGGCAAAGAATTGGAAATTGAGAGGATGCCCATCAATTAGGGAATGGCTGAGCAAGTTGTGGTATATGAATGTAATGGAATACTATTGTACTGTAAGAAATGATGAACAGACTGACTTCAGAAAAACCTGGAAAGACTTATATGGTCTGATGCTGAGTGAAGTGAGCAGAACCAAGAGGACTTTTTACACAATAGCAGCCACGTTATGCAATGACTAAGATTGTTAAACTGAACCTTTCTCAGCATAACGAGGCTCTAAGACATCTCCAGAGGCCTCAGGATGGAAAATGCTGCCCACATCCAAAGAAAGAACTGTGGAAGTCGAATCGCTATCACTTATTTTTACCTTCTGTTGAGTTTTGTTTCATCTTTCTGATGGTTCCTCCTGTTGGCTTTAATTTTTACTTAAAACTTCACTAATGTGAAAATATGTTTAATGGGTATGTAAATGTAAAGCCTATATCAGATTGTGTGTCGTCTTGGGGCAGGTGGGGGGGAGGAAAAGGGAGAAAAATTTTCAACTCAAAAGCATATGAAAAAAGAAAAAAAAGAAACATTCAAAAAAAAAAAAAGAATTATCCTCCTGGGGCAGCCAGGTGGTGCAGTGGGTAGAGCACTGGCCCTGAAGTCAGGAGGACCTGAGTTCAAATCCTGCCTCAGACCAAACACTTGACATTTACTAGGCCTGGGCAAGTCACTTAACCCCAATTGCCTAAAAAAAGAGAGAGAGAGAGAGAGAGAATTATCCTCCTGCCCAGAGTGTGAGAATTACTCCTTCCATTTCCCTCCAAATTTTAATTTGTTATAAATGTAAAAATCATCAAACATTCCAATATGAAAAGAAAAGGGGGTCTAAATATGAAGCCATGCACTTCTAACAGTTCAGTTTAAATTTAAAATGATGGTAACAAAGTGGATGTTTGTTTATGCCTCCCTTCTGAATTCTTTTTGTGCCTTTTGCTTTCTTTTTTAATGTTTTTTTTTGTTTGTTTGTTTTATCTCTATCACTTCCCACTAACTCAGCCTCCAGATCAATACTACCATTATTTGGTCTACTTCTATGCAACAAACAAGTCATTTGATTGGTGTGAAACAAAAACCTACAAAGTAATTTAGTTGTTTGTTATTGTTACTCTTGTTATTGCTGTATTAGAATGGCCCAACAATGGAAAATGAGTATTCCTCCAATTACTTAAGCTAAAAGAAAGTTTGACAAAGATTTGACTTTCACTCTACTGATCCTAGCTGTTTTAGGAGTCCTCCATCATCCTTTCATTCTACAGGGGAGTTTACAGGTCCTTCCTTTGTCTCTTCTGTGATCCCCTCCCAAGGAGAGGTGATTTCATTTTTGGCTTCTGGTTTCTATTCAAAAAGTCAAGATGGACAAAATTAAATTCTTCCAATGATATACCCACTCATCAGAGCCTAGAAATGGATCTCGCGTTTGGAACACTAGGGAGCTGGGGTGGGGATTGGGATGGGGTACTGTTCAGTGATTAGAGTGCTGGACTTGGAGTCAGAAAGATCTGAGTTCAAACCCAACCTCACACCTTCACTAACCATACAACCCTGGCCAAGATGCTACACCTCTGTCTGCCTCAGTTTCCTCATCTGTAAACTGAGGATAATAAAAGTACCTGTTTTTCAGTGTTGTTGTAAGGATAAAATGAAATGATATTTGTAAAGTGCTTTTCCAGCCTTAAAGTGCTATACAAATGTGTGCTATTGTTATTAACTTTTAGGAGCCAAATTCATGTTTGCGGTTGTTCTAAAAACTGAATCCTTGTGTTGAGATTTAGGGGTTTAGGGGTGCTGGAACCACAAAATCATTACACATGGGTACAGCCAGAATGAATTCAGCCCAAGCCTTTTTTCAGCCAGAGACAAGGTTTATTGAAGATCTACCATATTGACCAGACTCTTAATGAATCTGAATATTTGTGAGCTATTGGCTAGATTATAAGGATCTGAGTCTTGGCTAGACTTTTAAGAATCTCAGCACTGGCTAGTTTCTTAAGGAATCTGAGTATTTGTATCACTAATGCAAGAGGGCCAGATCTTAAGAATCTCAGCACCTTAATGGAGACAAACTGAATCTTATACACAGAAAAACTGTGAGAAATCCAGGAGTGGCCAAGTAGTTTGGAGTGACTGGAGGAGGGGTCTAAGGAGGATCTGGATGGTGGCCAGTAAACTGAAGTGAATAGCATGCCAGGGACCTGGACCATGTGGCCAAGGAAGAATGGAGTCTAGATAGAATTTAGGGTAGGAAGTGACCAGGGGCAATCAGGAGGTAACAAAGCAGAATTGGGAGATTGGGCATAGCCACAATGAAAGGTGAGTTCAGTGGGTTACCGCCTTTCATTGTGGCTATGTCCAGATCCCAAAGACAAGGTCTTTTCCTTTTAGGGGTTCAGATCCCATCCCCGTCACTTGCACACTGCCCCCTTTTCTTACCCCAACTACCTGATGGTACTCCTAGAAACAGAAGTGGCCACCCAGAACTCAGGCCTCTCTTATTCCCTCCTTCATTTTGCAGGTTGTTAGGGCCAAAGAATTCCTCCCGGGAAAGCAGCCAATATCTGTTGCTGAGATTACACTTGTTTTCCCTTCAAGAGAAAATCCTGACTCTGTTGCTGGTGGTTTTATGTTGGGTTTTTCTTCTGCCATTTTTTGTCCTTCCCTTCATTTTTTTTCCCATGTGTCAAAGCTCTTCTTTGGTTTGGTTATGGCCTTGAATGACCTATAAATTCTCATTTAGGAATTTCTAGTAGTTTTGCTCTGCGGGATACAATTGCTTTTTAAGTGACTGCTGACAAGGCAGGCTCCCTTGCAAACTTCCCTGCTGCGACCCCCCCCCCCAACAAAGAGCCATTACTATTCTCCCTGTACTATCACTCTCTGTGGTATCTGTCTTGGTAGATCTATGTGGGCAGTTTCATCTCCTCAATTTTCATTTTAAAGATCTTTTAATCTGACTAGACATAAAAGTATTTTGACCCTGACTGTCCCAGAGATTGTTCAACCTACATTTAAAGCCATGGTCCAGAAATCCAAATCCTGTTCTCAAACACCATGTTTTTAAGTAGTCACTCACTTTTCAAATCCCTATTAGTACCTGAGTCCCTGATCTTTAATTGGCAACAGGGATGAAACACCCTTTCTGTTCCTCCATCTTCAAGACTTTAGGCAGGAGTTTATAATCTCGTAATCTCTCGAAATACATTCAAAGTTCCATCAGACAGTCTTGAGTTTTCAAGCCTCTGCTGTTCTTCAAGGATGACTCTCTATTGCCTGCCTCTGCCTTTGCACTAACTGTGTCCCATGCCTGGAATGTCCTCTCTGGTCACTTCTTCCTCCTATAATCCCTGTCTTCCTTCATGATCCAGCTTGAGCTCTACTTTATGCAGAAAATTGTTCTGCCTCCCACTTGCTACTGCCTCCTCCCCACAAACCCCATCATTCTCTGCAAGGTTACTTTGTGTGCACTTTGTATGTATTATGTATTTTCTTATCTGTCTCCCTCAGCTTGGAATGTAAGCTCCTTATGTTCTAAGAGGGCAGGCACTGCCTTGGTTTTGTCTGTGTATCCTCAGTACCTAGTACAAAGTCTAGCACAGTTAGCCACTCAACAAATGCTTGTGGATTGAGCAATGGAGATACCCCAAGAGCCCTCCTAGAAATGAGAGTGGTCAGCCCATCCTACCCCACCCTATCCCATCCCACCCCTTCCCATCTCAACTGCATCCACTTCATGTCATCCATTGAAGAAGGCCCTTTCTATTCTCTAAAACTGAGTGCCTTTCAGATATGTAATAAGTACGTAATAATACATAATATGATATGTAATAAGTTGTTATGTAATTCTATATGGTTTTTTGTTTTCTTGGAATCTATCTGCCTGTTGATGGGTTGCATTTCGGATCTGGATAAGGATTTTGCCAGTAGCATGGAAAGAAACACACACATGTACATGCACGTATTCATATGTCTGTGTGCACAATGTGGACAACCAAGGTTAGTTCCCTCCCCAGGACCTAGAATTATGGGATTATTGTTGTTCGGAGACATAGGTGTGTCACCACTGTGCTCATGGTGAATGTGGGCAGCTTCCAGACTTTCTGGACATGACTCATCCGGGGTGTTTTGGAGCCACCCACAAAGATTGTTCATTTGACCTATGAATCCCCTGATAAATCAGCAGCAATGAGGCTATGCCAATGTCATTCTCAGAACGTTTGTACCAAGCATCAGAAGAACATGACACACACAAAAAAAAAAACAGAAATTAAGGTTCTTATTCTAGGTCTGCTCCTCTGTGTGTCCTTGAGCAAGTCACTACCGCCTTTGAGCCTCAGTATCCCCATCTGTGAAATGAGAGAATTGAACAAAAAGTTCCCTGAGGCATCTTCCAGCTTAAAAGTAATAGTTAATCCACTCCCATTTCCATATTTAAAGTGATAATAATAGTAGCTGTTGTTTATATAGCACTTTATGGTTTGATTATTTGATCCTCACAACAACCCTGTGTGTTAAGTGCTATTATGATCCCCTTCTTACAGATGAGGAAACTGAGGCAGAGATTAAGTGACTTGCCCAGGGTCACACAGCTAGTACGTGATGCCATATTTTAACCCAGGTTTTCCTTACTCTAGGCTCAATGCTCTATCCACTGTGCCACTTAGGTCCTCTTGTAAATAAATCTAGGAAGTAAAATGTCATAATCCACAGAAGCACCAGCTGAGCTCTGGGAGAACTCTGTAGAACTCCCTCCCCCAGATCTCCTCCCACTGCTTTATTTTACTTTGTTTTGGGTTTTTTTGGCTAGGCAATGGGGTTAAGTGACTCACCCAGGGTCACACATCTAGTAAGTGTTATGTGTCTGAGGCCGAATTTGAACTCAGGTCCTCCTGAATCCAGGACTGGTGCCCTATCCACTGTGCCACCTAGCTGCCCCTCATATGACCATTGATAGCTTTGATTTCTTCTTCTAAAGACCGCATGTTCATATCCTTTAACCATTTGTCAACTAGGGAATGGTTCTTATTCTTATAAATTTGACTCAGTTCACTATGGGAAAGCTAGGTGGCATGGTGGATGGAATGTTGGGCATATAGTCAGGAAGACCTGAGTTCAAATCCAACCTCATGCACTATCTGTGTGAGCACGGGCAAGTCACTTCACCTTGTTTGCCTCAGTTCTTCATCTGTAAAAAATGAGCTGGAGAAGGAAAAAGTTACCTGCCCAGGTATCTTTGTCAAGAAAACCTCAGACAGGGTCATGAAGAGGTGCCTAAAGTGACTGAACAATCATAACCGTTCTCTAGACATTTGAGGAATGAAGCCTTTGTCAGATAAACTTGTTGCAAAATTTTTTCACCAGTTTCTTATTTTCATTTTCATTTTTGACTGCATTAGTTCTGTTTATGCAAAAGCTTTTTAGTTTCATGTATTCAAAATTATCTATTTTACTTCCTGCAATTTCTATCTCTTGTTTGGTCATGAAATGCTTCCTCATCCATTGATCTGACAGGTAGGTTTTCCCACACTCCCCTAAATCATTTCTCCATTTGACCTTATCTTGGTAAACAATGTGAGATATCAGTCTATACCTGGCTTCTGCCAAACGGCTTACTACTTTTCCAAGCAATTTTTGTCAAACGTAGAGTTCTTATCCCAAAAGCTTGGATCTTTGGATTTATCAAACACTAGATTACTATGGTCATTTGCTACTGTGTATAATATACCTAATCTATTCCACTTGTCTGACATTGTATTTGTTAGCCAGTATTAGATCATTTTAATGATTAACACTTTGTAGCATAGTTTGAAATCTGGAACTGCTAGGCAGCCTTCCTTAACATTTTTCTTTTATTGATTCCTTTGATATTCTTGACCTTTTGTTCCAGGTTAATTTTGTTACTATTTTTCAAGTACTATAAAATAATTCTTTGATTGGTATGCTACTGAATAAGCAAATTAACTTATGTAAAATTGTCATTTTTATTGTATTGGCTCAGGCTACTCACGAATAATTAATATTTCTCCAATTGTGGGGAAAAGTGTTTTGTAATTGTGTTCATATAGTTCCTGGGTTTGTCTTGGTAGGTAAACTGCCATGGATTTTGTATTGTCTACCATTTTTTAAAATGGAATTTCTCTATCTCTTGCTGCACTTTGGTGACAATATATAGGTATGTTAATGGTTTGTGTGATTTTATTTTATGTCCCACAACTTTGCTAAAGTTGTTCACTCTTCCGAGTAGTTTTTTTAGTTGATTCTCTAGGGTCTTCTAAGTATACCATCAGATCATTTGCAAAGGTTGATAGTTTTGTTTCTTCATTACCTATTCTAATTCCTTCTATTTCTTTTTCTTGTCTTATTGCGATGGGTAGCATTTCTAGTACAATATCGGACAATACTGGTGATAATGAATAGCCTTGCTTCATCAGTCCTGATCTTATTGGGAAGCTGCTAGTTTATCCCCATTACCAATAATAACTGCTAGTGGTTTTAGATAAATACTAGTTCTTAATGTTTTAAGACAGATTCCAATGTTATTAATAGGAACGGGTGTCATATTTTGCCAAAGGTGTTTTCTGTATCTGTCAATAAAATCACATGATTTTATATTATTGTTACTGATATGGTCAATTATGCTGATCATTTTCCTACTATTGAACTACCCTCTATTCCTGGCATAATTCTCACCTGGTGACAGTGTGTGATCCTATCATATCACCTTGCTATAATCTCCTTGCTAGTATTTGATTTAAAATTCTACATTAATTTCATTAAGGAAATTGGTCTATTGTTTTCTTTCTCTGTTTTTGCTCTCTCCAGTTTAAATATCAAAATCATATTTTATCATAAAAAAACTGGTAGGACTTCTTCTTTACCTGTTATTCCAAATAGTTTATGTAGAATTGAGATTCAATGTTCCTTAAATGTTTAGTAGACTTCACTTATGAATCCAACTGGTCCTGGGGTGAGGTGTTCCATGTTCCCCTAATCTGTTTATGATATCATCCTTTATGTCTAAATAATGTGCCAATCTTGACCTTATCTTGCTATATGGTGTGAAATATTGGCCTATAAAGCTAGTTTCTGGCAAATGGCTATCCAGTTTTCCCAGCAATTTTTGTCAAATAGTGAGTTCTTGTCCCAAAACCTTGGATCTTTGGGTTTATCAACACTAGATTGTTATGATCATTTACTACTGTGTATTGAGTATCTAATCTATTCCACTGGCCAGTATTCTATTTCTTAACTAGTACCAGATTGTTTTGATGATTACCACTTTGTAATACAATTTGAGATTTGATACTACTAAGCAACCTTCCTTCACATTTTTTTCACTGATTCTTGATCTTTTGTTCTTCCAAATTAATTTTGTTACTATTTTTCAAATACTATAAAATAATTCTTTGGTAGTTTGATTGGTATACCACTGAATAAGAAAGTTAACTTACCTAGAATTGCCATCTTTATTACATTGACTTGGCCTACCCATGAGAAAGTAATATTTCTGCAATTGTTTAGATCGATTTTATTTGTGTGAAATGTGTTTTGCAATTGTGTTTATATAGTTCCTGGGTTTGTCTTGGCAGGTATTTTGCCAAAAGCTTTTTCTGCATCTATTGAGATAATCATACAATTTTTGGTGTTTTTGTTGTTGATATGGTCAAATGTTCTGACAGCTTTCCTAATATTGAACCACCCCCAGAATTCCTGGTATAAATCTCATCTGATCATAATGTATGACCCTGGTGATATATTATTATAATCTCTTTGCTAGTATTCTATTTAAGATGTTTGCATCAATATTCATTAGTGACATTGGTCTATAGTTTTTGTTTTTGCTTTTCTGGTGAGAGAAATTACTATTTCTCTCATATTAATAGCCAATTATTAAAATTAGGGAGACTTAAGCTTTTTTCCCTGTCCTTTCTTTTAGTCTGAAGCCCAGTCTGTGAAGGACAGAGCCGATTAAATATAGGATTAACATCCTCCTCATTGGGGTATTGTTACTCCACCCAGCTAGATCAGACTTCTAATCTAAAACGAATTCCTGCCCACTGTGTTCCACTCATGATAATTTGAGTAGAATTAGATCCTCTGCCTAGGTTGCCACTCTCTGTGGGCGGTCTTGATATAGAGGTAGTCCCTTTGTCTAAGAGTAGGTCTACCTATCATTAATTATTAACCAATCAGAATTGATTGCCACCTTCAGAAACACCCGCTCTTCTAAGGCATATAAACTGTGAGTCCACCTCCGAGTCATCTTTGGTCCAAGAAAAAGATGGACAAATGATCATTCCTTTTATTAATAAAATGATAGCATTATTAATAAAAATGATTACTTAACCAGAAATTATTTCTCTCAAACATTTTTAAATGTCACACTGGTTTAGTTATCAAAACCATATTTATGTCATTAAAGGAATTTGATAGAACTCATTCTTTGCCTATTTTTCCAAATAGTTTGCAAAGTATTAGAATTAATTGTTTTTATATGTTTGGTAGAATTCACTTATGAATCCATTTGGTCCTGGGGGTTTTTTCTTAGGGAGCTCAATGATGGCTTGTGTTAGATTTCTTTTTCTAAGAGAGAGTTACTCAAGTATCCTATTTCCTCTTGTTAAACTGGACAATTTATATTTTTTGTAAATATTTATCCATTTCACTTAGATTGTCAGATTTATTGGCATATAATTGGGTAAAATAGTTCCCTAATAATTGCTTTAATTTCTTCTTCATTGTTGGTTAATGCACCCTCTTCATTTTTGATACTGGCAATTTGGTTTTCTTCTTTCTTTTTTAAAAATCAAATTAGCCAACAGCTTATCTATTTTATTGGGTTTTTTTTTCCATAATACCAGCTCTCACTTTTACTTACTAATTCAATGGTTTTCTTACTTTCAATTTTATTTATCTCTCCTTTAATTTTCAGGATTTCCAATATGGTGTTTGATCAGGAATTTTAGATTTGTTCTTTTCCTAGGTTGTTTTTTTTTTAGTTGCATGTTCAATTCATTGATCTCTATTTTAAGACGTAAGCACTTAGATACAAATTTTCAGCCAAGTATTCTTTGGCTGCATCCCTTAAATTTTGGTATGTTGTCTCATTGCTGCCATTCTCTTTAATGAAATTACTTATCGTTTCTATGATCTGTTCTTTTATGCACTCATTCTTTAGGATTAGATTGTTTAGTTTGCAATAATTTTTAATCTATCTTTCCACAGCCCTTTATTGCATGCAATTTTTATTACATTATGATGTGAAAAGGGTGCATTTAATATTTCTGATTTTCTGCTTTTAATTGTGAAATTCTATGCCCTAATAAATGGTCAGTTTTTGTGTGGTTGCCATGTGCCACTGAGAAAAAGGTATATTCTTTTCTATTCCCATTCAGTTTTCTACAGAGGTCTATTATATCAAACTTTTCTAAAATCTATTTATCTCCTTAACTTCTTTTTTCTTTATTTCTAGTTATATTTATCTCATTCATTCATTTTATCATGAAAAGGGGCCCTAAAACACTAATAATTAGAGAAATGTAAATAAAAGTAACTCTGAAGTTCAGTCTAATATCCATCAGTTCAGCAAATATGATGAAAAGGAAAATGACAATTTTGGGAGTGGCTATGGAAAAACAGACACACTTATGTACTGTTGGTGGGGCTGTGAAATAGTTCAGCCATTCTGGAAAGCAATCAATCAATTGACATTTGTTAAGCCCCTACTATGTGCCAGTCACTGATAAGTGCTGGGAATACAAAAAGAAGTAAATGACAGTCAATAGGGAACTTACAATCTAAGCTATGTTTCTAAAATTGTTAAGCTGTACCTACCCTTTGACCCAGCTATACAATACTAGAACTATATGCCAAGGAGAAAAAAGAAAGAGGAGAAGGACTTATACCTACAAAATTATTATTGTTCTTTTGTGGTGACAAAGAACTGGAAACAGAGAATGTGTTCAACTGTTGGGGAATAGCTATAATATGGCACTTGAATCTCATGGAATATTATTGTGCCATAATAAATGATGAAAGGAGAAGTTTGGGAAATACTTAGAAAGATCTGTATGAATTGATACAGGGCGAAGTGAGCGAAACCAGAAGAGTGAGTCATGAAATAACAAAATGTAAATGAAAAAAAATTTTTTTGAAAGACTTGAGAAATCTGGCCCCTACGATAACCAAATAGAGTTTTGGGGGATTGGTGGTGAAGCATTCTATCCACCTCTTGACAGAAAGTTGTGTGATTCAGGATGCAGAGGACATTTTTGGACCTGGACAATGCATGAATTCATCTCCCTTGACAAAGCAGAGTTTGCTTTTTTTTTTAACAGGAGTTTTTTTTCCCCTTTTTTCCAGTAAGAGAGAGAGAATGAGAAGGGGAAAAAGATAAGAGAAGGGAAGGGAAAGGAAGGAAGAAAAGAAGACTATTGAAGCAACGGCTTTTTTAAAAATCCAGAGGAAAAAATGAGTGGAAGGAACACAGAAAAAATGAACAGGAAAGCTTGGAAAACCACAAGTTGAAGTTATATCTTAAAGAGAAAAGAAATCTGTAAATAACAGAAAGTCACAGATTAATGCACAATCATCTCTATCACCTTATACAGACTCTATATAAGGAAATGACCACTGTATTTGATGTTTATTAAGTTCAGAATCAAAATGAAATGTAAAAAACAAAGCATGTCCAACTAGTTTCAGAGTTTGTGGAAGATGGTAAGTGGCCTCTGAAGGGGAATGAGGGATCCAAATGTAGGAAGAAAGAAAAAAGGAAAAATAGTACATAAGTTTTCTGGATTGACCTATAAAAAGATGAGATTCCCATCCAATTTCCACACTTTGTTTTTATCTTGAGGCTCCTCTCCAATATTAGCTTGAAAGGGAAGATGACTGTCAGTCCTCAGAGGAAACACTCAATCTTGGCCTATATATCACAAAAAGAAGAACAGTAAGCAAATTAATGAATTAGGCTCCTTTGTGCAATTTCCACTGGCAAGGTTAATCATCTGTGCATTTTATTAAGGATAATACTATGTCTTGATTAAAGCCACAAGTGCCCAGGTTAATGTGCATGTGCTTTGAAGAAATGAATTTCCGTGAGGAGGTTTGAATTTAAAATTTTTGCACATCCTAGCAGGGATGTGGCCTCAGTCAACCCTTCCTTGCCTTAACAGGTGTCGTGAGCCAGCTTCTTGGAGCCATAGGTGAGAGCTGGGTGAAAGGTGGACACCAAAAATGGATGTGCAGCCCTGGAAAGGGCTCAGCAGCCCTCATACCACAGGTGCTCATCCTCTCGGAACACCACATGTGCAGAGGCCACAGCCCAGTAAAACCATCTCAGCAGACAATAAACCAGGATGAGGGTAACAACAGGCCTCAGAACCAGCAATGAGTCAGGGGGATGTCTCCCCCATTTCCCAGGCAGAATGGCAGGAAGAAAACAATTTGTTCCAACAGCCATGAAGGGTGAAGCGGGTGCCGTGGAGCACTGCCAAGGTCATCCGCTGCTCCCAGGCCATCGCCAGTCCTCCTGACTTTTGTCTCACCACTGGACTTTGATGACTCTGGAAGAGAGAATGAGGCTGACAACTTCATACGACTCTGCCCTGCTTCACTTAAAATGCAATTCCAGTGCAAGTCAACACATCAGTCTGTGATATCATTGGTCCTCTTCAAAATGAAGGGCGAACAACAGCTGTGTTGAACACAGAAGGTTTTACTTTAAAAAAGAATCACTTCTTCACAATCAGAATTT